>NC_059431.1:122475180-122775180 GCF_021028975.2 Sphaerodactylus townsendi
TGAAGTTCCTGTCAGAGCACTGATGTAACATGTGTCTGATCATCAAAATCTAACTGACAGCTACCTGACAGGTAACACCTGACACAGCCTCATTCTGGGATTGATTGGCAATGGACTGTGATAGGCCAGTAAACCAGATATAAGGCTGCAGTATACTGAGGACCATGAGACACTTGTCTTCGCTTTGCCTTGCGAAGCACTTTGCTTGAGTGAGCTATACTTGTGAACTAATAAAAGTAGGACCCGCTTCTATGAAGCAGAGCTGCTGTGTGAGAGTCTGACTTCCTACTGTGTTCCAGTATATTGTGCTACTCTGCTATAGGGGCTTTACCCCATACCTTCACAGTTCCTGCCTCCCGGAAACTGGGATATGAAATCACCCACCAAGCTGGCCTCTACCTCCAGAAGAAAGAACATTTCAGAAAAACCTTCCCCCCATTATTTTTTTGTTCCCCACCCCCCAGGCCTTCATGTCTCTACCCCTAGGCATGCAGACTAGTTATACATAAGCCTGCTCTAAATTTAATAATACCACTATCATCAAGAACTCCTTATTAACTAAATAACCGATCGATATTTATTGCATAAACACAAGCGGCATCTTCTGGCACAACGAATTGAAGGGCATCCAACATGAAAACAAGACTATGCACCGGCAACACAAGTCAATTAGATTCAAAAGAAATCCTACCTGGTTGCTAGGAAGAACGTACGCCTGATTCATTTCCACCATCAAGGTAAAGGTTTCCAGAAACAAGTCACTGAGACTCTGATGGATCACAACATTGGCAGCATTATGGATGGGAGCATGAAGCTTCTCCCGCAGTTCCCCATACTCTGCTGAATTCAAGCTGAGGAAGACAACAATGATCAGAACAACATACTAGCCACTGGTGGAAGTATCATCCAAAGAGTATTTTTCTTATTTTAAAAAAATTACTGTTCTATAATTTTTAAAAAATATAACCGCAAAAGGAAGGGAAATATACAAATACATAAAATTGAGGAAACATTCAGGAAAAAAACCGACAATACTCCAACAATCCCATTTACATGTCCGATACATAATAGATCAATTATCTACAAGTATTGAGACTGATACCAATATACAGCGAATGTAACAGATTAAAAAACAAAAAACAAACCTCTTTCATTGAGAATATACATGCCATATATATTCTATATAAGTATAGTTATACTTCATTGCCCAGATCCCTATGTCCATGCCCAGTTCTCAGTTTATTAAAGGTTATTATATATTTTCATTTCAGGAAAAGTCATTAAATACCTTGCAAAATTATTCCAAATAATTATTCCAAATTCTCCTAAAACCATCTTCCTTTTTTCTTCCTTGTATTATTTTAAAATTATTGGTTAATTTTTCCAATACCATTAAAGTTCTTATTTTAATCCACTGACTCTCTAATGAAATATTATTTGCATTTTTTCAGCTTGTGGCAATAACCGTCCTGCCTTATACTATAAGAAAGTTTATGTGTTTTTGTTTCCAGTGCACATTACCAGAGCTAATCCAATTGTTGGTTCCAACTGTTCTGTTGTAATTTTACTAATCTCCACAGATTCCCAAAACTTTACTATCGTAGGGGCAAGACCACTACATATGTATAAATGCACCCAGTTCCACACAACCTCTCCAACAATTTTCATTCCCAACCTTCATGATATGATAAATTCTAACTGGGGTATAATACCATTTTTGAGGTATCTTTAACCCATGCTCTTGTAAACTTCCCTTCCCATATATACTTAGGGTAAAGGTAAAGTCGACATTTCCATGGGGTAGGAGGTTGGGAAAGTTTCAGAACGCTGCCCCTGTCATGTAGGGAGAGAGCTGATTCTGAGTACCCAGGCTGCTAGCTGCAGGGCCAGGGACGGAGGCATAGATTTTTTATGGGGTGGGTTTGTGGGAGGGGCCATGCCTGGGCATGGCAACGCCTCCCCAAGGCCCGCCCCAGGCCTCGGTGATTATAAAAGCAGCACTCCAAGGCCAGGGACGGCAGACTCCCCTGCCCTGCCCCCCCACCGGGGGGAGGGGGCAGCCGGCAGTCCATTCTGCTCTCCTCTCTGGGCAGAGGCGTAGTTAGGGAAAATGGAGCTTGGTGCAAAATCTGAGTTTTGCATGTCCCCCCACAATGAGCGGCCGCTACGATGCTGGAATCCACCCCAAACAGCATCATATTCAATGGTGTTTAAACTAGGGAGTCCAGATTCTCTCAGCCCCATCTACCTCACAGGGTGTTTGTTGTGAGGGGGGAAGGGCAAGGAGATTGTTGTGAGGGGGGAAGGGCAAGGAGTCTCCTACAGGAGAGAAAGGGGGGATATAAATCCAAACTCTTCTTCTTCTTCTAAATCCACTTTAAAGAGAGAATCTGGGGTCCCCAGTTAAAACAACATTGAACGTGATGCTGTTTGGGGGTGGATTGTCCCCCACCCTGAAACAGCATCACTTTCAATGTTTAAACTGGGGACCTCAGATTCTCCCTTTAAATCCATGCCAAAGGGGGTGGATTTAAAAGGAGAATCTGGGGAAATTTGGAGGGTGCCTGCTGTCAGGCGTGCAACTGTTGAGCTAGCAGCACCAAAATTTCAGGGTATCTTTAGGAGACTCTCCTGATGATACCACCCAGGTTTGGTTCAGAGGGTCCAAAGTTATGGACCCTCAAAGGTGTAGCCCCCATCTCCTATTAGTTCCCATTGGAAACAATGGGGGATGGGGTACCCCCCCCTTTGGGAGTCCATAACTTTGGGCCCCCTGAACCAAACCTCACCAAACCTGGCTGGTATCATCAGGAGAGTCTCCCAACAAATCCATGAAATTGTGGTGGTGCTAGCCTAAAAACTGCGCCCCCTGCAGGCCAAAAACTGAAAAAACACTTTGACAATACAAAAAAAACCACAAATGAGGGGGTGGAGCTTCGGACATGTAATGGCGGAGTTTAAACCCGAGAGACCCCCTTTTCCTCCGTCCTTGTGCGGGGCATACCTCCCATGGGCTGTACGCAGCCTGCCAACCACGGCACCCCAGAGCTGAGGGAATGCCTGCTTCTTAGCACAACTCTGTGCAAGTTGTTAAAACCCTGGATTCCGAAGCCCAGTCTGGACAAAGGAATATCAGAGCCAATTTCCTCTACCAAGGACTCACTTCCAACCACTCCATGGAAAAAACCCACTACACCTGCTCTGCTACTCTGGTTCCATCTGAGCGAATTAGAAGTGGGAAGGTTGGGGCTTTTCACATCAAATAATGCAAAGGTTCCCTATATATAATAATTGGGTGTGTGCAAAGTGCTGTCAAGTTGCAGCGGACCCCATAGTGTTTTGAAGGCAAGAGACATGCAGAGGTGTTTTGCCACTGCCTGTCTCTGTGCAGCAACCCACCATTCCTTGGTGGTCTCTTATCCAAGTGTCCACCAGCTCCTGAGATCTGACAAGATCAGGTCAACCTGGGCCATCCAGGTCAGGCTAATAAACTTCACGCACCCCTTGCAGGGAAAAAAAGCTACAGTCTTTTAAAAATAAACACAACAAAGTGAAATAGACCGTTTTGCTATAAGAAACAGAGCACACAGGCAAAGCGAATCCCAGCACCCTTTATGAGAAATGAATTAAATGGATTAAAAGCTGACCAGTTTTACCGGATATCGAAAGGCTTTACGTGAGGGTTAACGCTGGCAACCCGGATGGTGAGGAACTGCGCCGGCATATTTGAGTCTGGCAAGAGTTCATGCTGTCTCGAATCCACCACGGTGAGATCAATGTCCTGCTGCTGGGCTACACGCAAAGAGTACGTGGTCACTTTCATGATCCAGCTGTCCGTCACAATCACTCGTGCTCCTGGATCCCCAGTAGCAAACTTGTCAATCCTCCTGAACTCTGTGTTGATGGAAGATGCGACCGCTCTCCAACCAGACTGGGGGAGTGAGTAAAAAGAAATCATCCGGACTAAAGGATGGTTATTCCAATCGTTTTGGGACCAGTAATATGCCAGGAGTCCAGCAGCTATTGGAGCAAGGACAGCCAATAGAAAGAAGACTTGCCAACCCTGGGGGGCACGGTAGAAGTTGCAGAGCTGTTTTTCAGGTGCAGCAAAGCACATGCCGGTATAGTAGCCTACAAGTGGAAGGAAAAGGGACTGTCAGAAGAGAAAGCAAATCCTGTACATGACTACTTAGACTTGTAACAGCAGCATTGCCCAGATATCCCCAACAGGGTGCCAAGACTCCCAACAACACCTTCCCTTACAGGAGAGAATGGCAGAGATATATCCAAACTCCTCTTCTTCTTTACCAGTAGCAACTCAAGCACCAACTACAGTCTCGGTTGCCACTCCCTTCCCCACCTTGCAAGGTACGTTCTGCCTCTGCCCATTCTCAACTTCTCAGCTGCTGTGACACCGGGTTCCGGAAGCCACTAATGTTAGTTGCTTTTCACGAGGCCTGCATCCTTTTCCAAAAGTCTTTCTCTTAATGTACCCATGTGCAACACTGGGCACGACTGACTCCCTGAGACCATTTGGTAACGTTTAAGTTCTATGCTGTAGTTTTGTGACAAGAGGTTTCCAGCCCTTTTCAGCCTGTGGGGCATTTGGAATTCTGGCATAATGTGGTGGACGTGATCACAAAATGGCTGCTGCCTGCCTTCAGGTACACAATGGAGATCACAATGGCTGTGGTGCCAGCTGCTTCCGTTGTTGACTTACGGTGACCCCACAGTTTTCAAGGCAAGAGATGTTCAGAGGTGGCTTGCCATTGCCTGCCTCCATGTGGGCTGAGAGTTCTGAGAGAACTGTGACTGGCCAAAGGTCCCCCAGAAGGCTTCATGTGGAGGAGCAGTTCTGCGACTCAGCCACTGCCCCACACTGGCTCTCGCTGCTTAAAAAACTACACAACCAATCAATTCTCCAGTGGTCAGTCAGAAGCCACGCAAGAGTCCCACTGGGCCCCATCTGTTTTCCAACACTTGGCAGGCATCCAGAAACATGTGGGTGGGCACTGTGGTGCCCATAGGTGCCAGCCTGGAATCCCCTGCTATAAGGAGTGCTCAGTCTGTGGTCATGTTTGTAAGCTGCCTTAAATAGAATATAAATGTTTTATAAAACAAAGCAAAGCAATGTATCAGAGACCAGCGGCATGGGTTTACTTTGTGTTATCTACTTTATTTATTGACTTTGTTTGCATCCTGCTTTTCTCCCTGTGGAGACCCAAAGCAGTTTACAAAGTGGCTCCCCTCTATTTTAGCAATATCCTTGTGAGGTATAGCACAGGCCAGAAGTGGCCAACGGATGTTCACGGACTACAGTTCCCATCAGCCTCTGCCAGCACGGCCAACTGGGCACACTAGGCTGAGTGTATGGCTGGCTCAAGGTCCGCATAGCAGGGATTCGAACCTGGGCCCTCCAGATCAGAGTCTTATATCCTCCCCGCACTCCACCCCCACACTTAACTGACTCCCCTGCTGATTATGACGGCCGGCTGGCAGATCCCCTTCCCCACCCAGGCAGGTGTCACTCCGCTTGCCACCCTCCCGGGAGTGCCTGGAGTGCCCCTGAGATGACAGCTGTGCGCCCCCCCACCCCACCCCGGCTCACCCAGGGGCAGGAGGGCGTGGGCCAGGAGGGTGGCGGTGCCCCGGCGCAGGTGGTGCTGCACGAAGGCCGCGTCCTCGCCGCCCAGCCAGCCGCCCAGCAGGCTCTGCACCGTCAGCCCGGCCGAGCGGAACTCGTCCGGCGGGAAGACGAAGCACACGGCCAGCACCGAGTAGGCCAGCGTGAAGGCCGCCCCGCCGGAGCTCGCCACCGCCGCCATGGGCATCGCCCCGCCCCGCCGGCCGCCACGGAGGAGGAGGAGGGGGAGGAGGGGGAGGGGGAGGAGACCAGGCCGCAAGGCCCGCCCCGGCAGGGTGGCTCGCCGCCAAACGCCCCCGCCCCTCAGCCCCCCCCCCCCCGCAGAAGCAGCAGCTGCTGCTGGCCGGAACCTCCCGCGGCGCCGCCCATCGCCAGAGAGTTGCCCGCACCGGCCAAGGGGGGGGGGAGGGGGGGAGGAGAAAGAAGGAGGAGGAGGAGGAGGAGGAGGAGTTTGGATTTATACCCCCCCCTTCTCTCCTGCAGGAGACTCAAAGGGGCTTGCAATCTCCTTGCCCTTCCCCCCTCACAACAAACACCCTGTGAGGTGGGTGGGGCTGAGAGAGCTCCAAGAAGCTGTGACTAGCCCAAGGTCACCCAGCTGGCGTGTGTGGGAGTGCACAGGCTAATCTGAATTCCCCAGATAAGCCCCCACAGCTCAAGCGGCAGAGCAGGGAATCAAACCCGGTTCCTCCAGATCAGTGTGCACCTGCTCTTACCCACTACGCCACTGCTGCTCCTCTGCTGCCACTGGTGAGGAAGACCGGGGGGGGTCTGTGGTGGGCCAGTCACAGGCCAGAAGAGAAGAGACTGAGCCAAAAGGGCTACCCTACTGAAGGGCCAGGGGTTAGACATGAGGAAAAACGATTTGAACCCTTCCCCCCAAAAACACACAACTACTCCACGGTTCTGCTAAGTTCGGTTGGGAAAGCAAGTTTCAGAACGCTGCCACTGCAGCAGGAGCAGCAGTGGAGCAGCAGATTAGCCTGTGCACTCCCACACGCCAGCTGGGTGACCTTGGGCTGGTCACAGCTTCTAGGAGCTCTCTCAGCCCCACCTACCTCACAGGGTGTTTGTTGTGAGGGGGGAAGGGCAAGGAGATTGTCAGCCCCTTTGAGTCTCCTGCAGGAGAGAAAGGGGGGATATAAATCCAAACTCTTCTTCTTCTTCTTCCTCTCTGTCATGTGGGGAGAGAGCCGATTCTGAGTGTCCAGGCTGCTAGCCACAGGGCCAGGGACAGAGGCATAGATTTTTAATGGGGTGGGTTCGGGGGCGGCCCCATGCCCCACCCACCTCTGCGGCATGGCCACACCTCCCCAAGCCATGCCCCGGCCTCAGTGATTATAAAAGCAGCTCTCCAAGGCCAGGGACAGCAAACTCCCCTGCCCCGCCCCCCACTGGGGGGGGGCAGCTGCAGTTCCTTCTGCCCTCCCCTCCCAGCAGAGGCGTAGCTAGGAAAAATGGAGCCCAGTGCAAAATCTGTGTTTTGTAGGGGCCCCTCATGGGCATCCGCTGTGATGCTGGAATCCACCCCCAAACAGCATCACTTTCAATGGTGTTTATATTAGGGAGCCCAGATTGTTCTTTTAAATTCACCTTAAAGGAAGAATCTGGGGTCCCCAGTTAAAACAACATTGAACGTGATGCTGTTTAGGGGTGGATTCTCTCCCACCCTGAAACAGCATCACTTTCAATGTTTAAACTGGGGACCTCAGATTCTCCCTTTAAATCCATGACAAAGGGGGTGGATTTAAAAGGAGAATCTGGGGAAATTTGGAGGGTGCCTGCTGTCAGGCATGCAATTGTTAAGCTAGCAGCACCAAAATTTCAGGGCATCTTTAGGAGACTCTCCTGATGATACCACCCAGGTTTGGTGAAGTTTGGTTCAGGGGGTCCAAAGTTATGGACCCTCAAAGGTGTAGCCCCGTCTCCTATTAGCTCCCATTGGAAACAATAGGGTGGGGCACCCTCTTTGGGAATACATAACTTTGGACCCCCTGAACCAAACCTCACCTAAAGGGTGGTGTCATCAGGAGAGTCTCCCAACAAATCCCTGAAATTTTGGTGCTGCTAGCCTAAAAACTGCGCCCCCTGCAGGCCAAAAACTGAAAAAATGCTAAAAAATACAACCCCACCACAAATGAACCTGAAATTTTTGCACCACCCCCCCCTCCAGGCACGCGCCCACTGCAGCACGTGCCCCCTGGTAGCAGCCTGCATCAACATTTCAGCGAACATTCAGAAGAGTAGTATGGCTTTTCATCTGACCACCATGTGAACTATGGGGATTTGGAAATGGAGGCAGGTGAATGAAGAGGCAAAAAAGATCAATCTCCCATGTCCCATCTCCTTGCTGTGTGAGCTGTGGACAGGCAGTAGTACAGGCAGATAGCCAGACAGCTGGGCAAGAAAGTAGCTGCTGCCTCCCCCTCACAACTGCTGGAGCAATGTATGGGCAGTGGCAGTGGAGGATGGCTGGTAGGCAGTTCAACGAGCAGGGGGAAGATACTCTCCTGCAAGACTCACAGGTCCCTGCTTGTATGTGTATACATCTATTCTTGGCCAAATAGGCTTTCTTCCAAGGCAGTTTCAATTGATGCCGTCCACAAACTGAAAAGCTTCAAGGGAAGATTACAATGTGAGATTACTGAATGAGAGTTCATTCACAAGAACAATAAACCCGCAAGGGCTGGATAGGGTCACAGAAATCTGATTTCACAATTTATGCTAATTTCCTATCCCCTTCCCCATATCCCCTCTGCTCTAATCTAGCTAATTTGAACCTGCATGATACCTTTGTATCATTTGTTTGTTTGTTTGTTTGTTTATTCGGTTTAATAAACCATTCTTCCCTGAAGGGCTCAGAGCGGTGTACAAGTCGATAAATAACAAAACAAAACATTGAATAACATCATTAAAATACATAAAACCAGTAGCAGTGATACAGCCCACCCACAATTTGGTGGATGGCGTCCAGTTCTAACCCCGGGAGGGAACTGGCAAGTTGCCAAAGAAAACAGATGGTACAAAGGGCATCAGGAAGGGGTGGTAGGACAGCAGCCAGCCCCCCCCCCAAAGCCCGGTGGAACATCTCAGTTTTACAGGCCTTTGTATGTGTCCAAGTAGAGTCCATACACAGAGCATATGTATGTGTGGTTTAAATGTATGTGACTCATCTCAGAAATCAAAGTGCGGTGTTGTTACCACAGAGTAACGTGTTTACTAATAGTTAGCTAATAAGCTTGAGCCAACAAGAAATAATTAAATAAATAATTTTTATTCTAAACCCTCAGAGGGTCTGCTTTAGAATCAGAGGAGTCGCCCTGAGTATACAAAAGTCACAGTTCTTATAGGATAAAGACAGCTGATGCATCATAAATGTTGCAAAGCCAAACCCTGTCAATTCATGACGTTTCAATATTCCCATCATTGTTAATCATGGCGATACATTGTTAAATAGTATTCTTAAGAATATAGTTTCTCACGTGGCTTGACTCTCTTTCTTTGCTTTAATTCTGCTTGGTCAGTTATTTTCCTCTACACACACACTTTCTCAGCTTATTGCTAAGTAAAAGTATCTTTTCTTTGGAATGTGGGAAGAGACAACAGGGGCTGTTTTGGAAAGCAAAGTACCTTTTGCTATTTCTGAGCCATAATTCTTAATACTAAAATGTCTTCAAGAAAACTTGCTTAAGTTATATATATATATGTGTGTGTGTATACTTCAGTTGAAATAATCATTTAAATGCTTTATTTCTATTTTCTGGGTCTGTGCTTTAGTTGAAGATATTATTTTCATGAGCCTTTTACTTGCACACAAGCATTAAAAAGTATATTTTTCTGGAATGCAGGAACATTGAATGCTTTTCTCTTAACAAAGACACTTTTTCATGATTCTGGGCAATGACTTTAAGCTGTATTCTTGTCTGAACCTTTTCCTCTCCATTATTTTCCTAAATAATGGGGAGAAGGAAGAAATAACCTTCTGGTAAATCTAAAATCATTTCCTTTTTCTCTTTCTCTCTCTTTCTACCACTTTCTATTTCCTTCTTACTTTCACTCCTTTCCTTCTGTGCTTACAGTGTGTGTGTGGGGGGGGGGGTGAAGGGAGAGGAGTTTTTCATATCTGGAAAGTTGTAAATGGTGTTAGGAGAATCCCCCGGTTTTTGGTTTGGACGTCTTTTGGTGGTGCCGGCAGCCGGCAGGCTCGCTTCCTTTTCGTACTGTCAACTCCACTGGAATCCACGGGCTGTTGTGTGGTTTTTTCAGGCCTAAAGTCTTGCACTCATTTGTGGCTGCTCCTAACTTTTTGCACCCGCAGCTCTCTGTGGCGGCCATGTTCGGAGGCAGGTCGCGGCTCAGCGCGGGAAGACCGTGTGAGGCGCATGTTTTGCGCGGAGAAGCTTTTTACCACACCGCTCCCTGGCAGCCGGGTCTTCACCGGGCACCTGCTATCCAGGTGTGGAACCTGCCCACAGGAGGCGCCTTTGGCCCGTGACGCGTCTAGGCCAGGCCGCGCCCACTCGGCGCTGCCGCTACTCCGGACCCCGCCCCGCCCTAGGCTCCTGGACGCATGCGCCATTCGGGACGCGCCTCGCACGTGATCTTCGACGTCACGAGGCCGCTGGCCTCTCATTGGCCAGACCGTGACGGCGTTGTATTTGAAATCGTGCAGAGACGCTGAGGCGCTTCGCTGTTGGAGGGACGAGCCGGCAGGCAGGTGAGCGGGGGTCTGGGCGGGCCGCGTGGCAGAAGCCGCCGGGGGCGGGAGGGCCTGAGCCGGCGCCCCTTCGGCCCGGGGCTGCTCCTTCCCGCTGGGCAGCGCCCCTCCCGGAGCCAGAGGCGGCCTGGTCCGCCCCGCGTCAGGGCCGCCGCCGCCTCCCCTCCTGGCTGTCTGGCCGGCCGGCCTCGGTGGGGCTCCGCTGAGGCTTCCCCGCGGGTGGGGGCGGCGGCGGCGGCGGCGGCGGCCACAGGTGCCCACTCCCGGGGGCGGGGAGCCGCGGGGCCAAGCGAGGGCCGGCCGGGTTCAGGGCTTGGCGGGGCAAAAGGCCTTCAAAGCACCCGGTTCTCCCCGTTGCCCAGGAGGCCTCCCTTGGCGCCCGCCCGCCCGCCCGCCCGAGCAGTTTCCACGGCTGGCCCTCCCGGAGGCCTCCAGGCCGCAGTGAGCGTGAGGGGGCCGGCGGCGGCGCGCCTGAGGGGCTGCTGGAGCAGGGGGCGGCAACCTGCGGCCCTCCAGGTGCTCACGGCCAATCGGCCATGCTGGCAGGGGCTGATGGGAGTTGTAGTCCATGAACACCGGGAGGGCCCCAGGTTGCAGGCCCCAAACCGCTCTCCTGGGCCGGTATAAACCAGCAAGCTTCAAGCGGCCGAAAAAGCGCTGCGAGCCTCAGTTGAGTGGCCGTGGAAGAAGTTCCCAGGAAGGACGCGGATGCTTCGCAGAGCCCCGTTCGCCAATTCTTGGCATTGGGAAGTGGGATCACAAAGGGCCAGAAAAGAGGTGCCGCCAGCACAGCGGGTGGCTTATATTGGAAGGTATTGGAGCGGACGCCTTGGGCCTGCGTTCTCTTGCATTCGTTTGGAATCAGTGGAACAAAGGAAGTGACAATTTGGTTATTGCTGTTTTCGAAACTGCACATTTGAAGTTTTTGAAAACTAAATTGGTTTATATAACCTGGAACTGTTGGTGCAGAGTAGTTTCTGCAGGCCTACCTGGAGGTTTACGAGGAGAGGCTGCAGCGTTTGGGACTCTTGAGTTTGGAGAGGAGACGTCTGAGGGGGGATATGATTGAAGTCTACAAAATTATGCATGGGGTAGAAAATGTTGACAGAGAGAAATTGTTCTCTCTTTCTCACAATATTAGAACCAGGGGGCATTCATTGAAAATGCTGGGGGGAAGAATTAGGACTAATAAAAGGAAACACTTCTTCACGCAACGTGTGATTGGTGTTTGGAATATGCTGCCACAGGAGGTGGTGATGGCCACTAACCTGGATAGCTTTCAAAGGGGCTTGGACAGATTTATGGAGGAGAAGTCGATCTATGGCTCCCAATCTTGATCCTCCTTGATCACAGATTGCAAATGCCTTAGCAGACCAGGTGCTCTGCGGCAGCAGCAGCAGAAGGCCATTGCTTTCACATCCTGCATGTGAGCTCCCAAAGGCACCTGGTGGGCCACTGCAAGTAGCAGAGAGCTGGACTAGATGGACTCTGGTCTGATCCAGCTGGCTTGTTCTTATGTTGGCATCCCTAGGGCTGGCTTCTGTTCTCAAAGGGCTCATGTAAAGAAAGTATATTTTAACTTAATATTTTATTAACTTGACATACCTGTAGCTATATTTGAATGATTCTATAATCTAAAATGTCTGTCTGTTCCTTTATTTTAGCAAACTGTGCTGTAAGGATGTTCGTTTTCCTCTGCCAAGGTCATTAGGACCTCTAAACAAGCTAATTGGGAAGGCATTCCTTCTGATGTCTGTATTGAGATAACCTTGTTATGGCTTCATTAGAGGGGCAGTCCCATTGGTTCAAAAGTACCACATGGGTTAGAGCAGTGGTGGCGAACCTATGGCACAGGTGCCAGAGGTGGCACTCAGAGCCCTCTCTGTGGGCACATGCAGAGTCGCCTCCCATATAGGCTGGCCTGGGCCACTGGGCTCGATTATTAGCAATAAACCTAAGACCTAGTTTTGGGAAAGTAGTGTAGTTAATCCTGTTAAGTGCTGTTAAACCCCACTGATTTTCATGTGAAGAACTAAAGCGCGATCCTTTACCTGGGAGTAAGCTTGGTTGCTGGCAATGGGGCTTGCTTCTGAGTAAACCCTTCTAGGGTCATGATTCACCCATTGCAAGAGTTGCACGGTTGCTTCAAAGCAAAGCCACCGACTATCACCAAACTTATTCCCGAGTAATGCACGTCTCGGAGCCAACCGTTTTTTTCTAAACTAAAACCTCAGTATTCAGGTTAAATTGCTGTGTTGGCACTTTGCGATAAATAAGTGGGGTTGGGGGTTGCAATTTGGGCACTCGGTCTCGAAAAGGTTTGTCATCACTGGGTTAGAGTTTTTCTACATAGTTTTAATATGCTATTGAGAGGTACCTTTTTTTGGCTAGCTATTCTGTTACGCTGTAATCATTGCTTTGGCTGAACTTTGCATTCCTTTGAACTCTGTTCTTAACTTGGAAAAATACAGCTTGCTACATGCAACGCAGAAATGCTTCTGTAGGGACTTTGCTTTATCATTTTAGCCACTGCTATTTTCCAGTTTGTTTTTTGTACCGTTTGCACCTGCGGTTATCAGTGCCTGTGAACTCTTTTTCTTTTTAATAAATCAAAAATACTCTTTATTCCTTGTTTGTGTGGAGTGTTTGATTCAGAGCACGAGCCCATGAGCTCTTCGGTTCTGAGTGGGTGCTCATCAGCTTGTAGAGAGAAGCTCTTAAAGTTTGTTTAGCTTTCTTGCTGAGTGTTGAGGTGGGTCCCACAGGACATGCCAAAAGTGTAATCAAGAGGGTGGAATGGCAAACAGACAATGTATTGGCTGTTGTAGGTTTTCTGGCTGCGTGGCCATGGTCTGATAGTTTCTGTTCTTAATGTTTCACCCTCATCTAAGACTGGCATTTTCAGAGTCATGTCATGGTAAGATGTATTTCTTTCCTCTGAAGATGCCGGCCATCTATGAGTGTGAAACATTAGGAGCAAAAACTACCAGACCACAGCCATGCAGCCTGGAAAGCTCACAACTGCCAGTTGAGTCCAGTCGCAAAAGCCTTCAACATTAAACAATATATTGCAGAAATCTGAAATAGAGCTGGAAGTAAAGCTTAATCATTAATGGTGGTGGAGAATTCTGTCAAGTTACAGCCCCCATAGGTTTTCAAGGCAGCGAGACATGTTCAACAGTGGTTTTCCATTGCCTGCCTCCATGTTGTAGCCCAGGACTTCCTTGGTGGCCTCCCATCCAAATACTTACCAGGACTGACCCAGCTTAGCTTCTCAGACCTAATGTGGTCAGGCTACCCTGGGCCATCCAGGTCAGGGCAGAAACAGACAGGGGTGGTTGGCCTTTGCCTCCCTATGGGTAGCAACTTTTGACTTCCTTGATGGTGTCTGATCTGAGTCCTCACTATGGCTGACCCTGCTTAACTTCCAGGATCTCATGAGAGGAAGCCAGCCTGGGCCATCCAAGTCAGGGCCTAAGCATTAATGTGACATATTCAATGGTGTGGCATGTTAGTTACAAATTGTGCTGTTTTCTCCTGTTTGAGGCCTTGTTGAAGTCTGTGCTGCCTGTTCAGGCTGGGGCCTTGTTCCTCTCCATGTTTAAATGATCCTTTGGTTAGCTTTTCTCAAATATCTGCTCCCTATCTATACTTTTTTCTTGTGGCTGACAACAGAAATTTTACTGAAATAAAGATCGGCAAGCATTTACTATGAATCACCTGCTCTGTAAGGAAAGGCTAAAGAGTCTGGGACTTCTTCGTTTAGAAAAGAAACAACTGGGAGCGTGGTACGATAGGACATCAAATGGGCGGGGGAGTCAGGGCAGGCAAAAGGGAACCTTGCAAGTGATTGAAATGTGCTGCCAGAGGATGTAGTGAGGGCCACAGGCACGGACAGGTGAGCAGATGAGACAAATTCATGGGGTGAAGTCCATCGGGGCTACTAGTTATGGTGTCTAAAGGGAGCCTCTATGTTTACAGGCAGTAATCCTCTGAATACCAGTGCTGGCCATGTATGCCCTTAGTCTCTGTGCCCTGTGGTTGGTCCTCCGGAGGAGCCGGTTGACCTTGATGTGAAACAGGATGCTGCACTGCGTGGGTCACTGACCTGGTCCGGCAGGGCTCTTTTCATATTCCCAGTTTGTCCATTGTACAAAGTCCTACGGGCCAACGCTCTGGTTCCTTGACAGTCGTGCCTTTGTTTTCTTTTCCAGAATGAGTCTGCAAGCCGTCAATGTAGAAAACATTGGAGATGGTTCTTCCACAGAGAACGTTGATGTACATTTTGCATCTGTAGAGGCAACCAGCAAGCCTTCTGTTCTTTGCCCTTCGCAGAAAGAAAATGTGCCACCCAAGGGTGTGGCGAAGAATGTTAAGGTGTCTTTTTAAAATAAAAAACAAATTAAATAATAGCAATAATGTTGCATAATACTAATAGTAGCAGTAGTAATAATAAGGCAGGCCTGTTGGGATCCGCACGAATGCTACGCCGATACATAACAACTTCCTAGGCCTCTGGGTGAGGCTCGAATTGTAATGAGGGCCAACAACCAGCTAAAGATCTGGCAGCTGTGAAATCTACAATATTAATAATAAGGCTGTGGCTAGATAGGGTTGGTTTGTCAAATTTTCCTTATTTCTCTAGAACTGAATATTTTTACATGAACATCTATCGAGGTGGGCCACTTAGTTAAAGATGGCAGACTTTTATTTATTGGATTAGTCCCTGCTTTCCCATTGTATACAATAGATAGGATGGCTTATTTCAAAACTGCATAAATACTATTAAAAGTTTAAAATGTAGATATCAAGTGTAGTTTCCTTGTGGGATCCAGACTGTTGGAAGAGGCCCCAGTAATAACCTGGTTTTGTGTTCTGGATTTATGAGTTGACTTCTGAAGGGCTATCAAAATGTAATGACAACACTGGTCAGAGATGCTACATACACAAATGGTAATGGAGTACCAGTGACTGAATGGAGCTGACCTGCCACATGGTTTGTTAAGTGCTGCCTGGTTCCGGGATCCAAGTGAGACCTAGGCTGGGGGCTGCAAGTCCCTTTATGTGGTGAGGAAAGTTTTTCCTTATATGACCCACAGGAAAGTTTTACCATTGCATCAAAGCCCATCTGTGGGCTTTGTTTCTTAGTTTTTAGGCGATTTCTGACATTTTAGAACTATGTAGCTTTGTATTAGCTATCAGTTTAGAATTAGTAGTGAGGGGAAATGACTGCTGGTAGGATGAGACCAGATGTGAGAAGTGATTATCAGAAGTTATTTGTCGTCTTGGGCTTTAATGGGCCTTAACACCCAACAGGCACCCAACAGCTTCCAACAATGCAGCTCCCTCTGTTATAGTTGTGCTTATTTAAATCTTTCCTTTGTAAGGTAACTTTTCAAATTCCTGTATGGGATCTTCAGACTTGCAAGAGTCCAGGCACCAAGAAAAAAGAAGTGCATCCTGTAATAAAAAGCCATGAGGAGGTTCCAGAGAATTTTGGCTTGCATACACCCAGTGTTGTGTAAGTAAAACATTGTTTGCTGTGTAACAGTTGTGTACAACTTAAGTCAGAATGAATTGCAAGATGCAAGGCTGTTGCCTAGTCGGATGGAGCTGCCTCTTCAAAGTGTGGAGAATCTACCACCACCTAGACCAGGGGTTTCCAACTTTGGCCCTTGTGGACTGTGGTTCCCTGCCAGCATGCTGCCTGGACTGGTCAGACTGCAGTGGGATGGGGTGGCTGCCTTGAGAGGGAGTTAACCTCAGCTGGCTTGCCAGCCCAATAAGCCTCCTCAGGAGACCTGATCTGGCCCACGGGCTGCATGTTTGACACCCCTGTGCCCTAAATGAAACTTGCATGGATCCCAGGCAGGCTAGGACTGCCTAACAATAGAGCATCTGAAGTTGGTAGCAAAGACCCAGTGAGCAAATACTGGGCCTAGATGATTAAACGCTTCTTGTCCTTTCCCCTAAAAGGGAGGAGTGGCATCTGTACCTCTTTGTCTTACTTATCCTTCCAAAGTCTGAGCTGTCCAGCTGAACCTGCTTTCTTTTAAAAAGCTGAATTACGGGGTCTGCTTTTCCACAGGCATCCACTAGCTGCTGAACAGGATGCTGCTGCTGCTACGAAGGACAAATGTACAGAAATCATGGGCTTGCAAGCAGGGACATCAGAGCCAGGGTCTCCAGTTGCAAACAAAATCTCCCAAGAATATGAAGATGCCAATGTATCAAAACTGGAATTAATAAAATTTGATTTTTCTGGGACACCTTTGGTTGAACGATCGCCAGCAAAACTAAGTAAGCAAGTAGAAATGAAGACCCCTGTCCCGAAACCAGATTCAATTGACAGGAACTTGCTGAGCTGGACTGAGGAGGAAAGCAAGACTGAAACCGGGGAGAGTTTGGTCCCCAGAGTGTCTTCAGGGTTTGATGCGGATACGTCTGATGATCCTGACTTGAAGCCACTTGGGGGTTGCAAAATTCAGAGTTCCCCTGAGAAGTCTGTGCTGGCTATTGAAAGAGATAAGATCCCAGAGAATAGCATCCCAGCAAAAGGGGACTCTCCTGCAACTCAGCAGTGCAGTTCACCAGATGAACCCAAGGCTGTAAGTCCACCTGAGGCACAGTAAGTATTTTCTTGAATCTAGAGCAATCTTGGAATTGAGAGAAGTAATATAAACTCAATGAAAAGACTCATTTTACAAGATGTTTTTGTGTGGAGCAGGTAACAAGGACTGAAAACAGCATATACTAAGAATGCGGAGGTCTCCAATATTAATTGTTTCAAACTGTCCTGACGTTCTCCTGATAAGTAGCGCAGGCTTTGACAAATCTGGGCCACCGTGTGCTTTAAAATTCCCTGGTGGTGCTTGGAGCCCCAATGTATAGAGAGTGGAAGCTCAACCAAAAGCTTCAGGGGGCTCATTCCATAGGTTGGGAGGCACCACAGAAAAGGCCCAGGCCCAGGCTGGTGCCAGACAGGCCATGCTAGGTGGTGAAACAACTAACAGGTGGCTTCCTGGCAGAGGTGTAGCTAGAGAAAATGGAGCCTGGAGCACAATCTGAGTTTTGCCCATGCAGCGTCCTTCCCCCACCACGACCAAATAACATTTTTTGTACCAGGTCATCTTAAAGTCACCATCACCTTATAGAACATGCCCCAACACACAAATCTGAACACACCCAGGGCTCCCTAATTTAAACAACATTGAAAGTGATGCTATTTTTGAAGGGGGGAATCCACCCTGAAACAGCATCACTTTTAATGTTGTTTAAATTAGAGAGCCCAGAATCTCCTTTTAAATCCACCTTAAAGGGAGACTCTGGGCTCCCTAGTTTAAACAGCATTGAAAGTGATGCTGCTTCAGGGTAGGTTCCCCACCCACATCCCAAACAGCATCATTTTCAATGTTGGTTATTGTGGGTTTTCTGGGCTGCGTGGCCATGGTCTGGTAGATCTTGTTCCTAATGTTTCACCAGCATCTCTGGCTGGTATCTTCAGAGGTGTATCACAGAGAGAAGTCTGTTATACACTGTGTCCAGACTTCTCTTATTACAGACTTCTCTCTGTGATATACCTCTGAAGATGCCAGCCACAGATGCAGAACAAGATCTACCAGACCACGGCCACACAGCCTGTAAAATCCACAACAACCAGTTGAATCTGGTTGTGAAAGCCTTCAACAGTATTCAATGTTTTTTTTTAATCTAGGGAGCCCAGATTCTCTCTTAAAATCCACTCCAAAGAGGGTGGATTTAAAGAGAGAACCTGGGGAAAATTTGAGGTGCCTTTCAGGGGAGCAATATTTAAGCTAACAGTACCAAAATTTTAGGCTATCTTCAGGAGACTCTCCTTCTGATATCACCCACGTTTGGTAAAGTTTGGTTCAGGGGGTCCAAAGTTATGGACTCTCAAAAGGGTAGCCCCATCTACCAATAGCTCCCATTGGAAACAATGGGGGATGGGGCACCCCTTTTGGGAGTCCATAACTTTGGATGCCCTGAACCAACCTTCACCAAACCTGGGTGATATCAGTAGGAGACTCTCTGGATGAAACCTCCCAGGTTTACTGACGTTTGATTCAGGGGGTCCAAAGTTATGGACCCTCAAAAGGGTAGCCCCATCTACCATTAGTTCTCATTGGAAACAATGGGAGATGGGGGCACCTCCTTTGGGGGTCCATAACTTTGAATCCCCTGAACCAAACTTCACCAAAATTGGCTTGTATCATCAGAAGAGTCCCCTGACGATAGCCTGAAATTTTGGTGCAGCTAACCTAAAAATGGTGCCCCCTGCAGGCCAAAAATGAAAAAAAAACATAAAATTGAAAAAGCCACAAACGAACCTGCAATTCTTGCACCCACCACAAGGTGGCACCTGGGCCACTTGTCCCCGGATGTCCCCATGGTAGCTACACCTCTGCTTCCTGGTACCTGTAGTTGGTGCATGGGGACATACCTATGGAAGGCAATGGTCCTTCAGACAGGTTGGTCTCTGGTCGGGAAGGTCTTTAAAGGTCATAACCAGCACCTGAACAGAACTTGGAAACAGACTGGAAGCCAATGGTGTTTCAAAATGAGCAACATATGCTCCCGGCTGCTAGGCCCCGACAGTAGTTGGGTTGCTGCATTTCTGGCCAGTTGTAGTCTCCAGGTTGTGTTGAGGGCAGCCCCATGCAGAGTGTGTTGTAGTAATCCAACTGGGGCTATATTGCACTGATGCAGAACTCATGGAAATATTACATCTCTGATTAGCAGTTTGTAAGGAACACTTTAAAACGTTGATGCTGTGTATGCTTAACCAGAAAATACTCTCAAACTTAGCAGGACTAACTTCTGAGTAACACCCTACAAATCAACTTGTAAATCCTTTTGCACAATTCGTTCAATAATACTTCCTAATGGAACTACTATCTTCATTTTAAGGATGCCCCTGCAAATTTTGTGGGAAAATTAAAAACTTCTGTTAACCTGTACTTACTGCAGTTTACTAATAGAACTGAAAGGAGAACATCAGTTACTATTATTTCTTTTGAAACGGTCTCTCCTGTACTGTTAATGTTGCATGCATTGTGTATCCCAGTTTCATTCCGCTGTACTGATTTTAAATCATTAATGGCTTAGAACATGAACTGCACCCAGGTGGATGAACAGAGACAAAGCACTATCTTCCCTCCCCCCGCCCTGGAAAGGGAAGAGACACTCTGGGCACAGCCCCATCACATGATTTGGCCCTTCTGCCGCTAGGCTTGTTTTGCTGAGAGAAGGGAGAAGCTATCAGCCCCTTAGGAAAAGCCCCAGTGGCCAAAAGAACACTGTGATTGTCTTATATGGTGCAGGCTAATTACTTTTATAGCTGTCAAGTTCAACAGGATAAATACTCAGAGAAAAAGTTCATGTTAAAACTAGTGAAGATACTGGCAGCAGAAGTGGCAACATGAATGTGTAAAGGCAACCTAGTTTATAAAGTATATTGAAACAGTTTTCGTTGTCAAGTGCTATAAAGACTGGACTCCTGGTTCTCTATAGGGAAAAGACTGCACAGTTGGCAACTGAAAGCAAAGTTCTGGCTGAAGCAGAAACGCCACCTGATCCTTCAAGAGAACAGAAGGTATGGTGCCCGCATACAACGATGTAATTGCTGTGTTCAGGATTGTTCTGCACTAAAAAGACTGCCATCAGCACAATTTCAGTTGGGTCAAAATGTGTATGGATAATCAGTAATCAACTTAGGTCTCTGTTTATTTCCCTCTGCTAGTCCCAGGAGAGGTGAGAGGGCAAACAGCCATGTAAAGTGGGGAGGCCCATCCCAGCATCTTCCTTGGTCACTGGAAATCCTGCTTGTGGCTTCAGGCCTGTTTATGCTGTCTTAAAGGCTGGCAATCTGCTTCCTTGAAAATGGACTCTCACAATACTGACTTATTCCACAGCATGTTTCTGCTAATGGAAGGAAGGGCGTGTTGTTTCACTTTGGCCCACTTGTGTCTCATGCAGCTCTAGGGGGTTTCTTGTCTCCCATGAGCAGCCCTGGGGGCCACAGTGGGAAAGTCAAAAAGGAAGCTAATTCCAATGAATGAAATGCCTTCCTGAAGTGGAAACTTAACATGGAATCTATGCCACAGAATTCTTCATCCAGTATTGTGTTCTGTTGTTGTGCTGGACTGACCATCTCCCTCTGTTCTTCAATGGAACTTCAGTTCCAATGAAATTGACCATTTCCCTCTGTCAGATCGTATAATCATTTTACTTTACTGGCATTTCTGGATTAAAGTAACATTAACTTCAAGGTGAACATTACATGGATGTTTTAAAGAACCAAGTTTTGTCTGTCAATCATATGTTCACTACTAGCAACAAAGTAAAGAATAGTGGGTGAAATATTTTTCTTAGAGTCCAGAATCAATGGAAGCCTCTGGCTACTTCTACAGTTGGCGAGGCATCTGTCTTGTTTTCTGATCCAATTGTATCATCGGGGCCACTGCCACAATATTAAAAGGCTGCTCAGTGAAGAGATGGGGAGCAAGTTAAATACAAACTGTACAGTGCACAGCCTTATGGAAATTTCACGTAACTATTGTTTGCCTCATAGGCAAGCCGCAGTAACTCCTCCCGTAATGCATTGTCTGAAATGACAGCGAATGAAGAAAAGGAGGAGTTCAGATCTCCCAGAGAAAGTAAGGCCTTCCGCTGCAAAAGCTTGGTAGTGAATAAATAAGGATTTTAGCCAGGTGAATAGCAATATCCAGCTTAGTTGACTTATGCTTATCAGTGGCTTTTTGGGAGTAAAGGGAAAGCATAAGAATATAATCTGCCAATATGACTACTAAGACTGCATTTATTGTTGGAAGCTTTCATGGCGGAAATCACTAGGATGTTGTGAGAAGATGTGCAGGCGAAACGTCAGGAGAAAATGCCATTAGAACATCCTACATCTATGAATGTTTCCTCATTAAGAGGAGAGCTGCTTCATAGAGATCTGTGAAGCAGGGTGGAGTTAATTTAATCAATAAGACTTGATTTAAATCATGGTTTTACACAGTAAGACTCATTCTTGCTGGTATGATTCTTTTTAAAAAATTTGATAACATAAAATTGTGCAGAAACATTAAAATGAGGGCATAGAAAACAGATCTTTTCTTACAAGTCAATATATTTACCAATAAAATTTGAACAGTCATATGCAAATTCTAGCAAAATTTATATACCTTCCCCTTTACCCCATTTCCATCAATTTTTTCCAGCCTGCTAAATATATACATATATACTAAATATATACCCGTATACTCATTTCATTTGAATGCATTCCTTCAACCTTATTATTAAACAAAAACTTTTGTATATATTTACTATAATTAATTTCTAAACCTGTTTATTCCAAATATATATCAGTGTATCATAATTTCAGGTTACCATCTTTTTACTTATGTAATAATTCATACAATTTAAAAACCAAACATATATGTATATACATTTGCATTTTGCAGGCCTGCCTGCCTTATCCACATGTAGAAGATACGACCTGTTACCATTGTAGACTTTTCCCACCAAGGAGAAAATATTTTTAATTTTAAAAATTCATCTTTTAGAAAAATGACCCGAAATAATCTTACAGAAACCTCTGGAAGACCATGATATTGTGAATGGATTAATGGAATTCATTTATTTAAAAAGGTAGACATTGCCTGAAAATGCATTCTCATGTTAAATAATTAAGAACTAACCTTACTTCATGATGAGTAACCTTCATGATGAGTTAAACAGTTGCACTAGCTCTAAAGAGGTTTTTCTCCACAAAAAGCATTTTAATTTAAAAAATCTGATTTAAATTATGAAAATCCAATTTGCTTTCATTGCTTTCTAGTCATTAACTTCATTTTATTCTAGTTGTAGAAATGAACATAGACTACTTGGAGCAATTTGGAATGGCCTCGGTAAGGACAGGTTCCTGAACAAACATACATTTTCTAAAACACTTGGCTTCTATGTCAAAATAACCCCATGAAGAAGAGTTAACAGTTTCATTCAAGTTGGGAATTTTGTGGGTAGAATAGACATGTTTAAGGTTCTGTGTGTGTACAGTCAAGTCACAGCTGACTTTTGGCAACCCTGTGGAGTATATGGCGAGAGACATTGGGAGGTGGCTTGCCATTGCCTGCCTGTGTGTGGACTGAGAGTTCTGAGAGAACTGTGACTGGTCCAAGGCTTCATACGGAGCAGCAGGGAAACAAACTTGGTTCTCCATATTAGAATCCACCGCTTTTAACTACTACACTACACTGGCTCTCTGTGTGATTACTAGAAGTCCAAAATCCCTCCAGCCCATATAAGCCCAGTCTAATGAATAATATCTCCATATGTTCTCCTACCCACTGCTCTTCCAGTTAGCTGCATTGTTGCCATATGAAGCCACCTTGTAGTCATAGAGAATCAAGATCTTTTCATTGGATTCCCGGTCAGATTTGTATCAACCCATTTTTTTGCTCCCTTGTTTTGGAATTTTACCAACAATCTGTTCTGCTAACAGCTACTTCCAGCCAACTGTTAAGTGTTCTGGTTTTGCACTGAGCAAAAGCCATATCAGGCCCCCGTTTAGAGCTAAGGCCCATACAGATATTTTCTTTCACTGGGGATCAAGTGCTCACGGCTGCCTGGTAACTGCTGTGTGTTGGGAGCCTTGCGACTGCTGCAGCAGATGAGCTCCCTTCATCAAAAGGGACTGGCTGTCCCAGTGCACAGTCTTCACATAGAGCAGGGGTGTCAAAAGTTGAATATGTCATAAATGTGACTTGGCCAGATCCGGGCGGGGGGGAGGGGGAGGTGGCTGCTTTGGCTGACCCCAGAATAGCACCAGGGGGAGGAGCTTAGACTGGTGAGCACTCAGTGTGGTGGGGTGGCTGACTTGAGGGAGCTCTTGGGGGGAGGGGTTGCCCCAGCTGGCTCTCAAGCCTGATGAATCCCCTCGAGGACCCCTGGACCGAACATTTGACACCCCTGATTGGCAGCCTGTCAGCATTGCTTGAGAGGGGCACCAGGAGGAACCGGCGGAGATGAGCCCAGCATATGCACTAGTCTGTGATCTCCAGGGGCCTTCGTGCACTCTCAGCCTGGCCTCACTCGCGTGGAGGGAGAGGAAAACGTTGCCAGCTGCTTTGAGATCTTGCTGGGGAGTAAAGTGGGGTATAAATGATAAGATGATCAAGGGCTGATTCTGCCTCTTCTTGCAGTTCAAGGAATCTGCTTGGAGGAAGCAATCTCTCTATTTGAAATTTGATCCTTTGCTCACTGAAAGTCCTAAGAGAATTGGTCCTCGTGCAGTTGAAACAGCACCTGCCATTCCTGCTTTATTAGGGTAGGCATCCACAGACTCTTCCATTGTTTTCTATGTGAGTGGACGACACATACACATTTCAGTATTTGCATTTTTATAGGCTGTGTACTGAAACCTCCCTTCATGAAATAAAAATGCCCAAATGCAACAAGCAGCTATTAGACATGAACGTCCTCGGAACAACCCCAGACCTGGTGAGTGTTGTCTGAATATTTCCCATAGTTGTCTTGTCTTAGTACTTGTGTGATCTCAGGACTTCCAGTTTGCAGCAGTATTCCTTGGTGACAAAGGTTTGTAGTATAGCTCATGGAAGTTAATGCCTGATTTCACTCACTCCTTTCTGAACGAGAGGCAGCACAAAGTAATTTGGGAAGAAGGACTTTCTTTTCTCCCATTGTCCTGTGGAGATGGGACTGGATGTGAGAGGGTGATGCAGCTGACACCCGGGACACTGGGCTCTTCATCAGAACATTTTTCTGGGAATTACTTGCCAGTTTGCGACTTATGAAGTTGGGTTTGTTTGCCTCCCTCAAGAGTCAACAGTTCCCACAGTTGTAGGCGTATGAAGTCAAAGCTGGTGCTGGTAAGAGTTTGACATCAATGGTGATGTACACTTTCTGATTGGCAGCCCATAGAATCCAGACTGAGCCCAGATGAGCTAGCTACTCCCCCACCCCAGATCTCATGTTTGACCTTGCGGGGGCATAAGAGAATATCAGGGAGGTTGATAGTCATGGTCAGCTACTGTGTAGCATCACGGCAGTGGCGAAGGGAGCGCCAGCGCTTGCTTTCTGCATGGGCAGGCTGCAGCTGCAAAAAGCCTGCAAAGGACAAGATGGCTGCCTGCCCCCGTGCAGGCAGCCATCTTGACGCTTCCACCCCTTGCCGTCCATTCAAGGGCGGAGCTGCAAACACCTGGCTCCAGGTGGCGAACCTGCCTCTCCCCCACAGCGGAGTCTTCCCACCTGCTGGCTGTAAGGTTGCTGCTTAACCTTGGAGGGTTCCTCGGCCAAGGTTGGCGTGCAGCCCAGAATTGGGGAGTGTTTCCCGTATCTTTTGCCTTTCTGTGTGAAACTGTCTTCATGTAGTTCTCGGATGGGAACTTCAGCTGTGTTTATCTAACTTTGGCGGGAACTGGGACGGCAGCCTGTAAAAGCAGCTGATTGAATGCTGGGAGGCCAGTTCCCGCATTGCTTGTGATTGACTTAGAATGCCAGATCAATAAAGAACTCAAATGTTACTTTTGGCCTGGACTTTACTAGTTCCTTACATTATGCGGGAACTGGCCTCCCAGCGTTCAGCCAGTCTGTGCCGCTGCCTGCCCCTGTGGGCCTGCTGTCCTCTCCACAGCAGAGAAGCAGCACGATGGAGCTGCTGGGTGGTTGCGGGGGGTTGGGGGAGAAGCCCACCAAAGTTGCCCTGGAGCTAAGACCTTTCCAGGAGAAGGGGTCATTCTTGACTTGATCATTTCATATTGGCGGTGGTAGTACTAGGGTAGCTTTCAAAGTTGTTTTTGTTCAGTTAGTGGCTCTGAAGATGGTTAATGTGTGAGATGTGCTCTCTGGGACAAAAAGCTCAGGATTGCTTTCCTAGACCAATTGCAGGAAGTCACTCTCTCTTTTCCCTTCCTCGTAGTAAATCCAATAGACAATTCTCTTGATCTGTCAAGATAATTTTTTATTGAATGGAACATAGTACAGTGTTCTGAATGTTCGATTTTGCAAATGAAGTGCAAAATGTTTTATGCAAATGTGGGTTTTTTTGCCTTTTCACCGCAGGCGGAGACATCTCCCGGCATGCCGACCACCAGCGATCCTTTGCAGTTCTCCTGTGCTCCTGTGCCAACTGAGGCTATCATTGACGTGCTGAAATATAGCCAGAAGGACATGGATGTGGCTGTCGAAAAGATTAAGAACAAGATGGATGCTGTTGTTCAAAAGCTTACTTCTGAGGTGAATATCTTCGGAATTCATGCGATTTTGATAGGCTTTAAGCTTGCTGCATCTAAAAATGACTTTAGAAAAGCCTGAATGTCATTTTCACACAAGAATTCTGTTTTATTCAAGGAAAATATTACTCTGCCTTTTAAACATTCCCAGCTGGGTTCCCTGGTGAGAGCACCCCTGTGAAGTTGGTGGGCTGTGTGACTGGCCGAGGTCAACCCAGTCAGCTTCCAAGACCACAGGGATTTGAACTGCAGTTTCTGGATCCTAATCAGATGAGAGTGCTGAAGATTTACAACAGGAGTGCCAAACATGCCGCTTGGGGGCCACATCTGGCCCCTTGAGGGAGCTTATCACAATACCTTAAACAGTTGGAGTGGCTGTGAAATAGCTGCTAGCAGGGTGGCAGAGAAATAGCGTGTTGCCATTGTGTTGGGTCGACGGTTCTTGCTCAGTACAGTACTGTTGGGTTCAGTAGCCTTTATTAGTGAAGCAGAAGTGAGCCAAACTTCTTCAAGCCAGTTCTAAAGCGTGCAAAACCTATCCCCCATCCCCCCCCTTCTCTTTTCATGCCAGTGAGAAACTTTCAGGATCCAACTTAATTGTGTCTAGCGGGGAGATCTTCCTTTTCATGTTGCCTGGCAACCAGACCTTGGAGCTCTCACAGCTAGGGCCGTCATGGGGACGTCTTGCCCTCAAGCTTACCAATCTCCAGCCAGGGGTTGCTTAGCTACATACAAAGCAGCAGGCCTAGGATAAGTACATACGTGCTACCAGGCATCTAATTAATGCGGGACATAGTGATTGAATCCAAGACTCTGACCCATTGTCTCCTAGGTCCGCCAATGGGCTCTACAGCATGTTTCCAGATGCAGCTCAAGTTTTATGTCACAGTTGTTCTAGATCAGGAGTGTTGAAGATGTGGCCTGGCGACTGGATTTGGCCACTTGAAAGGGTTTATCGGGCCCACAAGCCACCTGAGCCACGCCCCCTTCAGTCCTAAGCAGGCCTAGTAAGCCCAGCGGGCTCGCCAAGACAAATCGAAGCGAGTGTGTGTGTGTGTGTGGCTCAGCTGGCTCATGGGCCAGATAAGCCCCCTCAAGACAGCTACCCCACCTTGCTGTGGACTGGGCAGTCCATGCCACCCCAGAGCCATTCTGGGGCCAGTCAAGGCAGCCACTCCCTCACCAGGGCCCAGCCCAACCAAGTCACATTTGATTTACAAGGTAGAGCCAACGCAGGGGTTTTGCTAATAAGACACATCTAAGGGGCTCTTTGCAACACATGTGGCAAAATCACAATCCGTACTTGTAAAGTGGAAATGTGTCGGCTGACTTGGATCCTCATTGGAGAGAAAGGTGGGATATTATATGTGCAGAAAGAAAAACGGTAGCTGAAAATGGGGAGCAGATAAAAAATGGTGGGTGTGGAGGATATGAGGGCTGCTGGGAGAAGGGAAGGAGAAATGGTGCCGGGAGGGAGATGGGGGGGGGGATGGAGACTCCCTCCCAGTTCTTGGCAGGCCCCCCACTGTGCAAGTGGGCCCAACCTGGTCCCCACCGAGCAAGTCAGCCTAGCCAAACCATTAGCCCTCAACAACTGGGCCAGACTTTTCCTGAACGGGGCGGGGGTTGCTGAAGGAGGAACTGAAGAGACTGGGGCAGAGAAAGGTAGTTTGGCTGGTGGGTGGGAAGAAGAGGAGGGGAGTGGCTGGGGGGCCTTTCAGGAGTGGGAAAGAGGTGCCCCTGCAAGTCCTTGTGGAATCCCTGCTGGTTGAATGCTGCAGCAGAATGTATTGGGCTGAATGAAGCCTATTATAGTCTATTATAGGAGCAGCAGTGGCATAGTGGCTAAGGGCAGGTGCACTCTGATCTGGAGGAACCGGGTTTGATTCCCCGCTCTGCCGCCTGAGCTGTGGAGGTTTATCTGGGGAATTCAGATTAGCCTGTGCACTCCCACACAGGCCAGCTGGGTGACCTCGGGCTAGTCACAGTTCTTCAGAGCTCTCTCAGCCCCACCCACCTCACAGGGTGTTTGTTGTGAGGGGAAAAGGACAAGGAGATTGTCAGCCCCTTTGAGTCTCCTACAGGAGGGAAAGGGGGGGGTATAAATCCAAACTCCTCCTCCTCCTCCTTCTTCTTCTTAGCTTTATTTCTTTGTTTCTCCTGCAGTTGTGAAGGCATGCCTATTGATGCCAAGTACTGACAGAACCTTGTGTTTCAGATGCAAGAAAAACAGGCGGAAGCTTTGGAATGGAAAGGAAAGTATGAAAAGACCTGCATCGAAACACAAGAAATGGGGTAAGTGTAGTTGGCCACCTCCAGATTCTACATCAGTTTTCTCAAACGGACTAACGGTTCAAATGGAGCCATTATGCTAAGAAGAGCTAGCATTCCTAGAGTGTGCCAAAGGAAATGGAAAGACTTGAGTCCCCTGTTTCCTTCATTGATGCCTTGCCTTTCTCCCAAGTTGGCTTGCATCACTGTCTGTCTCATTCTCACAACAATTGTCTAATGTGGTGTGTGACTTGCCTGAGGTCAGCTAGCGGCTTCCGTGGCAGAACAGAGATTCCAACCTGCTGCCTCTTCTTGAGCATTCACCAGCAGTCACGCTCCATTTTGGAATTTGCCTCCTCTGAGGCAGAAGAAGCGTCCACCTTCGGTCTAATTCACCTACTTTCTTGAATCTTGAAGGGGTGCATCTGAGCAGCATGATCATTACCACACTTTCAGATGTCTGAGATCTGGTGAACTCTCTGGCAACATGTAAGGCTTAATTTATTTTCTTCTTTAGGAAAATACTTGCGGGATTTGAAGGTACCATAACACAAATTGTGGGTAAGTGCAAATGTATAACTGTGGCATTGAGGTCCCAGGTAATTAACATCAGGCTAGTCTGTGTCTGCATTTTGTTACCGAACTTTAGATATATGAATTAGCCCCGTACAAAGATTTGGAGAGGGAGTGGGAATCAAAGAAGAACTTCTGAATGTCAGATACTAGTGTTTGGCTTGTTCAATCAATGGCTATTGGCCATGATGGCTACAGGGATCTTATGAGTTGGGAAACCGGCAATCCTCTCAATTCCAGTGCAAGGGCAGGCAGCAGCTTTGTGAAACAGGGTGCTGGACTCAGTGGGCTGCGGGTCTCATCTGACATAGTTGCTCTGATGTTTGGAGATTAAACCATCTGCCTTTAGGATTCTGACACAGTTTGGTGGACACAACGCTGTAATGGCTTCCAAAGTGGGTGGAGCTAGTCACAAAAGGCCTGCTGCAGCTTCCCTTCAGCCACGCACTGACGATTCCTGTGTTGTGTTAGCTGGTGCCAAAGCAGTGTTTTTAAAAATCTGCATAGCCAATCGGAAACCTTGCTGGGCCAAACTTTGCTGTACCACAGTTCGTACTTGTAAAGTGGAAACGTGTTGGCTGACTTGGATCCTTATTGGAGAGAAAGGTGGGATATTATATGTGCAGAAATAAAAAAGGTAGCTATAAAGACACTTGATGGGCAGCATGAAAGGTTTTGTCACCCACAGGTGGGCCTGGTTGGGGGCCTGGTTTAAATAAAAAGCCTGAGTAACCTTCTCAAGGCCTTCCACCTGATGCCCTTCAGCTCGGAGTGCCGTCCAGTGACTGAGCTGTCTTGATATAAAAAAGAGTAAAAGTTCACGAAAGGGTCATTTCAAGTTAGCAGAAGTTTGCAAAGCCAAAGGCCAGAGACAATCAGGGTGAAGCGGCAGTTAACCTTTAACATAATTGGTGAATTAATTCAACTGTGACTCTAGACCAATGAGAGGCTATTGCCTGGGCAGGGGAAAGTATCCTGTTGGATGTATGCATTGTATATACTATGCTAAGTTGAGATAAAGTTGAGTTGAGTTCTGTGTGTGTTGAACTTTGTTATTGCTGAAGACTTCTGTATAGCTTTATAGTCTTGTATAGCATAGACTTGTGTAACCTTGCAACCGCAAAAGTAAAAGCCTTCCTATGGAAAGAACATCTTGCGTGGAGAGTATTCTTTTCCAAGTGTGCTAGAAGGTTGCAGTGAGTGCAAGAAGACTACTAGACCTTCACATCTTACCAGAGTCGTTCCACTTTAAACTCTGCTGATATGAACCTGGCACTTTTCTTGTGCACACCACCACCGTTGGTGATGTGGAGACTTCTAATGTTCCCATGCTTCGTGAAATATTCAGGAAAATAGGAAGCGTAACTCCGGATCTCCGCACTTCTCAACGCGAGGGCCAAATCATATATTTTACAAATATTCCAGGATCGAGAGTTGAACTGCAGGCTCGGTCTGGCCGGTTTCAGCTTTGCGCTGCTGGCTCTGCTTCCGAGGCACCACTTCTGAAGTTGCGTGGAATTCAGAGGCAGAGCCCGCAGCTTCAAGCAGGACTCAGCCAGACCAAGCCCAGCATTGAACAGGTTTCTCTGTGCTGCTGCTTGTGCCGCAACAGAGTGGAAAGAGGGTCGAAGAAAAGGGCACGTGGCTGCAGGCCGTGTTGAAACATTCGGTGGGCCTAATGTGGCTGGTGTGGACCACAGGAGAAAAGGGCCCGCGCGTTGGAACTGTGGAGGTGTAGCTCCTGCATGAAGGCGGTAGATACAAGGGGTAGGTGTGTAGAAATAGAAGGGCTTCTGCAGAAATGTCTCTGGCTTCTGTCTCTTCTAGAATACTAGGAACAAGCTGTTGTCTCAGTTGCTCCAATTTGTTTTTCTAGAGGATTCCGAGAACCAAAAGGAGCTGGCCAAAAAAGAGCTGCAGAAAGTGCTGGAGGAGAAACAGCAACTTCTCTGTGATGTGAACTCCATGGAGAAATCATTTGCTGACCTCCTTAAACGATCTGAGAAACGCAAAGAGGCAATAGAAGGATTTCTAAAAGTGAGTCTGTCCCACTCTCCCCTTCAGCCACCCAAGAGTCTTCTCTTCCTTCCAACCATTCTTCCATTCATCCTTGTCACTTCCTGGGTTCCCTCCCACCCAACCCCTGGCCTTTCTCTGAGCCTGGCAGAAAGCTGAGTTTCTTTTGGCCTCCACTGTTCAAACTTTTATTGTAGGCGAGCAGTAAAATCTCGTGTACGAACAAATCCAGTGGGCTCTAGAAAGCTCCCTCCTTGTCATTCTCCTCTTGGATGCCTGCACTGGTGCCTAAGGGTTACCCACTGAGGAAGATAACTCCTGCTGCCTTCCCCGCACCCCCGCTTGGCCCCATGTCACCAGTTCCCTCCTCTTGCTGGATGTCTGCTCCTCCTCCCGAACATTATTATCATCATGCAGCAGCTGTGACCTGCCCTCGAGGAGTGGCTGACGCCTGCGCCTCCAAATCCTCAGGCAGCTGCAGATGTACACTGTAATTATTCAGTGGTGGGGGAAAGGGGCGAGCATGCAAGGTGGAGTAACTGCCACATGCCACTGTTTTGTTTGTAGTTTTGTACCTGTTCTGTATAAGCCCTGCCCCCAGTCCATGTGTGCATGGCAATTGGCTGGAAGTGAGTTGTCTCCACCATGGCTAACCTTTTATATCATAGAAAATTCCCGAGGCTGGGATCCATCATTGGCTCATGCCCCTTGGTAACACCAGCAATGGTTACCTGCCAGCACTTGGCTGGATCCTGTGACCCATGGATGAAAAAAGCTTTTACAGCAGATGCCTTCTCTCCTCTGCTTTAAGCGGTTCAGAGCCATTAGAAACGGGGTGAGGGCTTCTCCATTGTGGCTCTGGGGAAGGGGAGCCCCTGCCCACTGCAACGCCTCCCTGCCTGCCAGAGCATTCAGAGGTTGGGCTCAACGGCAGGTGGCTTTCATGCGAGGGAAAGGCAGGCTTGCTAGTTTATTTTTGTCTTTAGCCGGGGATGTCCAACTATTATTGTCGCTGTCTTGGAGAGCAAAACTGAGACATTGGCTCAGTTGACTGATGATTCAGATTCCTGGAGGGTTGTGTGGGCTGAGGAGATCTTGAAAAGGCTTTTCACCGTTCATCACCAAGTCCTCTCTGAAAGGCCTCTCGCCATCTGCTCTGGCCCGCCTGTGATCCAGCATTGTCACAGTGGGATCTGACTGGCAGCTAGAACTGCCACGTGGGAATTCTCTGCTGCCTCTGCAAGTCTACTGTATGGAGGCTGTTCAGAATGCATCTGCCGGACTGCTGGCAGGGCTCACGCGAGTGTCCTTGCTTCGGGCAGAGCTCAGAGGGCTGATCTGAGACTGGGCTTGGTTGAGGCCTCCGAGGGCTCCCATCTGCATGCTCCAAGCCTTTGAAGCTGGGTGGGCGGCTGCCAAGCTGCTGAGCACCAACTCCTGTCGTGACTCCTCAGCTGCGCACGGGATGCCTGGCAGGAACCAGCCCTGGGGTCCCTCTGGAGTGGCTTTTTGTTTTGGTTCTCTGTTCTGTGGTTTTCATCTGCTGAGTTTTGTTCTTGAGTGTTTAAATGGGCCACTGTTTGCAGTTTTTGTTCGGCATCCTAGGAGTCAAATGGGGGGGGGGGCATCTTAAATAACCTTGTATGAATATCTAATAATAGAATGAAGAGGCTCTGAAGAAATGTGTGGAAGACCAAGCCGCCAGAATTAAGCGGGAAGAGCAGAGATACCAAGCACTGAAGGCACATGCGGAAGAAAAGCTAAGCCAGTACGTAACGTGTTGCAGGAAGTTGTGGGTGGTTCTGATTTGACATAGTGTGTTTCTGTCTAAAATGACTGATGGACCTAAGTAACTCTTATTTTAGAGCCAATGAAGAGATCGCTCAAGTCAGGAGCAAAGCCAAAGCAGAGCTGATGGCGTTGCAGGCCAGCTTGCGCAAGGAACAAGTGAGAGTCAAGTCACTGGAGAGACTTGTGGAGCAGAAGGTCAGTTGTGGGCCCTGGTGGTGGTGCTAAACCAGCATGAACTCTGGCCTTCTGAGGGAACAGGGACCAGGAGAAATCATCTGTAGCTGCAGGGATTCATCCGAAGGGTCTCTGTTCTGCTGGGATCAGGTGGGGACTAAAGCAGATGAGGTTCACGCAAGTGAGGTGTCAGGGGAACTCTTGCAGCCCCTGCTGGATTCCTCTGGCCTTTCCCTATTTCCATTTCTTTTCTCAGACCCCATTCCCCTTCATTAGATTTATTTCATGGCACCATTATAGTGTTATTAGTACTGGATTTTAAATTGGTTTTTTCATAACCTGCCTTGAGCCCATTGATGGGTGAGGGTTGGGGGAAGGGCTGCATATAAATCACCATAAATAAGCATCTGCTTCTCCCCCCTTCCGAATTCTTGCGTGACACACAGTCCCTCCTCCTCCTCCAGCCATTCTTCATTGTTAGGGTTGCCCCCCTCCTTGGTAGGGCCTGGAGATCTGCCACCTGCCACCCAGGCAAGAGAACATGGCTGCTTGTAAAGGGGAACTCAGTGTCATTCCACCCTGCACAGGGCCCCCCCCCCCCAAACCCTCCGCTCCTCACCGAATCTCCAGGAGTTCCCCAACTGTAAGTAGGCAGCCACCCGACGTCATGGCTGGCTACGACTAAGTGTCTTCCTGTGCAGCCCTGCCCCCAACGGCCCATCTGTGAGCAACTGTTTTAGAACTGATCAACTTTTAAAATCTGTTTCTTCCTTTTCTTAACAGGTGAGGGAAAATGACGAACTCACCAAAATCTGTGATGACTTGATTTCAAGGATGGAGAAAAATTAGTAAATTGTCTGTTTTGTCACTGTTTCAGACTTTGTAGGTTCGAGACCCAACTATGCAAGATTTCATGTGCTCTAGTCTGACTTTCTCCCTGTAGTTTTTCTAAAGCTATATGAGCCGAAAGTGTACTGAAAACCTGTTTTTCCTTTTGTAAATAAAACTTTGCATCAGTATATATATTTCTATTCTGTATGGAAGAAATTGCAACAGGTTTTCCTGTTCACAGGAATGGAGACAGGCTTCTTCTGAGATGGACGTTGTCTGAAGAACCTTTTACCTAACATATCGGATTTGTACGGCTTACTTTACCACATCCCTATTATAAATCCATCTATTGTGACAGCTTTCTTGATAGGAAGAAGATGAATATTTCAGCTTGCACATTCAGCAGGGTTGTGATACTAATACCAGTTTGGCTCAGTGGTCTTTCCTCATGACTTGAATCCTACAATCCACTGTAGAGTTATTTAGTAGTATTAAAATGTTTTTCCTCCAAGACAGGACTCAAAGTTGGTTAGTCACTTCACGTTACAACTGAGGAGAAAAGTAGAGTCTTAGTCTCACCTGCTTGTCAGATCTAAAACACTTAACCAAATCCACCAAGATCTAACATGACCCATGAAGTTTAGGTAGCGTATCCCTCTTCCACCTCAGCTCTTCATCCCTGGTGTCCTGAACCCAAAACACATCTTTGGTTGGTGCTCTGGGTTTCCTTAGAGACAGGCTGTCCCAGGTCATTGAGAGGGAAGTGATGTGTTTGTAGGAGACTAGGGCAGGGGCGTCCACTTTAACTTTTCTCACAGCTGCAACCCGGGGATGGTAACAATATGGGGCAAAATCCACAAAGGCAAGAAACAGACTTCAGACAACCGTTGCAGCCAACTTGGCATCTTTTGCTCATCTCCCTGCCTGCAGTCTTGGCTTGTCGCCTCTGGCAAGTGCTTGCATATTTGGGACCCATGGATCTTGGGGCTTCCAGGGGCAAGAGGGCCCCTTTTTTGGACTAACCAGAAGTGGGTGTTTCAAAAATTTCCTTGCAAGAGGAAGGGTTGAATACTTTTTCATTAAAGTCCTGGCATTTCCTGTAATACTGCCTCACTTTTGGATTGCATGCAACCTGGGTTGGTGCTACAGAGAGCCAAGGTGTTATGTGTATGTTGTGTCTCCTCCCTCCACTCCTGTTGTGCAGTTCCAGACTCTTGGGAGGAAGGATGAGTTGGCAATGCCCTAAGGGAGCAATTCTGAGCAGTCTCAAAATCTCACTCCCGGGAAAAGTGCCGCCTAAATAAAATGGTTAATTTGTGATACCACAGTTAATTTTCAAAGGCCTTCTTTTCTGTAAGGAGACTCAAGGCGGCTTACAAACTCCTTTCCCTTCCTCTCCCCTCAACAGACACCTTATGAAGTCAGTGGGGCTGAGAGAGTTCTGGGCCCACAGTCGCCCAGCAGGCTTCATGTATAGGAGCAGAGAAACAAATCCAGTTCACCAGATAAGAGTCTGCTGCTCATGTGGAAGAGAGGGGGAATCAAACACAGTTCACCAGATGAGAGCCACCACTCTTAACCGCTGCACCACACTGCCACGCTGGCTTCAATGGTGATGTTTGTTACCATTAAATGCAAATAAATCTGAAACAACTGCTTGCCTGGCTGTCAGGAAGACTGGTGGCACCAATTATGAAGGGCAGAAATTGTGTCCAGATGAAAATGAAGCCCTTGGACAAAGCAGGTGAGATTCAGAAAGCCATATAGCTCTAATAGGTATCCTATATGCTTTTTAAACTGGATTTCAATGGTATTTTGATTAATCAAATACTGAGACAGAAGGAAGAAACAATACATAGAATAATTTGGTTCTGCCTCTGGTACATTGCTGACTACTAGATGTGATAGACTACACTGCAACAGTTTCATGTATACAACAAATCCATTTATTGGATAGAATTATAATACTTTTATTGCTTTTTTATCACACAAGATCAATGTTGACTCAAAGTGATCAGTCTCTTGGCTAAAGAGCAGTTTGTACGATGGACATGCATTTGAAATTTCCATTCATACGGTAATCTTTTTCTATTGCATGCCTGACCAAAACAGAGATGGCCATCCCAAGATGAAAGAAGGAATTGACAGTGGTGACCAATTTAGGAGGGGCAGTGGCTACAGACAACTTCTGCTGCATTTACACATTGACCAGGTGAACAGATGCTTAAAATCATGCTGAAGGAGGTTTCTGGGTATCAGCTGGTCATGGAACCACTTGGGAGTAAGAACCCTGAACTAGGTTCTGAGCAGCACTTGAGGCTGGGTGTGATGTACAGATGCAGCTGTGCTGCTTGGGAACTGTGCGCTCAGTGCTCAAAACAGTCACAAGAGGAAACTTTCCTAAAAATGAAGCATCTAGTCTGAATGAAGCTGGACGGGAGAATCAAGTGAGTCAGATTTCTTGATCATGCTTGGAAGTTACATAAAATCCACATTGCATTAAGTCTGAACAGAACGATTACCTGCAATCACAGCGGCATCCAAAGGGACGCCAGTGTAAGTGGATCCACCCTTCAAAGGCTCTAGGGGGCTGGCCTTGGCAAGCTCTGTACACGTCCACTGGCTGGGCCTGCTGATCACAGAACTGGGTCGCAAGGAACAAAACAGAGTAAAGTTTGGCATCTGAAAGGGATAGGTTGGAGTCTTTCAAAGCAAGAAATCTTGCTGGGCAAGAGAGGGAAAGAGAGCGCAGTTTGTTCCTGACTTGTGCTTGGTGTGAACCATGATTTGAACAGCAGATTGCTGAACCTCTATCAGCTGATCATCACAATAAGGAAACTTATTACAACCTAGCATCTTAAAACAAACTACACCTGGAGTCAAAACACTTTGTGAACCCTGTTCACCCTTACTATGCAAACATCGGAAGAAGATGCCACTTCTGCCACTAGAAGTCATGGGTGTGTCCTCGCTGCAATGAGCTCCTGGCACTCAGGAAACGTGTCCGTTCTCTTGAAGCCAAGGTGGCAGACCTGGCGAAGCTGAGAGAGGCAGAGAAGGCAATAAACGAGGCTTTCGGGGACCTAGCAGCCGGGTCCCACTCCCAAGGTGACATCTCTTCAGATGTCATGGAGAATGAGAGTCTGGGTGACGGAGGGTGCCAGTCTGAGGTGGTGGAAGATGCTCCCTTAGATGGGACCCCTTCCTTAGCTGGTGGTCAGATATCCTCTTGCACTGAGGATACCCCTCAGGGAGGTGGGGGGCTCCTTGTAGTGGGTGATTCGATCATTAGGAATATAGAGAGTTGGGTTTGTGAGAGGCGTGATAACTGCGTGGTGACTTGCCTGCCTGGTGCGAAGGTTGCGGATGTCATGCTTTGTCTAGATAGGCTGTTAGACAGTGTTGGGGTGGAATCAGCAGTTGTGGTCCACATTGGCACCAATGACATTGGAAAATGTCGCCAGGATGTTCTGGAAGCTAAATTTAGGCTGCTAGGAAAAAGGTTGAAGTCCAGGACCCCCAAGGTGGCATTCTCAGAAATGCTACCTGTTCCACGCGCAGGGCGAGCTAGGCAAGCAGAGATACAGGGTCTCAATGCGTGCATGAGAAGGTGGTGTAAGGCAGAGGGTTTCAGCTTTGTCAGGAACTGGGGAACCTTTTGGGACAAGGGCTTCATCTTAACCAAAGAGGAACCAGGCTGCTGGCGCTCAACATTAAAAAGGTGGCAGAATAGCTTTTAAACTGATCCTTGGGGGAAAGCCGACAGGAGCTGAGGTGACTTCGGTTCGGAATACAGAGTCCATGGGGATGCAGACAGAGAGGGAGGTTTTCTAAATAAACCACATACAAGCGAGGAGCATAGCAATGTGATAAGTGATAGTGTCTACAAAAGGCTAGAGGGCAAAACGCATAAATCCCAGGTTAGGGACAGAGACAGAGTATACAAGTGTCTCTATGCTAATAGTAGAAGCATTAGACCTAAAATGGGGGAGCTGGAGTACAGAGTTTTGCAGGAGGACATTGATATAGTGGGCATCACAGAGACACAGTGGAATGAGGAGAACCAGTGGGATGCTGTTATCCCAGGTTACAGGCTCTATAGCAGGGGTCTGCAACCTGCGGCTCGGGAGCCGCATGCGGCTCTTTCAGCCTTTTACTGCGGCTCCACATAGCCTGCAGGTCAGAGGGTAGCGTGGGCGTGTCCCTCCAGCCCTCCAGAGTAGTGCTGGAAGGAAAGGTGAGTCGAGGGGCCAAACCAGAGGCGGCTCCGTGCGTGAGGGCATCGCCACGCCGTCCACTACCTCTCCTTCCAGCACTGCTCTGGAGGGCTGTAGAGACACACCCATGTTACCCTCTGACCCCAGGAGGTCAGAGGGTAGTGTAGGTGTGTCCCTCCAGAGCAGTCACCATCCCCCCTCTGCTATCCCTGCAGCCACCATCCCCCCCCCCGCCCTATGGAGCAGGTGACTGCCTGCTCCGTTGGACAGAGGGGTTTCAAGTTCGGTGCCTCTGCCTCCCAGCTGGAAGGAAAGGGGAGTGGAGGGGCTAAACCCTCGAGGTGCCTGTAGATCTTCGGGCCGTGAAAAGCGAGTTCCAACTCAAATGGCTCTTTGGGTGGTAAAGGTTGCTGACCCCTGCTCTATAGGAAGGATAGGACAGGGCGTATTGGGGGTGGGATGGCCCTCTACATCAAAGAGAGCATAGTGTCACATAAAATAGACAATGCAGGGGACTGATTCCTCTACAGAATCACTGTGGATATCAATACCAGGGATGAAGCATAGTTTAACATTAGGAATATATTATCGTCCCCCCGACCAAAAGCGACAAGAGGATTCTGAGATGGAAAAAAGAAATTAGAGAGGCCAACAAAGCAAAATAATAATGTCTACATTGCTTTACAGTTTTAACTATCTCAGATAAACTGGAAAAAATGCATACCAGGCCCGGTAAGGAGAGAATTCACCGGATATGCTAGATGACTGTGGCTTAGGAGCAGATGGTTGTGGAACCAACCAGAGGAGAGGGTGATCCTAGATCTAATTCTATGTGGGACTCAGGAACTGGTGCGGGGAAGTCAGTGTTGTTGAGCCGATAGGGAACAGCGACGCACTACCGTTGTCAGATTCAAAGTGCATTCTGCATGCTAACAAGTGACAACCATTAATGAAGTTACATTTTGCCTTCAGAAAGGGAAATTCTCAAAGTTATGGTGATAGTCTTGCGAGGCCGGAAGGAAAGTCCAACAGAGTCAGTCAAACTGTCCAAGATGCTTGGGGCTATTTAAAAACACAGTTATAAAAGCTCAGCTGAAATGTGTTCCACTTGGGTTAGAAAGGCAGCACCCAGTCCAAAAGAAAGCTACCATGTGGTAAACCAGGGAGGTTGAGGGAAACACAGGCGCATGATGTCTTTTAGAAAATGGAAGTCCAACTTAACTGATAAAGAATACCAGAGAGAACACAAATGGTGGCAAAAGAGAAGCAAGCTAGCTGTAAGGGAGGCAAAAAAGGATTATGAGCAACGCATGGCTGCAAACATCAAGCCTAGCAACAAACAGTTCTTTTTCAAGTACATCAAAAAAAGCAGGGAAGCCAGCTAGGGAAGCGGTATATCTGTTAGATGATGAAAGGGAACAAAAGGGTGTGTGCTAAAAGTTGGCAGGCAGATTGCAGAGAAGCTGAATGAATTCTCTTGCATCTGTCTTTCACTCCAAAGAGGAGGTGAGGAAAATTCCTGCACCTGAACCACAAGCTTCTTAGGAGGTGAATCTGAGGAACAAGCAAAGATAAGTGGTAGACAAAGGAAAAAAGTCTCTGGCAGCCATTGATAAAGTAAAATGCTACTCAAATCCCTGGCCCAGTAGTTGCATTCATCCAAGAGTTCTTAAAGAGCTCAAGCATGAAATTGCTGATGTTCTCTCACTTTTAATATGCAACTTACACAATCCCTAAAATTCTGCCTCTATTCCTTAAGACAAAGACTGGCCAATGTCACACCAATCTTTAAGAAAGGGTCTAGGGGGGACCCAGGAAATTACAGGCCAGTCAGTTTGACATCTGTTCCTGGTAAATTAGTAGAATCTATCATTAAAGATAAAATTATAAAACATGTAGAAAAGCAAGTCCTGCTGAGGAAGAGTCAGCATGGCTTTTGCAGAGGCAAGTCCTGTCTGACAAACTTACTAGAGTTCTTTGAGGGTGTAAACAGGCATGTGGATAAGGGGCGACCAGTGGACATTGTCTACTTGGATTTCCAAAAGGCTTTTGACAAAGTTCCTCACCAGAGACTGTTGAGAAAACTGTTGAGAAGGGCAACAAGGATGATTGAAGGATTGGAGCACCTTCCTTATGAGGAGAGGCTGCAGCGTTCGGGACTCTTTAGTTTGGAGAGGAGACATCTGAGGGGGGATATGATTGAAGTCTATAAAATTATGCATGGGGTAGAAAAGGTTGACAGAGAGAAGTTTTTCTCTCTTACAATACTAGAACCAGGGGGCATTCATTGAAAATGCTGGGGGGAAGAATTAGGACTAATAAAAGGAAACACTTCTTCACACAACATGTGATTGGTGTTTGGAATATGCTGCCACAGGAGGGGGTGATGGCCACTAACCTGGATAGCTTTAAAAAGGGCTTGGACAGATTGATGGAGGAGAAGTCGTATGGCTACCAATCTTGATCCTCCTTGATCTCAGGTTGCAAATGCCTTAGCAGACCAGGTGCTCAGGAGCAGTAGCAGCAGAATATTGAAGCCATTGATATCCTGCACGGAACTGCCAAAGGCTCCTGGTGAACTCCCATTAGGCTCCTTACAGTGGGCAGTGACAGAGTGCTGGACCATGAGACGACCATCTGGTCACAGCCAGCAGGCTAGTTCTAATGTTCCTCCGCCTGGAGGAATCCTCCGCCTGGGGGAATGGGGATCCCTATGGTAGGCTTGAATTTCCTCTCTCATAGCCTCTCTAAAAAGGCTGACTTTTGATGGGGGGGAGGGGGAAAGTGGAGGCATGGGCGCACGTCTTCTGTGCCTAGAAGCATGCTGTTCTCTATGATAAACCTGGATCTCTTCCCTCATGGCCACCCACCCTGAAGGGATCTACCAGCCACTGGGGGGAGCATTGACCCAGTGGCTCTCTTCTAGGGGCCTGGAAGATCAAAGGCGCCCCCTCCCCCTCCCCTACCATCGCAATCTTAAGAACATAAGAACTAGCCTGCTGGATCAGACCAGAGTCCATCTAGTCCAGCTCTCTGCTACTTGCAGTGGCCCACCAGGTGCCTTTGGGAGCTCACATGCAGGAGGTGAAAGCAATGGCCTCCTGCTGCTGCTGCTGCTCTTGAGCACCTGGTCTGCTAAGGCATTTGCAATCTGAGATCAAGGCAGATCAAGATTGGTAGCCATAGATTGACTTCTCCTCCATAAATCTGTCCAAGCCCTTTTTAAAGCTATCCAGGTTAGTGGCCATCACCCCCTTTCTAGGAGCCTGGGTTTCACTCCCCAAGGTCAATCTATGGAGCCAAGACAGCAATTCGCCAATCCCCCTCCGCAGAATCCCGGCTATTCCCGCTAGGACAGCCCAGGTTCCTGGGGTCCCCCGCCCGTAACCGGCCCCTGTTGGGGACCTGGGCACTGGCAGGGACCCAACCGCAAGGCAGGGTTCAGAACCCCTGGGCTTGGCTGGACTGCCGCACCTTTCACTCCACCTCCCATTCACCCTCCTCCCCTGAGCCCTAGTGATCGGTTGCAGGTGAAGGTGAATGAGTTGGTAGGAGTTCTGAGATGTCAGGACCTGGAAGCCCTTTGCCTCGCCACCAGGCATACCTGGGAAGGTGACACGACTGCCCAACCCGCCTCCAGCCCTGCCACTCCCCACCTTCCCTTCGAAACGAATGCAACAGCACCCACTTGAGAAAGGAGAGGGCTGAGGCCCCTGGTCTGCCCAGATCAGCCATGTTGCCTCCCCACTCTCCTTCCAGAAGTGTTCAGCAGCTGGTAGATCCCCAGCTCCCTCCTAGCCCCCAGCTGGCCCCTGTGCCCGTCCCGAGGTGCCTGCTGGTTCTACTCCCACTTACTCTGAGGACTTCGCGGAGGCATCCCTCCCAGCAGCGTGCCAGCTCTGGGATTGCCCTCAGTGTCCCGCACCGTATCTGCTTAGTTCAGCACCAAAGCCCCAGGGAGTCCACTCCTGTGAGCCCATGAGCTATCGCCCCAATAATAGTCTCCGCCGATCCCCGTGCACCAGCCCGGATTCAGCAGGCTAGACTGAGCTTTTGGCTCCCCAGCCCCCAGCTGGCTCGTTTTGTCAACCCTGTGCAGACTGGGGTTATCGGATGTCTGGCCCCTGGCCGCCCTGAAACTGCCTGTGTTGCCCGGTCAGCGCCAGTGCATAGTCCCCTGGCCCCCGAGAGTGCCTTGGTGCCCCATGAGCCTGTGACTGTCCTGAAGTTCCCTCTACCCGCACGAGTGTTGTAGATGACTCGTGTGTCCTTCCTGTGCTGCCTCCCGCCCCCGATGCTGTTCTGGCCTGACTGTTTTATTTGCCATGGTGGGTTTCCAGGGTTGTTTTTTTTTTACTTTTGACTTTGTCTGCCCGGTTCGCCATTTTGTATCTGAGCTGTTGCATCCAGAGGGGGGAGAAGGCCCGGACCGTTCCCAGATGGGATGCAACATCTCAGACACAAAAATTCAGAGATTCAGAAGGGTTTGAGGCTGAATGAAATCACTAGAAATCACTTTATATTACAGTGCCATGACTCGGATCCCTTGAAACTTTTGGGGTAAACCAAGGGGCTGCAACAAGGACCATAGCTACGGTCCAGGACCAGAAGATGAGATTCTTGGAGCACTGGGTTCTGGTTCCGATTGGGGTTAGAGGCCCCCGGAATCCCAGATCTTAGGTTTTAGTACTGGATTCAGGTTTTGTTCAGGGTTAGAGTCCCCTGGAACTTCTGCCTGCATCGAGTTCAGTTCTGCTTTGGGGTTAGAGGCCCCCATGTTCCGATTGGGCTTAGAGGCCCCCGGAATCCCAGATCTTAGGTTTTAGTACTGGATTCAGGTTTTGTTCGGGATTAGAGTCCCCTGGAACTTCTGCCTGAATCGAGTTTGGTTCTGCTTTGGGGTTAGAGGCCCCAGAACCTCAGGTCTTGCTCTGAATAAAGAAATCTCCCTGTTTTTGAAGAATCTCCGGTCTCCTGCGCATTTCCTCTTTGCTTTGCTGCCACAAGCTTGCTGTAATGGTAACAGCTTGACACTCCCTGCTTTCCAACAAACTGTCCGCTGCGCTGCAGACCCCAAGACACGGTTTAGTGCGGGCGGGTGATACTCCATTGTGCCCCCCCTTTCCTTTCATCCTAGTTTTTCTTGTTTCACTCTTCAATTTAACTACGTTTGCTGGTCTTTGCCCACAAGAAATTGTATGGCGTTCAGTGTACATAACCTCTTTGTTTAGAATTGTTTTGCAAAACAGGTCTGCATACCCACAGTTCCTGGAAGCAGCAACAAGACTGAAGCCAACCCACTACATTATTTGCTTGCCCTTTGTCTTCCACAATTCAACTCCTCGGTCCTGGATTTTGAACGTCTAAGCCAGCGGCCTCTTTTATTGGTTTTATTATGTATGTTCTCGCCTCTGGTTTTAAAACTGTGTGTGCCTTATATTGTTATTGTTCCCAGTCTGCACGAGGTAGTCTAGGCGCTCTATTCCTTTTTTGCCTTGATAACTGTGAAGTACAAAGGTGCTCTAGGCTCTGCTGTTGCCCGGATCCCAACTCAAAGAACCTGATGCGACCAGACTCTGATTGCCACCATGCAGAGAAAGATATTTCTTGAAATGGCCGCAAGCCAATGACGGAAAGAGGACTGTTCTGATGCCCTTGTCCGCAGCCAGACCCTGTGAAGCAACCAGGAAGATTCAGGAGCCGCTATCCCTGCCTGTTTCCCCAGCAACTGAGCTTTGGCAACATCACAGAAGCCAGCGCAAAAGGGATCCCGTCTGTCCCATCCGGTGAAGAGAGTGAAGTCGCGGAAGGACAACGCCTCGCCCCAGGTGGAAAAGTTTCAGAGGGGGGATGCTGTTGCCATGAGTGCTCGGACAACACCCCGGTGACAGATGGCTGACAGTTCCATCAGCTTCTGCGCTACATGGACACCAAACCCCGGGCCAGTTCAGCTTCTGAAAATCCTCTGGCTGGACCTTTACACTTTGCCCAAGCATGAAGCGTCAAGAGTGCTCCGCCGTTGCCGCCAACAGATGACCGCCTCTGCACCCCATCTTGCCAGCAGTGGCCGCTCCCCTCCTGAATTCCTGATTGGATTTAAAGTCTGCCTCATCACTTTTGCCAGATCCTCCGAGTTTTGCAAGTTTCCCCAGCCTCAGAGCACCCTACCGCCCCAACCCTGATCCCCAGTGGCCGAGCCTAATAAAAGAGCCTTGCCTACCTCCCTTCCCTCCTGGAAATCCAGCTGCCTGAAGCCACAGTGGTCCAGGACATTCATTGTGCTTGAATTATTGTCCTTAGGAATGTGTGTGTTCACTTCATGTTTGGATGCCTGCGTGAATTGGTCCTGGGCATCCATGCCCTTGGCCCCACCCATGGCCTGGATGCCCAGGAGGGAGAGGGCTGATACTGCCCAAGAAAATAGCCAGAATATTTTCTTGAGTCAAGTTACGTTTAGGATTTTAGTTTGACTGGGTTTCCCCGTTAGTTTAAGGTTTTGTTATTGTTAATTTAGGAGATTCTCATATGTTTGCATTATACTGTGTTCCCTAAAGTTTAAGTTTAAAAAGGTTATTTTAAGATTTGTGTTTGTCAGTGAAAACAGTAGCCTGTAGAAGCTGATATTAAGGGACAAGGAAGTTGGCTCTGGAATGCAGCTTAGACCAACTCCCAGCTGACTCCTTAGCAAAGACCCCCTTTGGATTTGCAAATCAAATCTTTGTATACTTATTAAAGTATACAATGGCAGCACCCAGAGGTCCCCAGCCGTTGGAAGACGTGCAGGGACCACCATTGGACAATTTGAACTCCCCTTTGTTGCAGCTTAACGGTGGCGCTGAGTTTCGGGGACATACACAGCCATCTCGATAAAAGGAGATAGCTGGGTGTGGCAACCAGCCCACCTTCATTTTCTGAATGGACCTTATCAGCTTTCCTTTCAGCGCCATTCTGCGAAAGATCTCAGCTGACTACGCTTGACAGCCGGGATTTCGTGAAATCCCTTCCAAAAGCCGTAAACTGTGACATCTTCTTTTTGTATTGTTGTTTTCTTATTGGTGTTTGGTAAGGGACCTGCCCCTTTACCTGCCCTTTCTACCTAGCCCCTTGCCCCTTTGATGTTTGGGAATAAAAGTTCTTGTGCTTGTTTGCAAGGTGCGATTTTCCTGCCCGAGGTGTGACCATCACCTCCAAATAAAATCCTTTGCTTTGAAGAACGCCAGCTTCCTGCACCTCATTACGTTGCTGAGCTGAAATCGCTTATTGTTACCCGAGCAGCAGCGGTAACAGCAGCTCCAGAAATGGAGTTGAAAGGGTGATGCTTTGTTACTTTAATGTCCCATCACGTCAACAGAAATATCCTAGAAGTAATTTTGTCTGCCTTAAGAACGCAGGATGCAAGCAGACGTTCCGGTGCTCTCAGCCTCACGTGCTGTCATTTTTTGAGCTACTTCCCTTGACACGAAATTTTGCTGAAGTTTCTTAAACTGTTGCTGCCGACTTTCTTCCAGCTTCTTCCGGTGATCTTCCTGCAGACATGGCTGTAGAAGCAAAACACAAACTGTCTGAGTAATAATACAAAATGTTCAGTAAAATATGGTGACCATCTTATACGCTATGAAAGGGCTGGGAAACACAGCAAAATGGTGGAACAGCTTCACTAGGAGCAAAAATAACTTACCGATTTCATTTCAAGGTTCAATGGCCACCTCAACTGGCCCAGAGAATGAGGAAGGATTGGTTTTCTACCATGGCATCCACATTATGGATGGATTCATATTATTTTAAAATAACACAGGTTTATCCTGGCTTAAGTAGGCAAAAAAAAAAAAAAAGGCTACGTTCCCCAGAAAGAAGATGGCAGTTTTGCACCAGTCAATGTAAGGAAGCAGGGAGCACATTGAACAGTTGATCATTCTGCCTCTGCCTCTCAGCTCTCTCTCTCTGTGTGTGTATTTGTGGTTTGGTGGGAGTAACTGCTTGCCTATCACTACATGCTTGTTTGTGGGATGAGTAACCTCTTTCACCTCTACTTTAAAACAAATTAGGCAAAAATCTCCTTGGAAGGGATTTTGAATTCCCATCCTGAGCTGAGTGGCCCTGGCCGGCTCCATCTCTTTGGCTCTCGGAAGTCCAGGTGAGTTGGCCCCGGTCTATACTCGGAGGGGAGACCACCAAGGAGCTCCAGGCTCGCTCTGCAGAGGCAAGCAAAAGGAAACCTCTGTTCACTCTCTCTTGCCTTGAAAACCCCACCGGATTGCCGTAAGTTGGCTGCAACTTGACAGCACTTTAATAAGTATACATCCCAAGTTCTGGCTGGCCTGGGAAGGGAAAGGCCAAGCTAAAGGGAAACACATCAATTGGGGCGAGCCTTTGTAAAGGTATAATAACTGTGGGGAGCCTTCGTCTGTCTGGGCTGGCCGGGCGAGGGAGGGAGGAGGAGATGACTCTATATTGTAAGTCTTAGCGCAGGGGCAAACTGCCCGCAGGGAAATGACCCCAGGTGCCAGCCATTTTGTCACGTGGGTGTGCAAAATCACCCCACACCCCTCCTCCTTTCCCCTTCCCACACATACACCATCCCAACCACCCCCCAACTCAAGCCGGGTCACAGAGTGCCCAGAAACAGCCACCCCAGCCCTGTCCTCTTCCACCCCCAAGCTCTCTGGGCCACAGAAGGCCCGGAGAAAGCGCCCCCCCATCCCAACTTGAGATAGGCCACGGAGAGCCTGGCGAGAGCTTCCCCACCCCCCCCTTCAAGCTCCCTGGGCTGCACAAGACCCAGAGGAAGCGCCCCCCATCCCAACTCAAGATGGGCCATGGAGAGCCTGGTGCTTCCCACCCCCCCTCAACCTCCCTCAAGGCGCTTCTGCTGGCAAGAGCATCCCTGCCTGGGGGATCTTGAAGGGGGAGGGGGCAGCTCCCGCCAGGCTCAGCGAGAGCTTCCCCACCTCTGGTCACCCTGAAGCTTGCCAGGCCGCCGAGAGCCTGGTGAGAGCTGCCCCCACCCTGCCCACCTTCAGGCTCTCTGCGCTGCAGAGGTCCTGCGAGAGCCACCCCATGCCTCCTTCCCCCACCCCTAGCCACCCCTTGAACCCTCCCCCCACCCCTAGCCATCCCTTCCCACCTCCTGCACCCCTAGCCACCCCTGACACCCTCTCCAAACCCTCCCCACCCTCCCCTACCCCTAGCAATCCCTTGCCAATTTCTCCAATCCCTGCCCCACCCTTGCCTCCCTCCCTCCCCACCCAGCTCAGCTGGCACTGTTCTGAGAGGAGGTAGGTGACATTTAAGGTGGAGGTGGTTGGTTTAGAGGGAGCCATGGAGATGGGGCAAATATACACAGGACTGAAAAGTGCTGGGAGACGTCTTAGTGTGCATCTGTTGTCATCAGCACCAGCAAATCTCTGCCTATGCAGATTGATGGGGAACCTGGATGCAGACACCTTGAATGATAAAAATTACCCACAAGAATCAAGTTCCTATACTAATGGGACCACCTCCAAAAACTGAGCAGTTCTTCTGCTCAGGAGTAGTTGCTGAAGTTTCCCAACTCGGGTGAGTTTCTGTTGAAGAAAGCTGCGTGGGCTGTAGGGGGAGAGGATCCGTGATGCCAACCGCAGATGTGAGGAAAACACATTTATTTATTTGGTCATTTGTTTGTTTGTCTTGTGTGCTGCCCTTCTCCAACAAACCTTCTGGAGGCCCCTGGCGGCTCAGAGATGGAGGCGAGGAGAAGCTGGGTTCCTCTCTAAAGCGTTGATTTGAGAACTGTTAAGTGAGGCACTTGCGGGGGAAGGGGGACTCAATTTCAGTTCTTGCTCCGGGGCCCATTTTCTATAGATACACCCCTGAGTTAGCAACTCTATTTTCCTTTATTCTCCCAATATGATGGAAAACAAAACAATGGCCCACAGACTGGAAATAGACAATTGACATTCCAATGCCCAAAAAAGAAAACATCAAAGACTGCAGCAATGATTGGACCATCACACTAATTTGCATTTTCATGGGCATTCTGTGCAGTCCCACAATAGGGACGGTGCCTGTGCAGGCCAGCCAAGGGACGATCAGAAAGCATGTCTTCAATCCTGCAGTTGTCGCTATGCAGAAAAGCACCTGCTCCCTCTCCCCCTTATTGGAAGTGGAACGATTCCCCCAAACTGTCATGTGATGGTATTCTTCATCAGTTAAGTTTTCTAAAAGACATCTTTTTTTTCCAATAATTTCCTCAACCTCCCTTGTTAACCATGGTGGCTTTCTAGACTGGGGCTGCCTTTTCTAACCTATGGAACACATTCCAGCTGAGCTTTTAAGACTGTGTTTTTAAATAACCTCAAGCATCTTTGGACAGTTTTGACTCTCTTGGTTTTTTTTCCTTTCAGCTCCCTGGGCAAGACTATCCTCCTCATCTTTGTACTTCCTTTCTTGAAGGCAAATTAACTACATTAGTAGTTGTCACTTGTTCTCGCATGCAGAGATACTGAATCTGACAGCATTGTGGTCGCTGTTCCCTATCGCTCAAATAACACTGACTTCCCCGCACTCAGTTCCTGGTCCCATAGCTCAGGATCTAGGATCACCTCTCCCCTGGTTGGTTCCACAACCATCTGCTCTAAGCCATAGTCATCTAGCATATCCAGGAATGTTCTCTCCTTACTATGACCTGAACATGCATTTTTCCAGTTTATACGGGGATAGTTAAAATTGCCCATTACCACTACATTTTTGCTTTGTTGGCCTCTCTAATTTCTTTTTTTCCATCTCAGAATCCTCTCTGTGCTTTGGTCAGGGGACTCATAATATATTCCTAATGTTAAACTATGCTTCATCCCTGGTATTGATATCCACAGTGATTCTGTAGAGGAATCCAGCCTCCCCGCATTGTCTATTTTATGTGACACTATGCTCTCTTTTGGATGTAGAGGGCCATCCCACCCCCATGCCCTGTCCTATCCCTTCCTGTAGAGCCTGTAACCTGGGATAACAGCATCCCACTGGTTCTCCCCATTCCACCATGTCTCCTGTGATGCCCACTATAATAATGTCCTCCTGCAAAACTCTTATACTCCAGCTCCCCATTTTAGGTCGAATGCTTCTACTATTAGCATAGAGACACTTGTATACTCTGTCTCTGTCCCTAACCTGGGATTTATGTGTTTTGCTCCTCTAGCCTTTTTGTAGACACTATCACTTATCACATTGCTATGCTCCTTGCTTGTATGTGGCTGATTTAGAAAAACCTCCTCTCTGTCTGCATCCCTATGGACTCTGTATTCGAACTGATGTCACCTCAGCTCCTGTCGGCTTTCCCTCAAGGATCAGTTTAAAAGCTGTTCTGCCACCTTTTAATGTGTGTTGACGCCAGCAGCCTGGTTCCTCTTTTGGTTAAGATGAAGCCCGGCCCCTTTGTACAGCCCTGCCTTTATCCCAAAAGGTTCCCCAGTTCCTGACACAATCTGAAACCCTCTGGCTTACACTCCACCTTTTTTTCATCCACGACATTGAGACCCCTGTATCTCCTGCTGCACAAGCTCAGCTCACACCCTGGAAGGGAACAGGTAGCATTTCTGAGAATGCCACCTTGGGGGTCCTGGATTTTAACCTGTTTCCTAGCAGCCTAAATTTAAAAGGTGGTCAAGGTTTTGATTGTTCAACCTCACCATGAGGATCCGGTTGTACCTCCCTCTCATACTGCTCCAGATGCCAGGAATCTCTGGCCTGGATACCCTTTGTATGGCTTTTCCCCACACTATCACCCTCCCTCACATTCCTGGAATTGAATGAGGCATGACAGGAATGGTGCCTCCTCCTGCTTCTCAGCATTAAGCAGACATCACTGCCACCATTCATGTGCAGATTGACATTCCAACTCCATTCCAATCCAGAGAGGAGTACGACATGTTTCTGCCACTGAGCAACCTGATTCACGTAGGTCAATTGACACATCAGGGCATACCCTCCCTCCACCTTACAATCTGGCTGATTTGGCAACAGAGGCTTGGCTTGGCCGCATTAAGCAAGTCATCCACCGGGAAGTCCTGTTTTGGCAAATGAAAGAGGTTTTGCTTGTGGGCCTCTTGCTCACCACAGTGTGCACCCTGAGTCATGTTCATTAACATCTGTGTTGGAGTATTTGCTGCACTTGTTGGACTATGCTTTGTCCTTTCCACCTACAGAAGTCCACGTTTCTGCCATGTCAGCATCCTATGTGGCATTTTGCAGCTTCCCCCTCTTCTCACATCCCATCATTGGGAGATTCCTGAAGGGACTTCAGAACATTCACCCTCTGACCAGTTGCACAATGGTCCAGTTGCACAATGGTCCAATCTTGGTCCTCACACTCTAATGGTCAGTGGTGTATCTGTCTGGGGACATGGGGTCATCCATGTCCCCAGAGCATGCCTTTTGGTTACATGGGGGCGCCAGGCATCCCCCCACATGACCAAAGGACATGCACTGCAGCCACCAAGCCCCGCCCCCTGCAGCCTCCAAGCGGGACTTTGAAAGCAGAGAGCTAAGGGGAAGGGCAGGGGTCACACCCCGACCTCCCTTGCAGGCCAGGGGGGGTGGGGCTGAGGGCAGCACCCCACGCACCCCTCCATGCAGGCAAGCCAGAGCCCGCCCACCCACCCCGCCCCTGAGCCCTGCCACCTGGTCTGCATGGAGGTCAGGGGCATGGCCCCATACTGGTCACCCCTGCAGGGTAGGCTACCTTGGCCTCAATGGAGCTCAGCTACCTTTCTAGCACAAACAGGACATGACTTCATAATAAGCTCTTTACTTCTGTCATATAGTTAACAGCCCTTCTGCAAACTTGAGCCCCTGCACCACACCAACCTCCTCCTCCTTGTGCTCTCTGCTCCAGCCTCCTAGTGACTAATCAGCTGTCTGCCTTGCCCTGCTGGCCTGAGACTGGGTCTTCTGCCTTCCTGGCCCTCCTCCTTGATTGCAGCCTGGCTAGGGCTGTGGCAGCCCCATCCCACTCTCTATTGCTGCTGAAGACTGCTGACTGCAGCTTGGCTAGAGCTGCGCTGCCTCCACTCTATTCCCTGGAACTGCTGTGGCTTGTTCTTGTTGCTCTGGCTCTCCTGTCATGTCTCTGCTGCAGGCTTCCTGGAAGTCCAGGGGTAGGGCTGTCAGTTGTGAAGTGCTCCAGGGTCCCTGGGTGGGTATTTGTGACAAGGGGGGGGGGGGGGTTAGAACAGGCTGCTGGGTGCTGGGAGGCAGCCCCGTTCCCTCTATGACCTGTACTCTAAAAGCTGCACTGGCTCACAGTTGAATACCAGACCAGGTTCAAGGTTTTGGAATTAATCTGTCAAATGGTCTGGGGCCACCATATGTCCCGACTGCCTCTCCCAGTACAATCCCCAAGGAGCACTGCGCTTGGCTGGGGACAATCTGCTGGCGATCCCTGGCCCCAGAAGCATCTGGCTGCCCTCAACCAGGGCCCCGGTTCTTTTGGCTCTGGCTCCAGCCTGGTGGAGCCCTCTGGGCCCTGGGGGATCTTGCTCAATTCCACAATTATATTCTGCTTAGATATTATTAGGTCCTCCTTCCTAAGTTAGCCACTGGGGGTGAATAAGAGGATTAGAGCACCAGGGGTCATTGTTTTATTGTGATTTTAATATCTATGAATTCTTTATTGTTTCATAAACTGAATGTGAGCTCCTTTAAGCCTCCCCTGATCGGGAGTGGGTGGGATAAGTCAAATAATAAGTAAAAAATAAGTATAAATAAAATAAATACTGGATAGTAATGTTATCTTTCTTACTCTCGATGTCTTCTTTAATCTTCCATTAGACTTCATACATGCACTCTTAAAGTTCTGCATCTGCATTCTACGTTCCACAGATTTTTCAGCAATCTTTTTCTGTAGATCTAAAACCCGTTCATCTTTCAGAAGTATTTCACTAAACTGAGGCTTAATTTTCTTTTCCTCCTGTCTGCAATGTATGGAAGAAAAAATAAATCAGAGAGAGATGTATTAAAACATGGAAACAGGAATTGTAATGATTTAAGCAGAAAGGGCATGGACAAGTCTTGGAGTCTTGATCCTGATACTCAAATGCACTGCATCACTGTCAGCAGGCAGGGAGCTTCACAGAGGGATGATGGCAACAGACCCCTCCTGCAAGAGCCTGACATTCTGCCCTGTGCTGAAGGAGAGGTGAAATGTGGGCAGCAAATGGAGGCCATGTTTAAAGTTTCAGGATATCTCTAAATCACCCCATTAGATCAACAGGCTGGGAATAAAGACCAGGGCACTGAATCACAGGACCTCTTCAGATGTGTGCCACGATGACCACACAGGGCAATACTCTCCTGACAGGAGGGCAAAGACAGAGAGAAAGAGACATGAACCCTAGGATCTAAGGACACTGGAGGAAGAGCAGAGACCTGCAGGGCAATGACCCTCCCTCAAAGCTCTCACTTGACTGACAAAGGGGGAAAAGGTTGAAATGCAAAGGAGCTATAGTGTAGCCATGTCAGTGAAGGTCAAGTAATGAACTGAGGGGAAGGGATGATCTAGAACTGTTATCCGTGCTTTTAGCTGAAGCCTCCAAAAGTCTGAATTCCTCACCTCATAGGGCAAACTAACCTTAACCCATATCCTGTTTCTTGAACATAGAAGCCAACAATTTCTCTTATGCTAGTAGCGAGATAGATAAGGTAGTAGTATGCTTTAATGTATGTTAAGAAGGAAGTAACAATGGCTTTTCTATCAATTATGATTTGGTGCAGTACTGAGTTGTCAAGGATGTGGAATGGAATAGTTTTGCCCGATCTCATCAGATCTTGAAAGCTAAGCTGGGTGGGTGGGCACTTGGAAGAATCAGCTCCTTTGCCTTGAAGCCCCACCAAGGGTTGCTGGAAGTTGGCCACGACTTGACTACACTTTAGACATATACACTGGGCTGCCACTGTGAACCTTGTGTGAAAGTTCAGCAAGATCCTGATTACAATTTATGTTTTGGTCCATAAAGTTGTTGGCATCTTGAACTTCCTCAGAAATAGATGCTGTCTTTGATCATGATCAATCAATAAAGAAAAGAGTTTCTACCCCAGTTGTTAGTGGTGATTTGGACCCTTTCTTTGAACCCAGCTGAAATTTGTAATTTTCTTGTCACCAATCAACACCACAAGGCCTAGGCAGCCATTTTGTCATAAGAACATAAGAACATAAGAACAAGCCAGCTGGATCAGACCAAAGTCCATCTAGTCCAGCTCTCTGCTACTCGCAGTGGCCCACCAGGTGTCTTTGGGAGCTCACATGTAGGATGTGAACGCAATGGACTTCTGAGGTCTGTTGCTCCCGATCACCTGGTCTGTTCTCATCCCTTTAAGGTTCAGTGCAAATCAGACTGTGGCGCAAACAACCCGACGGGAGGCACATTTACTGCAAAACACAGACAAAAGCAGGAAACGTCCGTCTGTGCCCCTCACCCCCACCCCACACACACAAAAGAGGAGGCTTAGAGACAAGGGAAGTTTTTCCTCCAGGGGGCCAACAGAACTACAGAAAGCCAAGAGGCAGCAGCATGACGTCGCCAGAACAGATGTGCAATCGGGCCTCCGCTCCTCTGCCCATGTCAAAAGCCCCATAACCAGACACACACACACCCCATTAAAACTCTCCCTCTGCCATAGACTCACCAGAGGGCCTTAGGCAAAGCACTCGTCTGACCTGACCATCCCACAACTACCCATCTGCAAAACAGAGGGAATAAAACTGGGAGGCTTGAGATGTGGAATATAAGCATTCCTGTTTTCTTAAGTTCCCAAAGCAGGATAGCATCCGTTTTTGTAATACAAGAACAGGAAGAAGAGCTGGATTTATATCCCTCCTTCCTCTCTTGAAGGCAAAGGGGCTTACAAACTCCTGACAAAAGGCAGCAGCCCGATTTCTTTAACTATGCTTGTCGTTTACACAGCTTTGCACTACAACACCCTTGCAAAGTAGGTCGATATTATTGCTCCCACGGTGAAAAAGGAGCATGTCTAACCTCAGCAGCTGAGGCAAGATTTCAATCAGGATCTACATCAGTCCTCTTCCAAAACACACACACAAAACCGCACAACCACCACAACCACATTTTCTTGCATGGATGATCTGCCCGTACCAGAAAGCACAGAATTGTGGGAGATAGGCCTCAGGGTAGAGAGGGGGAGGCTGTTGATAAAGCAGGGGAATTTTTCTTGTCAGGAGACTAAAGATCATTCTCAACTGATCAGTCCCAAAAGGCCTAAGAAGCCATTTTATCTGGAGACTTTCCCCAAAGATCTCTCTTGACCAATCAGCACCAATAGGTCTAGGCCAGTGGTGGCGAACCTATGGCACTCCAGATGTTCATGGACTACAATTCCCATCAGCCCCTGCCAGCATAGCTATGCTGGCAGGGGCTGATGGGAATTGTAGTCCATGAACATCTGGAGTGCCATAGGTTCGCCACCACGGGTCTAGGAAGTCATTTTACCTGGAGACCTTCCCCAAAGATCTCTCTTGACCAATTAGCAACTAAAGCCCTAGGCAGCCATTTTACCTGATGACCTTCCCTAAAGATCTTTTTCAACTGATTAGTACCAAAAGACCACTAAAGAACCCCTGATCTAAAGAGAGGGAGAGGAATCTACCTGCAAAGGAAACAGGAATCAGACTAAGTTCCCACCCCATACTCAATGTCATCTAAATTGAAGACTGGGATAATCAGTCCAGTGCTGCCAACAGAGCAAGCAGGAGGCATAACCTGACCCAAAGAAGAAACGAATAATGGAATATCACACATTTTTGCCGAGCTTCAAACTTACTTCAGTGCAGCTGCTCTTCCAAATGCTTCTCTGAACACGGAGATCTGCTCCAGAGTGTCCAAAAGACGCTGCTCCTTACTGCGTTTTTCACATATTATTAAATCCCTCTTCTCGATTTCTGCCTTCTTCTGAGCCTCCTTCATCAAGGCTAAGCGTTCTTGCAGTTCCACGACTGACATTTCACCAAGAAAGCCATGGTTGCCTGTCTGTAGGAAACATATGGAAGAGAGGTCAATGGTGTACATCAGAGCCATACTGAGCTGGTGGAACCTTTCTGTCTTCACCAAGAAGCATCATTTGAGTTTAAACTAGGAATGTGGAGCTGCTGGAGTGCAGAAATAGTGATGACCAGCAATTGTTTTAAGGCCACTAAACTCTGACTGCAGAAGCTGATTGTTAGGCTCCTGCCTTTGTATTAAGGTAACCATTGCTGTTTGCTGCTTGATCTGTTACTATTGTGGCTCCCTTCCTGCTTTTAGACAACTAGGCCTCCCCTGGCTGGAGTCTAGCATGCCAGCATCCTGGGAAAGAGTAACTGTTTTATCTCCGGGCTGCCAGCCAGGTGGCTCATTGCAGTTATCAGCTACTGATACCTTGGTACCGGGTAAGACCAAAAGTAACTCTTGCCAGATGTTCTGCTCTGGGAAAGCGGGAGGGAGAACTTGGCTGCAATAAATGTGTATCAACTTGCCAGGTTCCCCAGAATTGGCTTTTTCAGGTGTATACTCAATCTGCTTGTCAATAATAAAGATTACTGAGTAACATATCAGAGTCTAATTATTGGGCCAAGATTCAGAGATCTAACACTGATTGAATAACAGCAGTGGCACTGTCGTGATGTCGGGAGGCCTGTTTATTATGGGGTTTGCTTTTGCTGCTTTCTGGATGCTGAGGGTGGAGGAATGGGTTAATTGCATTTCTAACTGACGTTTCTCTGTTTTCTGTGTGATGCTATACGGTACCAGGTGCTGTCCAAGGTCAGTGCCTGGCTGTCTTCACTGTTATCTCATTTGCATTTCTTTTGGCGGGCATTCCCACGATCATACTGGTTTTGGTTTGGTTTTTAAAGCCTTTTTTACCTGGGTGACAAATTCTAAAACTTGCTAGGGCTCAGGAGTGCCACTTAGAGTATCCAGAACCCTAGATGACATTACAATGTACTCTAGATTCCACACTATCCCTTCTGGCAGACTCAATCCCTTTTGCACAAAGGACAAGGCGGTTTGAACCAGACCAGCTGTTTGTCATGGAAGTTCAGAGCCCCTACAGGATATCACTTTGATTGGAAAAAGCAGCATTGGACACCTGCATGGGTTGGGGAGGTCCATTTGTCATTTTTGGAAAGAAAGGTCCCCACTGGGCATAAGTGTCTACGCATTTGGGGTTTTCCCCTGCCTTCAGTTTCCAGTGGAAATTGGGTCCACAGGAAGCTGGGTAGCAGTTAAGAACTCCTTCTATTTCTTGTTGCCACAAAGAACTCTGTATAAGCTCTGAGGAACAAGCTATAGCATAAGTAATGTGTTTGGCTCAGTTGGTGCAATTGTACAGCTTTTCATTTGAATATCTCTGTATTGTAGTTGCTGTGTGTTTTCCCTGTCTCCCCCCCCCCTTTTTTTTTTAATCTAACCATCCTCCCCATTTTTTTCCCTTTCACACTTAAGCCTTTTTATAGCGACTTTTTTTTGGCTTCACTAAGTCTAAACTATTTCTCTGGAACATTTTTTCCCAAGTGCTAGACTGCAAACGGGGCCTACCTGGTTGGTGATATTTTGTTACTGTAACTAGTGCTAGAGAGTGCCTTCTGTGTGGGTCTGTCTAGAGACTCTCAGGAGGTCCTGACTGGTGGCAGTGGGTTACCAGGGTACTTTCCAGGAAACCCTTAGTCTTAAGGAAGTTTCCCACCATTTTCACCTTCCCCCATAGCAACTGGTTGGCAGTGGTGTGAGACTGGAATTTAAAAACTTTTTCCTCTGTTGCTTTTGTTTTGTTCTGTTTCAGAACTCCCAGTTCTCTGTGTGACTTCTTGCTGAGCAATCCCACAGGGAAAACATGGTGGCCATTTTGAAAGTTTTTGGAAACTTTCCAAAAGGAAAGTTTTGGAAACTTTCCAAGGAAAACTTTCTTTTGTCGGTTTTAGTCAGGGAATAGAAACGGTTATCAGATCAGGAGTTGGGTGAAGAAGATCTCTCACCCTCTCCAGATTGCTGCTGCATTAGAGGATTCAGCAGCAACCCACATCCGGAGTGCATCCCTCAACTTCATATGGGAGGTGAGGAAGGAGGGACAGCTAAGAGAGGCCAGAGAGCAGGAAAAAGAGGTGCTCTGCATGCAGATGGAAACGGAACGCATACAAATGCTGAGGCTGCAAAAAACATGTCAGACACTGCAACTCCAGCCAGAAATCGGTGAGGCAGATGCAGGTTTACCAGAGCTGGGGACCGACCTACGTCAAGTCACGGCATTTCCCCAAATCCAGAAGCATTCTTTACCTCCTTTGAACATCATGACAGGACTTTAATAACCCTTAAGAAAGCTGCATGAGACACACCTGCTCTCAGGTAATATGTAAAGGATGAACTCATCCTTCCAGGAAACCTGGATCAAAGTAGCATGACTCCTGTGAACAAGTGGCAGAGACCATCCCAGTGTTGCCCAGCAGGCATCACTACTGGAATTATATATCAAAGGCGAAGGTACGCGCCTGCGTATGAATGTAAATCATGAAAAAGTTTTGGGAAATATAATGAAATATGTAGAACAGTTAGTAAAAGTAAAAATTGACATAAATAATGAATTATTAATTGTGGGGGATAATGGATGATAAAAGAGTGAATAGAAGTTTTGAACCAATGTATAAAATAATGATAAGAGCAGCACACGCAGTGTTGGCGTTGGGCTGGAAAGAGCGATAAAAAATGGACAGTGTCAAAATGGTTGGAATACATATGGGAACAAATACAGTTAGAGATTTTCGAGAGACTGACAAAAAATAAACTATGGGAAGAAAAGGTGGAAGATATAATGAAATTATGGACAGTGTATGAAACATGGATGGAAGAAGCCGGATTTAACAAAGAACTATGGAATAAGCGAATAAGAAGAATGAATCTCCTACTGCTTGCATAAAACAATCAATAGAAAGGGGGGAGGGGGGGGAAATGAAAAAATGTATAGATGAAATGAAGATATTTTGTTACTGTAACTAGTGCTAGAGAGTGCCTTCTGTGTGGGTCTGTCTAGAGACTCTCAGGAGGTCCTGACTGGTGGCAGTGGGTTACCAGGGTACTTTCCAGGAAACCCTTAGTCTTAAGGAAGTTTCCCACCATTTTCACCTTCCCCCATAGCAACTGGTTGGCAGTGGTGTGAGATGTAACAATGTATAATTGTACATTGTAACAAATTGTACAATGTAACAAATGCATAATTATTCTATACAATAAAAATCTATTAAAAAAATCACTACTGAACATCTAATGTGCCTCTCAGAGTTGCCGTGAAATCAAAAACTACACTGATATGCCTGGGCAGGGTATGAAGGTAACAAACACATCCACTGTATGTTGCAGGGTATGAAGGTAACAAACACATCCGCTGTATGTTGCCACCTTTAGAAACTCACCTGGGTTAAATCAACAAATTTGTTCTTGCGGAATGGCACATACTCCATAGCTCTTATTTCTTGAATCAATTCACATCTTTTCTTGAATTGCTCTTCTTCTCGCTCTAAGGCCTGGAGGAGTAGTCCTTGGATTTCTTCAGACATTTCTTGAGCTATAAAAGGAAAGAAGGAAACAAATGGCTCGGCAGCTGAGCAAAAGATAAACAGATAATGAACAGAGTCGACTAGGCAGCAAGTTCTGCCAGAACTGGAATTTAGACTGGACTGAGGGGAAACACATGGGTGGTGCACTAAATCCACTGTGCTTCTTTAGTGTCTAGAGGTGACTAGGAGTTGGTGACATCATGAAATCACCACTGCGAGCCCAGACCTGGAGGTCTCCTGCTCCTACAGGGCTTTTCTGTCCATCTTATTTCCTTGCCTGCATGCCCACATTGCATCTTCTTTCCCCGTTTCCCCACATGTTTTGCTCCCTCCAGTGGTTGCTTTGATATTTAACTCCTGTATCTCCAGGATATTTACGAGCACAATCAAAGTGCTCATAAATAAGCTGGAGAGACAGTGAGAAAAACACATGTGGAAAATGAATGAACAACAACAACCACCCACCAATATGGTATGGGCACACAAGCAAGGAAAATAATATGTGCAGACTCCTCTACAAGTCTCACCAAGAACTCCCAGGGAATATCTGATAGACAGAATGGGAGGCAAGCTGTAGAACAAATACTGAATCATAGAGTTTGAAGAGACCACCAGGGCCCTCCAGTCCAGCCCCTGCCATGCAGGAACACAGATGGCCACCCAGCCTCTGTTTAAAAACCTCCAAAGAAGAAAACTGCACCACCCTCCAAGGCAGCGCATTCCACAGAAGAACAGCCCTGACAGTCAGAAAGTTCTTCCTAGTGCCTAGGTGGAATCTCTTTTCCTGCACCTGGAATCCATGACTCCTTGCCCCAGGAGCAGCAAAAAGCAATCTTGCTCCCTCTTCACCATGAATGTTCCATACATGTTCCAAATAAACAAAGCCATATTACCCAGTGAAATCACATCTTCCAGGAAAAGTCAGGGATTCCACTGGGTTGATGGGGAGGGCATCGCTTCTGCTGTGAAGATGTCTTGAGGCCTCTGGTGATGTCAGTAGCAGATGGTTCTCCACAGAGGCCACTGGATGGGACCAGGAAAGACTCTGGTTGCTGGAACGTGAGTCTGACTTCTCATCACGTTTTGGCCCCAGTCTCCCAGCTTCATGCATATCCTTGTGAAATTTAGTAATTTTTTAGAGAGGCAGCAGTGTTTGTTTTTTCCAGCAAAAATACACCAATGCCTGGTGGCCCAGCACCTTTAAGAACAGAAAGTTTAAAGTCCAAAAAAGCCCATGTGGCGTCTTAGTTTTGCAGAATCTTAACTATTTGAGGAGATATATGTGGTGCTCCTCTTGCCTCGCCTGGCCTGGCCTGGCTGCCTCTCTGCCATCTAGCTCTGCCACCTGCCATCTCTGCCTTGAGCACTGGGTCTTCTTGAGGCTTCAGAATTGGAAGCAGAGAGGGCTGCTTCACCCTTTCCTCCTTCCACCGGCAGCTGCTTTCACAGTCTTCATTACTGCTCCTGCTTGCCCTGCCCTTCTGTGCCTCCTCCTCAAAACCAGTCAAATATGTATACACATGCACCTTAATGGCTCCCGGCACACCAGTACGAAAAACAATTAATTTGTCCCAATATTGGGCTCACAGTAAAGAATTATGACAAAATGGCTAGACAAACATGAACATATAACACCAGCAATGGAATGATTCTGCGAGCAGCTTCAATTGGCCTGCACAGCTGTCCCGAGCGGGTTCAAATAAATGTTCCAAATATGGCTTTTGTCTTTGCGGCTCAGACCAGAGCAAAGCATGTGAAAAGGTTACCCAAAGCCGGATGCCTGACCGAAACCAGGGTTCTTTGTCCAGATACTCTCAAGCGGCTGATATTTTAAAATGTTATCAAAAAGAAAAAGAAATGATAAAAATCAGTTCTCTCTCAGCTCCAGACCAGGGGTCTGCAAACTATGGCTCTCCAGATGTTCATGGACTCCAATTCCCATCACCCCTGCCACTTGGCCATGCTGGCAGGGGCTGATGGGAAATGTAATCCATGAACATCTGGAGAGCCATAGTTTGCAGAGCCCTGCTCTAGACAGTTCCAAGTATGCTAAAAACTACAATACAGGGCTATTCATCCTAAGGCAGAAGAGTAGAAAGAACGAGAAAGATCCCAAGGAGAATCCCTTATTGCCTTTTCCCCCCAACGTTTTAATAAAATTGGCTCACCTAGACCAATAATTAACCAATTGGGTGTCTAATAGTCAAATTTTCTATGAGGGAGATGACCCCCACCTGAGCATCCTTGGGAATTAAGCCCTCTCTGTCCATGTTAGAAGTTGGCCTTGTCAAAGCCAGTTCCGTTCTCGAAAGAATAACACCCCTTCAACTAAACACACACAGTTGACAACTTTAGTGAGGCCAAATGGTTGCCTCATAAAAGACCCACTAGTCAAGACAGATGATCTCTAAGTAAATTTAAAGGAATATATACACTTTCTTCACAGAGTGTCACACCAGAGTCTTGGTCCTGAAAGGCCTTTTGTGGCAATATACATATTGCTTTTTCATGATGTTTTGTGAGTCCATGTTTGAGTGATTAAAGTTGAGTAATTTAGACTCACAAATAAAAGCTTTGGTGAATTTATTTCAAGATACAGGTTCTAGTATACAGGAAGTTACGTACCAGGTGCATGTGGGCACCTACCCCAACCACATAGTATGGTTGATCCTTCTCATAAGCAGGCAGAACAGCCCAAGAGCTACTGGGCTTCTGGGACCTTCTTATCTAGCAGCAAGCCTGCCCTCCTGTACCTAGCTGCTCCCCCCCCCCGCCCCCACACCGGAGCCTGCCCTTAGGGTGTAATCCATGTGCCTGCCAAACTAGAGCATGCCCCACCAGCTTTGATCTTGCCGCTGACCTTGTGGAGTGTGGCTGCTCTTGGCTGCTTCGGCCTCTGCCCCCCACATATGCCAGGAAGGCCATGCCCTGGTAAGACCTTAGCAGCATGAACAGGAGAGGTAGCCACAGTCTGGAGCTATCTCCAGACTGTATACATTCATGACAAAATTATAAGGACAATTTATCTTCAGGATTTCACTTGTAGTAACTATTTGAAAAGATCTTTAAACATGGCACAGAGTATTTTCATACTGTTTTCCATTCCTCCCTTTTCCCTTCACAATGGTTTGAAAATCTGCAAAAATGGCCTTTCCACACCACTGAGAGATTTTGTACTGTCTTACCTATTTGATGCTTGTATTTTTGGAGTTTTATGAGTGCTTGCTTCGCATTTTTGTGTCCTTCTGCCACTTGCTGCACCAATTTCTTTTTCTCTCTCTCCTCCTGAAGCTGTATTTCTTTTAACTGTTGCTGCATTTCTGCTTCCTAAACTCCAAATTACATTAATAAAGAAGAGTGGCACAGATTACAAGGGGGAAATCAGATAGTTCTGCTTCGTCATTTCCGCACAGCCCTCAGGACAGAGAAACTAGACACGACAAATACACCGTTTCTTGGTACAGGCATTCCGGACACTAACATACTACGTGTCCTTCCATTTTTCAAACATGAATGAACACAGTGTAAGCCCCCCACCCCCACCCCGCGCGCGATTGTGAATTATAACAAAGTATAAATCCTCCCACGTGTATATTCTGCCCCCATTTTTCTTCTTTTGTAATAGCCCTTCCCTTCATGGAAAATGGTTCATGTCGTGTCCCTGGTCAGTCCAGTAATCAGACTCAGTTGATAATGAAATCCATTTATTGAAAGACAGGCTTCAGGTATGTTGCACAGTAAGGATCTTTTGACAAGACTACATTTGAGGCCTAAATTCCCCAGGATATACAGCTCCACTCCAGCTGCCTGCTGCTAAGCAATCCAGCCCCTTAGCTGTTCCTCAAAGCCCTGCAAGGTTCCCAGACAGGCCACTGACTTATTGCTTTGTGGAAATCTTGGTTCTTTGACGCTCGCCTGCAAGCAAAGCAGTGATTCAGCAAAAAGTGAAAGTAACCAGAGAAGAGCAGCACAACAGTCTAACTAAAGACACAGGTGCCACACCTCACTCATCTGGGAGACATGGCGAGAACTGACCAGGGCTTGACAGGTGTGAAGAACCCCACATTTAAAGGTTTGGCTGGCTATCATGAAAAGCTATAAACCTATACGTGAGCCCAGTAGTACCTTACAGACCAACAAGGTTTTCATGGTATGAGCAGTGGTGGGATTCAGCCAGTTCACACCACTTTGGCAGAACCGGTTGTTAAAATGGTGCTTGTAAACAACCAGTTGTTAAATTATTTGAATCCCATCACTGGGTATGAGCCTTCAAAAGTCAAAGGTCTGTTCATCATGTATCTGACAAAAGGGGCTTTGATTCTCAAAAGTATAAATAGGAAAGGACAGGTGTGATCTCAGTGGTGTGGGGTTAACTCAGCCAAGGTATATTTGCTTCTTGTGGCTCCAAAAATGCACCCAGCGCTATCTTGAAATGGCTTTCACAAAGAATTGTCATGCAGAATAAGTTTTTCTGATCTGTCTGGCTTTGAAATCCGGCACTATTCTGTGAAAGACATTTGCATTCATGATTTTATAATACTTTTTGCCATTTTTAAAATATATGTCCTGATTTGAAGCAGTAAATAGCATGGCTTGGATTCTGCACCTTTGCTCCAGGCGCACTTCTCTCTGGCTGCTTTGGAGTTGGGCAGGTTCCTATTCCTTTAGTCACTTGGGGACAACTTGAAAAATATCTGTCTAGGACAGTGTCACAAAATCAAGCCTGGGAGAGCCATGCTTGTTTCTACAAAACCGAGGGTTCTTTTTCCAGATACTCTGAAACCAGTGGAGTTATCAAGGCTTTTATTGAAAATAAAAACAGAAAATAATAAAACGTTCAATGCAGATATTTCTCAGGTGAATAGCACCATTCCTTCAGGCCTTTCCTCGGCCTCCGTGTGCTCAGAGATGCTCTCCCGAGCTCAGCCGGGATCAGAATCTCTCAACCTTTGTTCCTTACTTCCCAGGAAAGCTTCCTTCCTGCCATGTGCTTCCAAACAATCCTTTGATCTAAACCATTTGGCTTTTCACTTTGGTTTCTCTGAGGATCAAAGGTTTTTAACAGGATGGTGTGAGTTCTTAGGCTTCTTCCTGAAGCCTAAACCCCTACATCACAAACAGGGATGGCAAAACATGAGTCAGGTGTCAAAGGAAACATGTCACAACGTTTTGGGTGACACACCAGTGTTCACCAACACCCAACAACAACGATTCTCACTGTTTGAGTCATTTTTTCATTGTTGATGTTTCTTTACATTACATAGCACCATATGCGATTGAACTGGGTGTTTTAAAAAAAACAACAATGAATATGTCAAGAATGGTTTCTCTTTTGTTCGAGGGGGTGAGACACCAGCATAGAAAGGGTTAGGCATTTTCCAAATTTTCGACATGTCGAGCCCAAAAGGTTTGCCATCACTGCTCCAGGACAAGTGGAAGGGCCAAGCACGGCAGTCTCTGGAGAGAAGAGCTCATGAAGCGAAGGTACAAAATTCCTTTTCAGATTCCTTTTATAATAAATCATTGTGAATTTCTTTCACTGTGAGTCTGTTTCCTTGGGATCTCCCTCATACACCACCTGCCACACTCCCCTGATCTTACCAGGTTTACTTCCTAGTTGATACATGAACATACCTCAAGGCCAATGTCCTCTACTCAAGATGGTGGCCGTTCTCCATAGCCTCAAGCACAAGGTCTTTCACATCACCTACTACTTGATTTTTTTAAAAAAATAGAGGTGCTGGGTATCGAACCTGGGACCTTCTGAATGTTGAGCAGCTGCTCTACCACTGAGCCACGGTTCCTCCCCTAACATTGAACTAAGGACATCTGTACAGAAGAAGGCTTCTCTACATACATCAGTCGATGTTTAACACATTCAAGTGAAGTTGCAGCCTATTCAGAGAGGAGAGTGAGGAGGAGGATCAGGGGCCTGGAGACCAAGCCATGGGAGGAAAGGCTGAGGGACTTGAGAATGTTCTGTATGGAGAAGAAGAGGTTGATGGAGACCATGGCTGCTCCATGTATCTCCCAAGGCTTTCCTATCCAGAATCAAATGGCTGTTGTGTGTTTTGTTCCTCCCCCTTCTAAACATGGTCACGGGGCACTTCGACCTGCATGCCGCTCTGCGTTGTCAGTGTTTAAAGGCAAAGGCGGACTCTTCACCTGCTGCTGGAAAACTGGAGCAGAGTGGCAGCCATTTTAAATAAACCATGGGTACCTCCACACATGCTGAATAATGCACTGCCAATGCACTTCAGTGACCGTTTGAAAGTGGATTTTGCCTTTAGACACAGTAGAACCCAGCTGTGCACTGAAAGCACATGCATGGAAGAGCTCTCCTGGCTGGCATGGTACGCGCAGCACACCTCACTTGAACACACAGGAAGCAATGCCCAGTTACCATTTGAATAAGTTTTTTAAAAAAATATTACCTCCAGTCTCTCTTGTTCAGCCTTTTTCTGATTTTCCTGAGTACAATTCTGACGCGATCGAATGGCCTCCTCATAGCTCAGTTTCCCTTCCAGTCTCCTACACTCCTCTTCAGCCAGCTGTTGGTGCCGGTCATTTTCAAGCATCTGTTTTTGCCAGTCAAGGAAGTCAGATGGATCTCGAGCTCCTCGCAGAAGATGTTCAATTCTGTCATGGACATGGAAACAGATGGCTTGAGGCACCAGATACCCCTGTTGCTTGTGGTGAGTACATAAGGGCCAATTACCCACCTGCGCAGAGGTGTGTGGTGGGACAGAAAGCACACTGGAGCAACAGAATGTGTATTCACAGGATTGCTTGGGAAGGAGCGTGGGGGGAGAGAAAGACAACAGTACCTACCTCCCATCAGAAGGAGAATTACAGTCAGGCCCGGTAAAAAACTGGACGTGACACCCTTCTGTTAATTCTTTCATCATCCGAGCACCTGGGAATGATGCTCTCAAGAGATTCCACTGGAACTTCAACATTTTTCACCCCAACATCAACCTCACCATAGACAAACACAGTGGTCACGCAAGCAATGCTTTCTAACAAGAACCAATTGACTGCCAACCATAACTGAATGCTTCCAGCTGCCATCATGGATGTATAAAGCAGTCCACAGTCTATTGTCAAGTCCTGTGTTACAATCATATTTGTTCTGATCCCTCAGACAGAGACCCTCACCAAGATTTACAAAAAAGTGGTATTTGGATCTCAGTATGTGCCTGGCACATTGAAGGAGCAGATCAATTAAGGCTGACACAATCCTTCAGACACCCAGACTGAAAGCAATGGTGCCGGCACATGTACATGTCCCACATATTCCACAGTAAAAGCTGACATCAAAAAATGCTCCCTGTCTTGCCTAAGCAACCCTTTGTTCCTAGATATCTGAAGGCCAGTTTCCTGATGTAGGTTGAAAAAACGCCTAACTCAGCTAACTTTTAAAAAATCAAGTAATAAGTACCTGTTTAATTCCTGTTCCATTTTTCGTTGATACAGGACATTTTCCCTTAAGATTGCTGCTGTATTTAGTTTGATAGATATATTGTCTTTCTGTCAGGAAAGGGAGGGCATAAATATGTATAGAGCGTAAATGGTACTGGCAACAGAGAGTAATCATAAAAGCAGGTTAGGAAGTAAGTTTTGATAAAAAATGGGTATATTGTTTATTAGCTACCAAAATTCTTCAAGGTTTCCGAAACAGGTAATGATGCAATGATTGGAAATGATCTCTAATGTATTAATTTTTTTTCTTGGAGACACAAAAACATTATTCATTTATATATGAGCCACTGTATCATGAGAGCTTGCAAAGAGTAGTTATTCGAGTCTTGGGCTAGAACTTCCTAGATTCAGATCCCCACACCATTGCATTTACTAGACTATCTTGGGCCAGTCGCTCTGTCTAACCTTTCTCACAGGGTGAGGGTGAAACGGAGTAAAAAATAATAAAATAGGGGGGGAAATAAAGAATACAAGAGAATAAAGAGTACAGTAGAGGAGGGGAGAGAACCATGCTTGCCACCCAGACTCCAAGGAGGGAAGGTGGTATAAAAAGGTACTAAATAAGTAAATGTCGACCGAGATCCCCAGACAACAACCAGTGGGGCGGGCCCAAGCAGTGCTGTTGATTTAGGGGAAGCCCTGCCAACGAAGACGCCAAGGTGGGGTGCTTTTGCAGCGATGCAGGAGGTTGCCGAGCAGTGGAGGGGGCCTGTGGCAGGGGCTCCCATACAATGCGTAAGAGACTCTTATTCAGCAGTCGAGGCTGGGCATACACAGCAGAAGCATGGTGGCGGAAGTGGGGGGCTGTGGCAGGGCCCCCCATGCAACACGTAAGAGGCTCTCACTCCACACTCAGCAGCTGAGACTCCTACTTCCACTCAGTAGACTTTCCACTTGGCGGCCGAGACTAGGCGTTGCCCAGAAGAAGCATGGCAGCAGAGACAGCGTGGACACTGTTCTCTGGCTAGCTTCTACGGTTGGTATAATGGGAGGTTTTTCCTCCTGTTATGATTATAGTATTAAGGCTATTTTAGGTCGTTTAGTAATTTAGGTAGTGAAATTGTTATACTGTTGGCAATCCTGTAGGTCAGGGGCTGGCAGGGGCTGATGGGATTTGTAGTCCATGAACATCTGGAGAGCTGCAGGTTGCAGACCCCTGCTGTAGGTCATAGGTGCCAAACTCAAGGCTCTCCACATGTTATGGACTACAGTTCCCATGATGAGTTCCCATGATGGGAACTGTAGTCCATAACATCTGGAGGGCTGCCAGTTTGACACCTGTGCTGTAGGTAGTGTTAGATATAGTAGTAATGAGATGCTGTTTAGATTAGTTACTAGCTTTAATTTACTAAATTAAAGTTCCACCGGGCTTTTGGAGAAACCAGCCGCTGAGTGTGCCCCCTCCCCTATATCATCGGGACCTGTTACTGGGATATATGGGTCCTTTTTACTACCTCCCCCTCCTGGGACGATTAGGTTTTAGGTGGGAGGCCATCTTAGGACATAATCGTTGTTTTATTATATTTCTGGAAGTTTTGTACGATGTTTTTATTTGTGGTTTTATGTTGTACACTGCCCAGAGCCTTTTGGGGATGGGGCAGTACATTAAACAAACAAACAAACAAACAAACAAACAAACAAACAAACAAACAAACAAACAAACAAACAACAACAACAACAACAACAACAACAACAACAACAACAATAATAATAATAATGGTGTCCATGGGCGTCATGGTACTGGCCAACACCTTTCCTGGTGCTTGCCAAGTATTTTTTTAGCAAGTAGGAAGGGCTAGGTGGGGCTTTTGCTGAGCAAGGCTTCTGACTGGCTGTGCAGATTTTTAAAAAATGTTGGTTTGGCAATAGCTGCCACAACAGCACAAGGAACTGTATGACTGAGGGCAAGCTGCAGCAGCAGTTTCATGGATGGTTCTATCTTCTGTGGCAGCCATTTTGTGGATGCAGCTATCATGAGGTGTCAGAATTCCAAAAGTGCTCAGAAAACGTAGGAGCCCCCCTGTAAGACAAAAAAGCAGGAAGAGAAAGTCTGTTTCTTCTGTACGGTTGTTGTTGTCTGCTCTGCTGCTATCTCTTGTTTTTATTCTGAATGCTACTTAGTTCCTTTGGGCTGACTCCTTCTCTTCCTGCTTTTTTTCTTTCCCAGGTTTTCAGAGGTTGTGGGCAATTTTGGAACTCTACCACATCATGGTGAGTGAAAGCCAGAAGGAATGAAAAAAGAATAAAAAAGAGGAGGGGAGAGAAACATGCATGCCAACCTGACTCCAAGGAGGGAAAGTGGGATAAAAATGTACTAAACAAATATCAAAATAAATAAAATTACACAGGCTGACACAAGCTCAGAGCACTATCTGTGATGTTATTAATCAGTTTCTCGTTGTTTTTCCGCAGTTATGTCTTTGAACTAGCTGGAGCAGAAGCCTCAAGCATGTTGCTTACCTTTCCTTGGATCTTCTGAGCATGAAATCTCTCTGCTCCCTTTGGTATCTCATTTCTAATCTAAAAGTTGGAAAAGAATTATTTGTGGTCTTATAAACTGTTCAGTTCCATCGAGGTCATTCACAAAATCAGGCTAGACCCGTCAAGTAACCGAAGAAATGAGCTGCAGAAAGCTCACATATAAATGCAATCAGAAATATGGAATTGGTTGACATTTCAAGGCATATCTATTTATTTAATTCTCAACCTTACCACATTTGAGGATAATTAAATGTGGAGACTGGAGCTGTGAACAGACAAGGTAGATCTTTCCACAAACCTGAAAAAAACCCAAGTTTGCAGAAAAATCTGAAAATAATAATAATAGGGACGACTAAATGGGACCTACAGAGTTTCTGCAGGGCCTGCAAAATGGACCTGTTCCACCAGGCTTTTGGCCAGCCAGGATAACTATCAGACCCCCCCCCTCTATCATCTAGGCCTCCCGTGGGCGGGACTGGGGTTGGGAGAATGAAGTTGCCACACTTGTGTACAATTGTTGAGCTGGGAATTTTAATCTACTGTTTTATATTGGTTTTATTGTATTATTTAATAGGAAAATGTTGTATACCGCCCTGAGCCTCTGGGGGAGGGTGGTTTAAAAATGTAATAAATAAATATATAAATAAATAAATAAAATTGAAAACATAGTCTGTAGCTTTAAGACATGGATGCCTTGAATCAGTGTTGCTAGGCAACTACAACAGTTTTGCCAGCATTCCAGGTTTGGTTTCTACAGTGGATTCCACATAGACCAAATATAATGGGTGTAGGATGTTACATAAACTGGAGGAGGGGTTTTTTGGCTGGGAGTGCCCAACATGTACAAAATCCCCAAGGATGTAGGTAGGGGGGGTTCTCGGGTTCAACCCCCCCCATTGCATGTCCAAAGATCCGCCCTCCTTTTGTGGGTGTTTTGGTATTTTTTAGTGTTTTTCGGTTTTTGGCCTGCAAGGAGCGCAGCTTTTAGGCTAGCACAGGGGTAGGGAACCTGCGGCTCTCCAGATGTTCAGGAACTACAATTCCCATCAGCCTCTGTCAGCATGGTCAATTGGCCATGCTGGTAGGGGCTGATGGGAATTGTAGTTCCTGAACATCTGGAGAGCCGCAGGTTCCCTACCCCTGGGCTAGCAGCACCAAACTTTCAGGGATTGTTTGGGAGACTCTCCTGATGATACTACCCAGGTTTGGCCTGCAGAGGGCACAGTTTTTAGGCTAGCAGCACCAAAATTTTGGGGATGTTTTGGGAGACTTTCCTGATGCTATCACCCAGGTTTGGTGAGGTTTGGTTCAGGGGGTTCAAAGTTATGGACTCCCAAAGGGGGGGGGTGCCCCATCCCCCATTGTTTCCAATGGGAACTAATAGAAGATGGGGGTTACACCTTTGAGGGTCCATACCTTTGGACCCCCTGAACCAAACCTGGGTGGTATCATCAGGAGAGTCTCCTAAAGATACCCTGAAATTTTGGTGATGCTAGCTTAATAATTCAGGGATGGGAGATGGGGGCTACCCTTTTGAGGGTCAATAACTTTGGACCTCTTGAACCAAACCTCACCAAACATGCGTGATATCATCAATGGGAGTCTCTTACTATGCAACTCTTAATATGCAACTTATCCCTGAAATCTGCCTCCATCCCTGAAGACTGGAAGATGGCCAATGTCACACCAATCTTTAAGAAAGGGTCTAGGGGGGACCCAGGAAAATACAGGCCAGTCAGTTTGACATCTGTTCCTGGTAAATTAGTAGAATCCATCATTAAAGATAAAATTATTAAACATGTAGAAAAGCAAGACCTGCTGAGGAAGAGTCAGCATGGCTTTTGCAGAGGCAAGTCCTGTCTGACAAACTTACTAGAGTTCTTTGAGGGTGTAAACAGGCATGTGGATAAGGGGGGACCAGTGGACATTGTCTACTTGGATTTCCAAAAGGCTTTTGACAAAGTTCCTCACCAGAGACTGTTGAGAAAACTCAGCAATCAAGGAATAAGAGGGGAAGTCCTCCTATGGATTAAAAACTGGTTGAGGAACAGGAAACAAAGGGTGGGTATAAATGGGAAGTTCTCACAATGGAGAGATGTAGGGAGTGGTGTCCCCCAAGGATCCGTTTTGGGACCGGTGCTCTTTAACCTATTCATAAATGACCTGGAAGTAGAGGTGGGTAGCGTGGTGGCCAAGTTCGCAGATGATACCAAATTATGTAGGGTGGTGAGAACCACAAAGGATTGCGAAGAGTTCCAAGTGGACCTTGATAAATTAGGTGAGTGGGCTAAGAAATGGCAAATGCAGTTCAATGTAGCAAAATGTAAAGTGATGCACATAGGGGCAAAAAATCCAAACTTCACATACACACTACAAGGGTCAGTGCTATCAGTCACAGACCAGGAAAGGGATTTGGGTGTCTTAGTTGATAGTTCCATGGGAATGTCAACTCAATGCATGGCAGCTGTGAAAAAGGCAAACTCTATGCTGGGGATAATTAGGAAAGGAGTTGATAATAAAACTGCAAGGACTGTCATGCCCTTATATAAAGCCGTGGTGCGACCGCACTTGGAGAACTGTGTTCAGTTGTGGTCGCCACATCTGAAAAAGGATATCGAAGAGATAGAAAAAGTGCAGAGAAGGGCAACGAGGATGATTGAAGGATTGGAGCACCTCCCTTATGAGGAGAGGCTGCAGCGTTTGGGACTCTTTAGTTTGGAGAGGAGACGTCTGAGGCGGGATATGATTGAAGTCTATAAAATTATGCATGGGGTAGAAAATGTTGACAGAGAGAAATTTTTCTCTCTTTCTCACAATACTAGAACCAGGGGGCATTCATTGAAAATGCTGGGGGGAAGAATTAGGACTAATAAAATGAAACACTTCTTCACGCAATGCGTGATTGATGTTTGGAATGTGCTGCCACAGGAGGTGGTGATGGCCACTAACCTGGATAGCTTTAAAAAGGGCTTGGACAGATTTATGGAGGAGAAGTCGATCTCTGGCTACCAATCTTGATCCTCCTTGATCTGCAAATGCCTTAGCAGACCAGCTGCTCAGGAGCAGCAGCAGCAGAAGGCCATTGCTTTCACATCCTGCACATGAGCTCCCAAAGGCTCCTGGTGGGCCACTGCGAGTAGCAGAGTGCTGGACTAGATGGACTCTGGTCTGATCCAGCAGGCTAGTTCTTATGTTCTTACTGATACCACCCAAGTTTGGTAAAGTTTGGTCCAGGAGGTCCAAAGGGGTGCCCCAATCCCCATTGTTTCCAATAGCAGCTAATAGAAGATAGGGGCTACACATTTGAGGGTCCATAACTTTGGCTCCCATGAACCAAACTTCTCCAAACCTGGGTGGTATCATCAGGAGAGTCTCCTACTTATACCACCCAGGTGTGAAGTTTGTTCCAGGGGGTCCAAAGCTATGGCCTCCCAAAGGGGGTGCCCCCATCCCCCATTGTTTCCAATGGGAGCTAATAAAACATGGGGCTACACTTTTGAGGGTCCATAACTTTGGACCCCCTGGACCAAACTTAACCTAACCTGGGAGGTATCATCAGGAGAGTGTCCTAAAGATACCCTGAAAGTTTGGTGCTGCTAGCTTAATAATTGCACCCCTGACAGCAGGCACCCCCCCAAATTTCCCCAGATTCTTCTTTTAAATCCACCCCCTTCAGCATGGATTTAAAGGGAGAATGTGAGGTCCCCAGTTTAAACATTGAAAGTGATGCTGTTTCAGGGTAGGGGATAATCCACCCCAAAACAGCATCACTTTCAATGTTGTTTTAACTGGGGATCCAGATTCTCCCTTAAAAAATGGATTTTAAAAAATAATTTGGGCTCTCTAGTTTAAACACCATTGAAAGTGATGCTGTTTGGGGGTGCATTCCAGCATCACAGCGGCCGCCCAGGGCGGGGGCGCCCCTCAAAACTCAGATTTTGCACCAGGCTCAATTTTCCCTAGTTACGCCTCTGCTGGCTGGGAGCCCAGCTGGTGGGGGGGCGGGTGGGGAGGGCAGGGGATTCTGCTGTCCCTGGCCTCAGAGAGCTGCTTTTATAAGCAGTAGGGCCGGGGGCGGGGCTTGCGGAGGCGTGGCCATGCCCCAGGGGTGGGTGGGGGCGTGGCTCCGCCCCCGAGCCCCCCCATAAAAAATCTATACCTACATCCCTGAAAATCCCCCAGGCACTTTTTCTCCCTGTGGTAGCAGCGAGTATGACCAATCCACAGCAACACATTCAGTATTGCCCGCTGTTACAGGGAAGTCCCTTTCTCTTTTCTGTGATGCATATGTGCAGATATGCAAGTGCAGCCGATTGGATTGTGAAATGATCAGCAGGGCTGCAGGAGTTCATTGCTGTGTGCCTGCGCAGCTACACAGAAGTAAATTTTTGGAACAAGGGAAGTGTCTCTGTGCAAAGGCGCGCAAGCAGCCTGGATGGTTTCCATGGGCTCCAATCACTGCGTGAACGAATGAAGCGCACAAACGTGGACAGGAAAAAGGAAAACAGGTTCCTTTACACTCACTGCAACCTGTTCTACCTATGCTACTCTTCGAGGCAGCCTCCAACTCATAGAAGATTGTCTTTTTATTAGACAATACCAGCAGTGATGTAACTGATTCAGTATAAATTTCTTGACATATTTATAATTCAGAGTTCCAGGGGAAAACTTGATTAATATTCTCTCCCCCCCCCCCCTTCTTTTTCTCCTCCATTTGGTCCGAATGAACTTTTTGTTTCTAATATTGTATTGTTATGCCAATAAAGGTTGTTGATTTTGACGCTGACTAGGGGTGCTGCTGTAATTACTGCTTCTCAAGATCTAACTTCAGATTCAGTTTCGTTCCCCATTTACATACTACTGCATTCATTTTTTTTAGTGCAATTTACTTACTGTGCTTTCATGTTCAGGCTTTGTGGCCGCACAGGAGAACTGACTAAGGTTTGCTTCCAGCAGCAGATCCTAAAGTTAAAGCAATAATTTCAGCTACCCAATATATTTAACACTGAAAGTTAAAACTGATGTAGAAAACAAAGGAAACCCAAATACAAAACCATGTAAAGATTTACTTGGTACTAAAATGTAACAAAGCCAACTAAAGGCTGACTGGAGACTGGAGTGCATTATTGTAAATTTTCTCAATGCTATCTAGATAAGCCTATTAGTCTTGGCCTCAACAACGAACTTAATCCTAATGTATCACCCGCATCCAGCCACAGAGGTGGGCAAAAAGTTAGGAGCAAAAACTTCCAGACCTTGGCCAAACATCCCAGAAAACCCACCACATCCAGTTGATTCTGGCTATGAAAACCTTCAACAAGACGATATATTTGACGCTTTTCTAGTCCTACAGACAGAACATAGGCTGATTTTGCCCGTTAAAAATGCCCCATTGTTGGCATGGGGAATGCCCTGGCGCATTGGGGAGCTCCCCACAGCTCCCGGCACTGCAGTGTCTGCCACACTGCTGCCCCGGCACCGCCCCGCAGAAGTGGCTTTGCTCTGGGACTTTCCAGAACCGCAAAGGTTGAGGACCTTTTGGAATGCCCCTGTTGCTCCGGTGGCTTCCGCTGCCATAAAAACTCCTTGGTAGCAGAACGAGGCCATTTTTCCTGCCTCGCTGCTCTGGCCCACCCCTCCAGTGAACGGGTGTTCCCCCCCCCCTGCAGTGGAATAAAAAATACAAAGGGAGAAATCTTGCAAAAACCTTGAGAAATCTTGCAGAAAAGCAGCGTGCGAAGGTGTTGCGAACAGGAGGACAGAGATTCCCTTGCACATGCAAGGAGTTTAGATGGGGGGAGGGTTTGGAGTACCGTGATTCCCTCACACATGCAGAGATTTTAGACAGGTGTGGGTGTGTGGGGGTGCCAATTCCCAGTGCCTGTTTCGCGCAGAGTCATTTAAATCTAAATTGGTGAAAGTGAGTGTGGGGAGCGGGGGGGGGGGGGTTCAGCCAATCAGAACGCAGAAAATGGAGGTTGCCCACGTATGCTTAGAAGACACTGCTGAAACCTCGCGGTGCAAGTATAGGAGAGCCGGGAAGCAGTGCAACATTAACAGCAGGGTAAAAAGCCCTGCGGCAGCTGCACTCCTGGATATAGCACAGGGCATTTTTACTGTGCAAAATCAGACATAGGGTCTCAATTTCTTTATCTGGAATCAGAACGCGCCAGATAATAAAAGCCTTGTCCAGTGGTGGGATTCAGCAGGTTCGCACCACTTTGGCAGAACTGGTTGTTAAAATGGTGCTTGTAAACAACCAATTGTTAAATTATTTCAATCCCACCACTGGACTTGTCCCTTGCGAGCTTAATGCAAACATTCAAAATGCTGCAGGTTGAAAAGATTACTACTCAGAAAAATTGAGGACAGCAGGGAAAGAGGCAGCATGAGGCAGATTGACTCTAAGAGGCAGCATGAGGCAGCTTGACTCAAAAAAAGGAAGTCATGGCCTCCATTGTAAGACCGGAGCAACACCGTTGAACATCGGATGCTCTGGAGTTCATTCATTGATAGGATCACCACACGCCAGAAGCGACTTGTTGGCAGATTAAGTTCCCCAAATTCTCATGGAATTCTTGAAGTGGCTTTCTTGGGAGGCAAGCTTAAAGGGCCCTGTTGCTGGAAAGAGAGCTAAAACTGGTATGATTGCTATTGGTGCTTGTAAATGATGGTAAAATGATGGCTTCTGGTACTGAGGCTGGTACTTAAGAGTACTGCCCTGGTTTGAATTGGGTGGGCGGATCAGACATTTTGAAACATTAAAACAGAAATTGTAATTCTTATCATCAATTTTACCTTAATATTTGTGCCTAAGCACACGGGGTTGATATTTTTCAATGAGCTAACTCCTATGACGCTGAGAATTCATAGTCAAGAGTTATTTTTGGCCCAAAGTATTTGTGAAAGGAATATTTTTTGTCTCAGAATACAACCAGGCAAGAGCAGTTGCTTGATTTGAATTGTGGTTTCTTTATAGCAGAGAAAGGAGCAGCATCAAAAGAGGAGCGTAACTAACAGCCCCATCCAAAGGGGGGGGGAGTGGTTCAAGGCGGCACCACTGGATTTGCCCCCCACAGGGCACTTGCCCCAGTGGAGGGGGGACTTAGCAATGGGTGGCTGCTGCAGCCCTCCCCAGGATGCCAGCATTCCTGAGCCCCCACCATCACTGCCGGAGTTGGGGCAGGGAGCTCTAAGAAATGGCCGGGGAGGAGCAGATGTTAGTCAGCTTTCTCCTGGCCACTGCCTCCATTGTGACAACAGCCCAGGCCTTTGGACTTACACCACTTGAAAGGTGACTTAACTCTGTTAAGCCCAGTGAGGACTTGCCGGCTGAAGGAAGGCTTTTTGCATTTTCACAGGGAAGCCTTCTGGAAGGTGGATTGGTGGAAGTGATACCATGGAGCAGGAACTTTTCCAAAGCCAGCCTGGATGAACGTAAACCATCTGCATTTGGCAGATATTTGGAGCGTCACTCCAGGATAAACAAACAGCTGCAAAAAGCGTCAGAACAGAAGGCAAATGACGCTAGCTAGCACATTGGCTAGAAAATATTGCTGCAGACAGAATGCAGAAAATATGCTATAAAAAATAATACTGAACTTGCCTCTGCTTTCTTGCGATTCTTTAGTTTGATTTCTTTGAGGCGTTGCTCCAGTCTAGGAGGTTTATATGTGGTCTCTGGAACCTTGAATAAAACCCAATAATTTACAGTTATTTAAATTAACTCCATACAATTAAATGTACTAGGACGGGTTTTTTTAATGAGAGAAGGTACCAGAAATCAGACATTTAAATTGTGGCTGGGGATGGCACCGTGGGGGCAACTGGGGGTAGAGGAACCTCCAAAGGGGATTAAAGCAGCATGGGAAGGAGGAAAAGAGAAATCCCTGCAGCAGCATATTTGCCTGGGGACGTGGGGTAACCCATGTCCCCGGACGCAACTAATCTGGGGGGGGGGGGGGCGCAAATCGGCTCCCCATGTGATCAGATGCCTTTCAGCCCAGTAGCCATGGCACAAGAGAAACTTGCACGGCTGTCAGCAGCAGGGGCACGGGAGAGACTCGTGCTGCCACGGTTGGGCAGGAAAGGGGGTCTGCCCTCTGCTGAAAATCAACTTGCTTGCCTTGAAAAGAGGGGCTGCAAATCAACTCGCTTGCCTTGGAAATGCCAGTGGTCACCATAGGTTGGCTGTGTTTTGATTTTTTTAAAACCATACTTGCTAGCTGCTTGGGTCCCAGTAAAAAAAAGACTATAAATGAAAACAATAACAGTAATAATCGTGAGAATAAAATGGGTCTGTTTCAACTAAAACAATATTCAGGATGCACTCCTAAGAACATTTGCAAGACAGTAAGCCCCCCTGACTAACATAAGATTTTCTTTTAAGTAGACCTGTTAGGATTGCTCCTGGGCAGCCCGAGGGGGGGGGGGGGCACTTCTTGAGCTGACACAGTGTCAGGCTGGAGTCTGCCGGGCAGCAGAGAGGCGGCGGGGAGGGGGAACTCCACAGAAATGGCCAAGATTACTTTCGTTTTCCCCAGAAGAGGTTCTCACAGCTAAAGACATTATGTCAATCTTCTGACCTTGGGCTCATCCTGCATTCCTTTTTGCGTTTTCTGTAGTGTGGGGAACAGAGTGATATACTGGGGTTGTTTCCCTCTTTTCCCCTCTTACTCATGTATCTACCAATAAACGCTTCTTAACCTTCAAGTGACAGAGTCTGATTTGAATCATAGATCCAGGGACTGAGATGCAGCATAATGCACCGGTGGAAGGTGACTTACCTGGGCAGGCGCCATGAAGCTCCACAAAGCCCGACGTGGAAGCTGCTGTCCTTCACTAGGCTTGTCAGCATAGAAAGCTGCACTAATGTGGCTGGGGGTGTTCCTGGGGTAGGCCAGGAGGCAGAGCTGACCTTACTTGGCTTCCACTGCCCAGCCAGCCCCTGCACAGGGACAGAGCCAGCCTTGGAGATATGCCATGGTTTCCATGGTGTCTCTCCATTATCCCCGATGGGGGATTTTTGCAATCTTCAATTAATCAGGGGAAACATCAGCAGAAAATGCTACTGGAACACGGCCATACAGTCTGGAAACCATTCAACACCCCAGTGATTCCGGCCGTGAAAGCCTTCGACGATACAATCATATGAAATTGTTTCTTAAACAATGGGGGTTTACGTGTCATAATAATCTTGGATTCGGGTATTGTCAAATCAGACTATTACAAGTTATTTTGTTTTTAAAAAGATAGACATCACTCACATGCTTCGAATACTTTTTTTGTGTAACCGGCTCAGGGATCAGAACAGGTCGTGGGTTAGGGACTGTCAAGTGAAACTCCTCTGGCTTAGTTGTCTTCGGCGATGAAGAAATATTGTTTGTTGATTTATCATCAAATTGATCAATAAGTTGTTGCACTTTTGGTTGCCATCTTTAAAAAATATATATAATCTTTGTTATTTTTATGTCCTAGATGCTTTCCTAATAAAATACTGACTTTGGTTGAAACCATACTCTGTCTCACAGAAAGATCTAAGTGCAGCCATTCGTGAAGTGGCAGAAGTGAAAGTGTCCTTTCGCTGCTGAAAATGGTCCGCCACTTGAATTCCCACTCTTTTTTCACTCACATACCCCTTGGCAACCATCTCCCTAAAACTGTACCCCCATATTAGCAAACCTTTTATGTAACTTTTTTGCATACCCCCCCAAAAAAAAATTGCTTGTACCCCAGTGGCTTGTCCCCTGAGGGGGACTGCCCAGAAATCACGATGATGAACAAGCACCTGGGAGCCCCCTTCCCCACACTGATCAACCTCAGAGCGTTGTGGAGGAGGGGCTGTGAGTGGGGCGGAACTGTGGCTCAGTAAAGAGTCTCTTATTTGTATGCAGAAGGTCCCTGGTTCAATCCTTGGCATCTCCAGTTAACAAGAAGCAGACCAACAGGAGATGTGAAAGACCTCTGCCTGAGACCCTGGAGAGCAGCTGCCAGTCTCAGTGGACAGGCCTGACCTTGGAGGACTGATGGTCTCATTTGGTATAAGGAGCTTGTGCATGTGTGAGGAGGAGCAAGATGAAGAATCTGAAATATAATTTAAACTCCCATGTGTGACACCGGAGACAATGGTGGCACACAGGCAAGGATTGAAAGTAGGACTAGCCCCTCAGATAAACAACTGGGACATTTACTGGGTTGACCAAATCCTGCCACACTGTTGATGTGAAGTAGCTTTTACAGAGCACTTCAGAGTATCTGAAGAAACAGGGAAGTCTCTTTCATTAAAATTACCTGTAGTAATGCACTGCTGACCCAGCAGCACCGTGGTAGAACGTTGGGACGCCAACGGACCTACGGCCTTGCTGGTCGCACCGCACCCCCACTCCTCATCCCCCCATGAGTCACGGGTCATGAACTACCTGGCTCAATCACCGGGCGCAGGGACAATGGTCTTGCCCCCAGGTGAGGATTGGGGCTCAGGCAGCTGCAGCTCCTCTCCGCCGCGTAGTAGATGAGATCATACATCACATGATGATCTCCCGACCTCCCATCTCCCGGAACTCCCCCCGGTCCTCCCTCCTACACAGCCCCAATGGGATAACAATAGGAATTGCCAGGAACCCGGCAGGCAGAGACTTCGCTAAGGAACACGGACCTCCGGTCTCCCGCTTCTGGCGATCTCCACCAGATGTTATCTCGGCGTCTCGTCTCGTTCTTACGCTGACAGCTGATGGGTGCGACCACAAGCTGGTGTGCGAAACCCGGGAATCCTCGAACCTCCACCCTGCTCACCGTCGCCTGGGGGAAGGGCAGCGATACGAAAGTCCGGCTGGATCGGCGCGTCCAGGGACCACCCACGTTTCGGTGTCGCCTGTCCTCTGGATCGGCCCTTGTCAGAGACACGCGTCCTAGGACAGCATTCTAAGTCGACTGGCAGACACACCGGTGAGTATGGGAGCTTGCAAAAGCAGGGCTTATGACAAGCACGTTGGCGAACTGAAAGCGTTAATGAGAAATGCGGCAGGGTCCCCGTATTAAAAGAAGGGGAGCTGCGCATAAGTGGTTGAGGGGATTGAAGCTCGGTGTCCATGATACCCAGAGGGGGGGACAGTGAATCTGGGACTGGGAAAACATCGGGCGCACTCTTAGCACAGAGCCTCGCGCGCCCGATGTAGCCTGCTACTGGCGTGGGAGACAATGTTTGTGTCGCCATCAGCCCTCTGAACCTATGGCTCCCTTGCTGTAGGCCGCCCTCGCTTCGATCTTTCACCTGTAATTTCAGCCAGAATTTTCTCTATCCCACTAAATTGAACGCCTGTCCTCCTTCACCGCCCCAGCTCCTTCACGCAATTCAAACTCTCCCGCGGCTCAGCCGCCCCTCTATACTTGCTCCGCCTTCATTTTTCGAAGCCGCTGCACCTCCGTCAGCGCCGCATAATGGCGCGGGGTTTCAAAACTCTTTCGCCCAGAGCGGTAGCCACGATCTGCAGAAGAAAGAAACCCTGGCGGAAGGCGATGCCGAGATTCTTGCATTGTGCCCCGATCCACTTCACAGATACTGAGGGGGAGGGTGGCGTCGTTGGCCGAGGTTGTCGAGGTACCAGCCTTTAAGCTACAACTTATCCTCACTGGAGTTCCGTAAGGCGTTGCCCGGGGCGTAGGAGTCACCAGCCCCTATGTGAGAGGCATGCTAGAGGCGGTCGCGAGGAATCGCTTAATGGTTCCGGTTGACTGGAAGATCGCCTTCCGCGTGCTCCTGAGCCCTGCACAATTTGTGATCTGGGAGAGCGAGTTCCGCCAGCAATGCTTTAGCAGGGCAGCCCGCTCCGGCGGCGCCTACACAACCGCTTTCAACTTCTGACCTTGATACCTTCAGTATGCTTAACAATCAGCAGGTCGTCCTGCCCGGTGTACCCTTACGATTAAGCCTCTGAATGCGCTTACAAGGCGTTTTTTGAAAGAAGTCCCCAATGCCGGACAGCCAACCCAAAGAGTTTTCTAGCACCCGGCAGAAACCTCAAAGAGCCCTATGCTGGAAGAGTTTGTGTGGGTGGGCTCCAGGAGGCCCCTCAAGAGGCAGGTTGACAACGAGGAGGCCCAGAGTGAACTCCTTAAAGCGCCTTGCCAAGGGAGAGCGCCTCAGCTGAGTGCCGCATGGCGATCACTGGCCTAGGAAGGAACCCAGCGAGCTGGCCGACATGCTCAAAGCTTGCCAGGGATGCTCCCGGTCTTTAAGCCCATCAAGCCAGCCTTCTAGTCGTATACTCTCAGCTGCCGTAGAGGCAGCCCCGAGGCGAGTGGTATTCAATTGCGGCAAGCCAGGACATTTCCGGAGGGGTAGCAGGCTGCCCGGCGTGGAGGCCTACAAGCCTGGCGGAGGAGGGGTCTCTCCCCAGAGGGCGAAGACCCCCAGGAGGAGATCTAGGGGCAGGCTCTCCCAATGCCAGCTGGGAATGCCCGCGCCCGGGCATCTCCCCAACCCGGAACCAAGATCCGCACCTCAAACCCCTTCCCCCGGAGCTCCCCAGCGAGATCTTGGCTGCTCCAGCTCGGTATAGGTGATCCCATCCCCACGGAGACCATTATGCGGGTCTTGCCAAAAGCTTCCGCCGCGGAACAGGGGGTGTTCATCATCCCAGGGGGCATCGACTCCATGCACCAGAGAGCCATCCACATCCAAGTATGGACAAACATCCCGCCAGAAACTGCCAAGTTCACCGGAACACCCTGCCTCTATGCTCTCCCACTTGAGGTCTAATCTAAGTTCAGCTAATCTAAATCTGGATTGCTGGCTCCCCCTCTACGTCTATACTTCCTGCTCTGCTAGCCCCTTCTACTTCCAAAGTCACCCATGCCTCCATGAATTACCCCAGAATGGCACACTTGTTCAAAATCTCTGCAAGGAGTCCACAGTCACTGAATTGCAGCAGAAAGGAATGCTTGTGGAAGAGGGACTGCCGTTTTGAGCCCACACCTCAGAATGCCCCATAGGCAATCTACAGGACAATGAGGGCATGGAAGAGGGGAAGATGCTCGCACAATGGCCGCCAGCCAAAAGTCCTTAGTGAAGAAGAAGCCCCCTTGGCCCTCTCCAGCTGTAAGGTTCAAACCAGATCTCCTTAGCCTCTGAGCCTGTGCAAAGCCCTAAGCTCAAAGCTCCCAGTGGCAACAAAATCGTCAGCACCTCAGAGAGAGCAAAATCTCAAATCAGAGTTTACTGCAATCCTCCCTCGTTGCACTTTATATGTGTGCTCTGTATGCCTATGTATATTCTCTATGTCTCCTTACCCACCTTTCAAGAGAACCCTTCAGTTTTCCCCTCATAGGGGATTTTTCCATTGCTTCTAAGCTATGTTCTTGTGCTTCAATTAAAGTTTTTCTCCTCTTCCTGGATTATGTGTGCCAATGCCTTGAAAGGCTTCTCACAAATGCATGATACAGCATCCGTATGCTCTTTAAACGGGACACAGCTTCGTGCGTGCTCCCCAGGATACCCGATAGGACCTGCTTCAAGCCGCTTCCATCTTAGTTTAAACCTCTTCAAAACTTTTCTTCAAACCTCTCCTTGAGAACCTTTTTCCTTCGTCCATCTGAGCCTACACTGGGCCAAGCATTGGCGTGGCATGCAAGTTCTTACATATGAAGCCAAAATCATTTTCTATGCTCCCACATTCTCTGCTGAGCGCTCCCTGGCTAGTCACTAGTGCTGCAAGGGGGGTCTCTCAGCCACACCTATCTTACACAGCCTCCCGCTGTAGAAAGGTGGGAAAGCTTGAGCTCAAACCGACCAAAGTTCCCCTTTAACCCGGAGGGAAGGTAGAGCTGACTTCCAAACCCTTCCCCCACCCCTGCCTTCCTTTCTGCACACACCCTCCCTCACTTTTCCTAATGGGCTGACGCACCCCACCTCTAGACGATCTAGGATCTGGATAAAGGGTCTTTTGCAAGAGCCCTCTCAATTTTGCTCCCCGTGTGATCAAACCTTCATGGGCCTAGGAACTGTTTTCTTTGCATCTTCTCTATATCTTTCCTATAGACAGCTATATTACGATATGACTATAATTGTGAATTGTTCAAGTTGCTTTGCAAAAAACCTGCACACCTTAGACGGTGATTGGATTGTTTTACAAAACAAACATCCGACCTGGATATGACCTCTCCCTTCTCCTAAGCTCTTGAACGGGCAATTCCCTGCCTTGTATCTCTTAACGCCTTGAATGTTGCAAGTGATACGTTGGTCGGAATGGGGCCAACTGGGCGCCTTAACGAAAAGCTTGGCCAAAACAAAGCGAAAAAAAGGGGAGTAGTTCCCCCCCCCTATTGACCCAATCAAGGTCTCTTACTTCATCCAGCAGACCATATATCCAAAGTACTCTTCTCTATTCCTTTCTATCAAAAATTGCCCGCCCCCACTCAGGACTCCGGAGCCTTCCACTGTCATCTATAAGGACTAACTCAGCCAGCACAGCATAGAAACCCCTAGGGGAAAAGCGTTGCTTGTCTTTTTTTCTCTTCCACACAGGGAGTCTCAGCTCGCCATGCCAGACCAGCCCCATCCCGGAGATGGAGCGGAAGGGGCCTCCCTGGAGGGATCCGGACCCCGCCCAGCCCTGTCGAGGAGGGCCCGATTGCCCCCCAGCCTGGGCCGAGATGGGAGGGATCTCTCTGGAGCCGGCACACCCATTCTTCCACAAGGATCATAGGCTCCCCGCTGGGGCCACCCTCCTGGGGGGAACGGGCAGCCTAGGGCCAGCTGTGGCTGCAGAGGTTGATGCAGTGTTGCTGCTCCCTCATCTACAATCGCTATTCTCTCTCCCTCTCTGCCGCCCCCGGGCTGAGGCTTCTTGAGTTGCAATGCCAGGGACGATTCCCTGATAGATTAACCCTTAGAACTCTCGGCTGTTCTCAGTCAGCTTGAATATTGTTGGAACACGCCTTCTCTCACAACCTTGCTTTCGTGAGAATCACACTGAACCTGCAATGCTAAAGAACTATCCAGTGTTAGCTCTCCCTACGTTCTTGAGAAATCCATGGACTCTAACGCCATCAGCTCTAGTAGCTTTGTGTAGTCCAAATGCGTAAAGAGCCATGCATTGGGACAATTATGCAATCCCTTGACGGGTTGCCCTTCCTCCTTCCGCATTACATCATCCAGCCTATGTATCGTTTAGCCATGTTTCTTATTGTTTGAATTTATTGCATGCCCTAATTTTTTGAAGTTATGTTATTTTGTTATTGCTGCATTTCCCTCGCCGCAATCGTCTGTCTGCCGGGACTCTCTGCTACCCCAAGCTCCACCCCAGGAGCCCGGCCGCCGCCGCCGCCCGGCTCAGCTCTGCCTCGATCCCTCCTGTCCGAAACAGACAGCGGTACATCCCCTCTCCAAGGCGGAGGTTCTAAGTCTCCCTACGCGAACTTCCCTTGTGGGAGCCCCCCCCGGCTTAGTTTCCTGTAACACCAAGACTATTGGCCGGCTGGCCTGTGCCCTTCGCCGAAGCCCATCAATTCTACCTCCATTGCTCTGGACGGCTCTGGCCTCCGAGCAGCAGGAACTTCGTCAAGCGACCCTAGACAATCGTGGCTCGCCATATTGATTACTTATTGTTATTACATCACCAAAGGTTGTGAGAATGTACATAATATGTGTTGTTTTAATCTTTCTGATAATTCCTGTTCAATTGATTCCATATGAAAGTATGTGAGCTGCAAGAAGTTGTATCTAATCTGAAGTATGATGTTTTGCTCCCATTGGTGGTCCAAGCCCTCTGGAGCTGGCTGCCGGCTGCCGAGGATGGTTGAGTGCTATTGTACAGCTCTGCATTGGTTTTAATTGTGTGCCTCATTATCCGGATCTTGTTTCGTTCAATGCGTGTCTAATATTGCCTGTAACGTATGTGTGAAGCCCTTCCCTCAATTTCCCTTACCCCGCTGAAAGCCAAGTTCTAATGTTACACAAGCAGCTTGGTCAGCTTGACCAGACGGGCAATGAGGAGGTACAAGCGTCCCTTTAAATCGCCCCTCTAGCGTTTCGGCCCCCCTTTTCTAAAATGTAAAGTGAGATGTAGTAATACGCACTGGCGCTGACCCAGCAGCCACCGTGGTAGAACGTTGGGACGCCTTAACGGACCTACGGCCTTGCTGGTTGCACCGCACTCCCACTTACCTCATCCCCCCCCATGGAGTCACGGGTCATGAACTACCCTGGCTCAATCACCCGAGGCGCAGGGACAATGGTGCTTGCTCCCAGGTGAGGATTAGGCTCAGACGCTTACGCTCCTCTCCGCACGTAGCCAGATGAGATCATGCATCACATGATGATCTCCCGACCTCCCGCTCTCCCGGAACTCCCCCCGGTCCTCCCTCCTACACGCCCCCAATAGGATAACAATAAAAGGTGCCAGGAACCGGCAGACGGGAGACTCGCTAGGAACACGGGCCTCCGGTCTCCCGCTGCTGGCGATCTCCACCAGATGTTATCTCCGTGTCTCGTCTCGTTCTTACGCTGACCGCGTGGGTCGACCACAATTACCCCCAAATATATCTGTTCGGCTGGTACCACATGGACGTTGTCATATGAATGGCAAAATTAATATGGCAATGACTATAGCCATTTCAGTGGTTATCACAATGGTAAATTCTGTCCAGTTGCTAAAATGTAATACATGTTACCACTCACCTTAGCAATAATTCAATCCAGTTAGCTGCCACATAAGCAGAGTCGTATATCTGACTCCACTCATCTTTAATCCACGTGCTCAGATTCATGACATTGAAAAAGAACCTGAGAAACTAGGGAAGAGTTTACACTATAAGGAACTGATGATTTAATTTGCATGGAACTCAGATAAAACAGCTGTTGCCTTAAATACTTGACCACATGTTGCCCTTTCTATGCTTTTATTTGACCTATTTTGTATATCATGATGTTGTTTACTTAACTGCTGCAAGCCATCCTGAGCACGGCCTCAGCTGAAAAAGGCCAGGATGTAAACCCAATGGATGAATGAATGACTCCGCCCTTGATGTGTCTAAATATACTCCACTTACGTTGTGATTACTAGATGTCAAATAAGAACAATGCAGTGCACTATGAATCAGCAAAGGGTAATAGTCATGGTGAGAAGGACAACATTTGCCTGGTTGATGGCAGGGCATTTTTTTGTGTTTAAGTGTTCATACATCTGGATCTCTCATCACTTTCTGGGACTCTGACCATGGCCCCTTCCACACAAGCCGTGTCGAATAGCTTTGAGATTGTAAATAAAATGTTTCCTTCGTGGAGTTCTGCGATGCCTCCCCCCTTTGGTTCTGAAAATGTTTTATTTCCAGCCTCACAACATTTTCAGTGAGTCACCTTTAAAAAGATTCTTTAGGCTGAAACATTTTCAAAAAGGCTCTACTGCTGTGCGATTACTTTAAGACATTTCCCATATGCCTCTCTGCCTTTCCAGAACATCCTCCTCAGCCCCATTTTCTGAGCTCACTTTCTGTTTCCCCTCGCCTGTTTTTGGAGCATTTCTGTGAGTTTTTGTTATTTTGGGGGGCTAATCTTTGAGGAATCCATTATACGAGGTACAGAGAATCGCAGTGCGAGGCTATGAAGCCAACAAAGCATTGATTCATCAACAAACTAAAAAAGGGGGGAAATTGTGTAATGCCAGCCATGAATTGTTTGTGTGAGTGCGGGTGAGTGCGGACATACATTGTCTTAAAGGGGGAGATTGAAAATGTTTTAGGTGCTTTGCATGGAAAGGACCAATGGCTTAAACAATGCTAGGATGTTTTTGTTTCAAATTCTGCTTAAACAAAACTATTTTAATTACCTTACATATCTTAGCACCACCCAGTGACTTCACTATTTTGCTGAACTGTTGAAGGCCAAGCTCCTCCAGCTGAAACGTGGCCAAGTAACAAACAACTGTTGGAAGAGAAAGACATTAGAACTGCACTGACCAAAGTGGGATGAATACATAATAACGGAGTGCGTTGTATTATGTACCCATTTTTCCCCTGTATGTTTTAGAAAAACAAGTTGCATAACTACTTTTAAAAATTGCTCAACTGCTGCCTCCCAATGCCTGCTGGGAAAGGCGCTGCCTCCCTCTTCCCCGCCAGGAGCTCTCACTGGTGGGTGAAAGAAGCTCAAGAAGATAACATGTTTTCTTATTGTAAAATGGTCTCTGCAGAATTACAGCAAGGAAGGTAAAAAGGGGGCTTTTTATTATTAAGAGGTTAGAGACCACAGAGGAGTCCTAGGGTCGCTATGGAGAGAAAAGTAGTGGCAAACCATCACGGCTCGCCTCTTGCCTTGAAAATCCTACCTATGGGGGTCACTGAAAACCATCTGTAACTTAACTGCAACTTAATGTACTGTGGAGGTGGGTGTGGAGCTGTCAGCGAAACAGAGACTGCAAAACAGCTTTACCCACAGCCGTCTCAGCCCAACCATCGACATCCACAGCATAGTGCTTGAAAGAAGTCAATGGAGTAGACTTCATAGCCCTTACAAATGTCCATAAGATCCACATTAGATCTGAAAGCCATTGAGGTGGTCAGGATCCTAGTGGAGTGAGCCCTGATTGCAAATTGGGCAAGGTACCTCAACCTTGCAATAAGCAATTTTGGTAGCAGAAGTCACAGAGAGATAAAGTCTGGGTAGAAACACCATAACCCTTCTTGTGTCCTGTAAAACAAATGAATAAGGAGGAATCCTTCCCGACGGATTTGACCCTGTCAAAATAAAAGGAGAAAGCCCTACGCACATCCAGGGAGTGCATAGCCCTGTCTGCAAGCGATTGTGGGTTCTTAAAAAAACACTGGGAGAGGTGAAACCGGGATATCACTTTAGGCAAGTGCTCAAGACTACGTTGTAGGACCACCTTGTTTGGAAACAATTTAATAAACGGAGGGTTACAGCACAGGACCCTGAAGTCACTGGCTCTGCCAGGAAGGCCATTTTGTATGACAACAAATCCACAGGACTTCTATCTTTTGCAATACTTCAACATGGTAACCATTTTTAAAAGAATGGGTTGAAAGCAGAGTGGACAGCTCTGGGCTGAGAAATGCCTGGAGCTTTGGGAATGGGGCTGAGAGAGGGGCGCGTCTGGATCTCCGTGGGCACGCTGCCACATGGAGTCCACGTGCCAAGAAGCCATTTTCTCCAGGGGACCTGATCTCTGACCTCCGGAGATCGATGATGATTCCAGGAGCTCTCTGGGCCCCACCTGGAGGTTGGCAGAAAAAAATCCAAAGCTCTCCAGACTAGAAACATACTGAAGCAGTCTTATGGTACAATGCTATGCATATTTATTCAGGGAAAAACCCTAAAGAGTTTAACAACTAACAAGGTGCCCCCCCCTTTACTCATTTACCTTAACCATTCTACGCTACCCTCCTAAGGAGGAGTCCGGCCGTTCCCACCTTTTGGGGAGACTTTTTAATTAATTGGGTTATGGGACGCCTGTTATTATTGTATTGACCGCTGTTTTAATGGTTTTAATGGCTTTTAATGTATGTAATAATTGTTTATTTTATGATAAACTGGATATATGTTGATGTTGTTGTACACCGCCCAGAGCCCCTAGGGGATGGGGCAGTCTACAAATCTAAACAATAAATAAATAATAAAGAAAGAAAGTATGTTTAGGACTGTATAGGTCACAGAGACTTTAGAAGATTATTTAAAGAGTTTCACTGACACTCCAGTGAAACAGTGAGCATGCATAAAACTGAGCATATTTGTCTCAGTAAACTTTACTTTTACTATTTACTAGAATGGGAAGAATTTCTGCAAAAATGTGATTTAAGGGTACTTTGATCTGGCAATAACAATACTCCTCTTAGAACATGCCTCAGAGACCCTTCTTTTACAGTGGAATATGCAAGCAAATGGAAGGGCACAGCCCAATCTCATAGGACTGCGGAAGCTCAGCAAGGCAGGGACTTGGAAGAGAGAGAGACTTCCATGGAAGACTCTGCAAAGGAAGGCAATGGCAAATTACCTCTGCTTAATCACCTCCCTTGAGAGTCCCTTGCTGGTGTCGCCATGAGTCAACTGTGACTCTATGGCACTTTACACACATGAACAGGCAATGCAATAAAAATACCGACAGATTCTGAGCCCTCATATCATAATTTCTCTTGATAACTTACACAATTTTTGGCTGTTATCCTACATGCATCTTTTCATTGTTGTTAGCCCTGACACTATACCAGTTGAAAATCCTGCACAGTAATTTGTATAGCTACATGTCCACTGGCATTATGCAAGAGATAATGACCATTAAAGAATACAATATACACAGAAGTTTTCTAATTATGTAGATTAAATACTTACCATTGTACAGATTACGCTCAGACACAATGCAGTGTTTTCCATCACGGATATAAAACGCATTGACTACCACATCCAATAGAGGTTTATATTCTATACAGCCAGACAAAATCTCCACCAAAAAAGTTTCATTGTTTACATTAAAACCCTGTATAGATAAAACGTCAAGTCAAGCAATAAAGAACTGTGAACACATCAGTTGTTATCAACCTGCTACAACCGCTGGTAATATCTAAGGAAAAAAATGACTGAAAACTGACATTATAACTGATATGCCAGCGATCCAGGGAGTGCTATGAGAGACGGGCCTACCTAAGCCCAGAAAGCGGCAGTTGTAGCTGAAGCTCTGTAAGCACGACGGGTGCCATCAGTGGAAAGAAAAGGAAAGAACAGAAGAAAAGAGACCCAAGGAAGGCTGTGGCTGGGATGGCAGCTTTAGGAGAAAAGATATCAAAAGAACAGTGGGGGAGAACCAGGGGTGCCAGAGAGAGGTGGCTTTTGCAGGAAACCACGCAGCCCTTGAGGACAGGGGAGATGTCTGCAGTGGGAATAGCAGGGCCCTGGCACAGAAGTGCTCGCAAGGCTGACCAGGAGACTGACCAGGAGTACAGGAAATGGGTCAAAGTGAGCAGTCAGCTGACAAACAGGGATCTAAAACATGGAACTTAAGAAAGCAGGAGGCAAGGCAAAGGAGCCAAACTCCATCAAAAGACAGAGAGAGAATGGACTGTGAGCTACTGGCAAGAAGTCTAGGGCCATAATCCTGTGTGGATGGGCCAGGCTGGCCTGGTCTTGCCAGATCTTGGAAGCTATGCAGGGTCAGTCCTGGTGTTTGGATGGGAGTACACCAAGGCAGGGTCTCTATGCAAACCACCTCTGTCAGTCTCTTGCCTTGAAAAACCTACCAGGTAGCCATAAATCAACTGTGACTACTGCTGTTCTGTGCTCTGGCACCCCCCCCCCCAAAAAAAAACTGTGGGGGCAAAAAGCTGGGGCCCCTTCCGCACACACAAAATAATGCATTTTCAAACCACTTTCACAACTGTTTGCAAGTGGATTTTGCTATTCCGCACAGCTTCAAAGAGCACCGAAAGCAGTTTGAAAGTGCATTATTCTGCATGTGTGGAATGAGCCTGGGAGAGGGATTGTCACAAGCTGATATGTCTATTCTCTATCAATGTGGTTTCTCTTTCTGGCCCATACTCAACAGGTACAGGTGGTTTGTTTCTACTTTCCCCAACTGTCACACACAGTATTCTATTGCCTAGTGACATTATCACAAACCTTGCTTAACTTCAAAAACCCAGCAACAATAACAACCAGGTTTTGTCACTTATCCTGTAAGATCATTTTGTGAGAATGGAGCAAAATATGAGTGCAAAACTTCAGGTAAGAAAAATAAAGGGTTGGATCCCATGCAAAATCTCCAGAGACAGAAGGAATTCCTGTCAGTGAAATGAAACCTTGGCCCCTTCCGCACATGCAGAATGATGAACTTTCAATCCAATTTCAATCCTCTTTGAAGCTGTGCGGAATAGCATAATCCACTTGCAAACAATTGTGAAAGTGGACTGAAAGTGCATCAGTCTGCATGTGTGGACGGGGTCTTAATCTGCCCACCTCCTCCTGTTGCAGTCTCAAGTGCCTCTCCCAGAGACATATCTTCCAAAGATGGTGCCCAAGACAAGCATTGAGCTGTGCGCCCCTCAATCCTCCTCCCCCTGATCTGTGTGGAGCCAGGAGGGGGCATGCAATTCAAGGCTGGGGGCGTGATCAATTGTAGCTTTAAACTGCAGGCTCCTCCTCCAAAGCTCGCAGATTAAAACTGGACCCTGCCAGGATGTGCCCAGCCTCCGATGGTAAGCTTGGCCCTGGCTGGTCCAGCTTTATACTTCCGGCTCCACCTCCAAAGCTCTGCCTCCGAAATCAGATGGCCTGCCAAGGTGGAGCCAGGAGTATAAAGCTGGACCCGGCCAGAGAAGATCCTTGGCCTCCCTCTGACTGGGTCCAGCTTTAAGCTATGGGCAGAGCCCCCACAACTCCAGGTGGAGTTTAGGGACAGGGTGCACAGTTGAATGCTGAACCTGAGCCCAGCTGTGAACTGCACCTGCCCCAAACTCCACATGAAGTTTGTGTTCAGGGTGCAGCTGGACCCAGACCCAGCCTTGAACTGTAACCCTGCCCTGAACTCCACATGAAGTTTGGGGCAGGGTGCAGTTTGACAGTGGGGGCCAGGGCTTCTGGGGTGTCAGGGGGATGCTATCTAGGTCAGCGGTTCTCAACCTGTGGGTCGCGACCCCTTTGGGGGTCGAACGACCCTTTCACAGGGGTCACCTAAGACTCTCTGCATCATGTTCTCCATCTGTAAAATGGATAAATGTTAAGGTTGGGGGTTACCACAATATGAGGAACTGTACTAAAGGGTCGTGGCATTAGGAAGGTTGAGAACCACTGATCTAGGTAATTGAGATGCATTCCTGGCAAAGGCGTGGGCGGGCGGAACATGGCACCCCAAGCAAAATGCCAGCCCCACCCCCTATGCCCACACTTACCTTAAGAACATAAGAGTTTGCCTTTTTTTACAGCTGCCATGCATTGAGTTGACATTCCCATGGAACTATCAACTAAGACACCCAAATCCCTTTCCTGGTCTGTGACTGATAGCACTGACCCTTGTAGTGTGTATGTGAAGTTTGGATTTTTTGCCCCTATGTGCATCACTTTACATTTTGCTACATTGAACTGCATTTGCCATTTCTGAGCCCACTCACCTAATTTATCAAGGTCCGCTTGGAGCTCTTCGCAATCCTTTGTGGTTCTCACCACCCTACATAATTTGGTATCATCTGCAAACTTGGCCACCACGCTACCCACCCCTGCTTCCAGGTCATTTATGAATAGGTTAAAGAGCACCGGTCCCAAAACGGATCCTTGGGGGACAATTCACTCCTTACATCTCCATCAGAGTGAGAACTTCCCACTTATACCTCCACCCCTTTGTTCTCCTGTTCCTCAACCAGTTTTTAATCCATAGGAGGACTTCCGCTCTTATTCCTTCATTGCTGAGTTTTCTCAACAGTCTCTGGTGAGGAACTTTGTCAAAAGCCTTTTGGAAATCCAAGTAGACAATGTCCACTGGTTCCCCCCCCCCATCCACATGCCTGCTCTTACACCCCTCAAAAGAACTCTAGTAAGTTTGTCAGACAGGACTTGCCTCTGCAAAAGCCATGCTGACTCTTCCTCAGCAGGTCTTGCTTTTCTACATGTTTAATAATTTTATCTTTAATGATGGATTCTACTAATTTACCAGGAACAGATGTCAAACTGACTGGCCTGTAATTTCCTGGGTCCCCCCTAGACCCTTTCTTAAAGATTGGTGTGACATTGGCCATCTTCCAGTCTTCAGACACCACTCCCTACATCTCTCCATTGTGAGAACTTCCCATTTACACCCACTCTTTGCTTCCTGTTTCTCAACCAGTTTTTAATCCATAGGAGGACTTCCCCTCTTATTCCTTGATTGCTGAGTTTTCTCAATAGTCTCTGCTGAGGAACTTTGTCAAAGTTAGTTCAGCTGTTTGCAAAGAGCAGCCAACTGAAAAAGCGGCCTGCTGGGCCACTGCCCAACCCTGCCCCCGCCAGGCTGCTCCAGCCACGGGTCCTAGCTGCCAGGCCAGGGGAGGGGGGAGGGGTGTGGGGGCAATTTTCTGCCCTTCCACATGACCCCAATGGGGCGCGCCTGAGGCGTGTCTCTCCCCCCTCCCCCCGGGCAGCTATGCATCTGATTCCCGGAATCATGCAACTGCTTAAAATAACAAATTGCTGTTGCTAGAAAGATATATGTAACCAGCCTGCTGTATGTATCCACTGTCATCTGTGCACTCTTTCTTTGGTCTTTACTTTATGGCTTCATGTGTTTCTAGACAACTAGACTTCCCCTGATACTCCTGTCCCAGGGGAACTGTGTTACATCCATTTTTTCGTAGGGCAGGTAGCCAGGTGGCTTTCTCTTGCTATCTGCTGTCGACCTTGGGGCACCTTAACTCCAAAGACTGTTTGACACAAACTCTTGGAAAAACAGAAGGGGGGTTCTCTACAGAGGATAAAGGGAACTGTGAAGGTCAGCTTAATTAGAAAGGGCTTTGCAGATGTGGTGCTTCGATGCCTATTCAATAAACACTACTGATCAATACCTCAGAGTCCGTTTATTGTCTTAAGGTTCTGAGACCTAACATGGACGGAGCTCTGGGCTGCCTGGCACCTCCCTCAAGTAGTGCACAAGGCATGAGCCCTGGCTTGCTGGACCCTACTTATGCCCTTTGCCCCTCCCTTGATGTTCTTCAGTTGGAGGACAGGGTACTCTCAAGAACAACACAAAGTGTGAATGGCAGCAGAGATGCCGAAGGGGATAGAGACTTGCTTTTCTGTTTTATGAAACCTGGGAACCTGCTAAGCCTATTATTAAGACCTGCTACAATGACCTAGCAATATTTCAACATTTTAATGCCATTTCAAGTAAAGGGGAGGGGGTGCTGTGAGGCCACAGATGATGACAGAACCCTCCCTTGAAGATCCTCACTGCTGAAGGCATACGTGAAAGAAAATAGTAAATAAACAAACCCATATGGTTGATAATAACTTACTTTTAAATCCTTAGCTGATTCATCCAAGAATTGCTGAACACGCTCTTTTTCAGGGCTGAATTTGTTAAGCCATTGGACCACCATTTCAATATGTTTCCACTGGCCAGCCATCTTGACTTTGCAGAGCCTTGTAAACTGTAAAACTGCCAATGGAGACAATATAAACAATAATGAGTGTGTATGAATGTAACAGTTGCAAATACCTTATTGTCTCAGTGGCTTAATGGAATTACTTTTCCAGATAGAAATGCATGAGTAGCATCAAGGGCCATGTAATATTCCATGTTTGAGCTACTTTTAACAATGGTTTTGAATTCATATAATACATTGTTAGTTTAGTTATCCCAAACCAGGACCTGAAGGCAGCAGATGAAGTTGGTTTGAAACTACAGGTCCACTACACTACATTTTTGCTTAACATATGAAACTTGACTTACTATGTAATAAACTGTATTCTCAGGTTTACTTATGCCAAGATGGGACAACAGTTGGCAGAAAGACTATATAGATGCAGTTCAAAGCAGCCTCTGAATTTGTACAATTTATACAGGTCACAGACTCCAGCACAGAATTTGAACTGTCAAAATACAAACAATTGGGGGGGGGGGGTTGCAGCCCTACAAATAAGCTCAAACTAAGGCATAGTCTAATATTATGATGCAAAAAAATCTATATCCAGAGAAATTCCACTAAATTCAGCAGAGCTTACCCCCCAAAAACCACATGTGGGATCTCATAAAAACATGAGTCCTTTTTGTTTTTTAAAAAGCGTTTGAAAGAGTACTGCCAATTCCGGCTTGGGAAATTCCTGGAGATTTGGGGTGGAGCATGGAGATGCAGGTTTGGGGAAGGGGGGAGATCACTGGGGCAGGATGCCCAATAACCCAGCCTCTAAAGCAGCCATCTTCTCCCAGGGAACAACTGGTCCATGTCGCCTGGAGATCAGTCGTAATCCCAAAACACCCCCAGGAGTCCTGTGGTGGCTCCACGGGGTGAAAGACTTCGGGGGTTCGTGCGCCAGTAGCAACACAAAGCGTTTGCACTAAACGAATGCTCACCTGTAGTGCACCAAGCGCAGCATCCAGGAAGCGTGTGTTCCTATGCTTAGGACTCAAGCAACATGCAGCAGCCCCGGGGCTTTCCGCGACAACGTCAACGGAAAGCCACAGGGCAGGGCGGGCTCCTCAGCCCCACGGAGCGGGCAGCCAAGAGCAGAGACAGCAGGCAACTCGCGTGACGTTCTTAATGGCGCTTCACTCGCCTGCAGTCCCGTGGAGCTGGACGGGGCGATCCACGGAAGGACGCCACGATCTCCACGCAGCGCGTTCAGTGGCGGGAGGGAATGTCCTTTGGAACCCGTGGGGTCCCCAGGAGCCGTTCACGACGTGCGGAGATGTGGGGCTACTCACCAGGTAGGCCCGCTGTTCTCTGCACTGCGACCCGTGCCCGGGCACCTTCCCCCCCCCCGCCCCCACCCCCCGGCTCCGCCCGCCCGCAGCCTGGAAGCAGCACCGAGCCCTCTCTCTGCCGGGCTCCGCTCTCTCGCGACCCCTTCTAAGGCGAGACGTACAGCGAGAGTAACAGAGAGCCCGCAAGCGAGACAAGATGGCGGCGCCCGTCAACTGCCCGTTGCCTAGCAACGCCTGAGCCGCGGCCTACACAACTTCGGGCCGCCCTTCGGACGTGCCCACCCAGGCCGACGGCGCCACTTTCAATCACGCCCGGCCGGGCTGCGCCGGCTCCTCTCCCAGCGCCACGGCCCCAGCGCAGTTACGGGGGGGTCAAGGCGCGCGCCAGCCACTGAAACAAGACAATCCCCCAGGTGGAGCCGCCATTACAGAATAAGGGCAGTGTAGCAGTTCTGTCCAGGCAGGAAGACCGTACCCCATATAAGGCTTGCGGCACGCTCCTATCTAATGTAATTTGGAAACCTAGCATAGGTGTCAAACTCGCGCCCCTCCGGACGTTATGGACTACAGTTCCCAACTCTTACCCTCTAAACGTCGCCACAGAGCACTGCACACCAAGACAACTAGACATAAGAACAGTTTTTTCCCGAATGCCATCACTCTGCTAAACAAATAATTCCCTCGATAATGTTAAACTATTTATTATATACTTATTATATAATTACTGCACTACTTTTTTCATCATTCCTATTACCCATCTCCTCCCACTTGTGACTGTATGACTATAGCCTGTGCTGACATTTCATTTCATTTCATTTTATTTTATGATTTTACATTTTATGTTTTCATTACTACTGATTGTTTCCTGATTGCTTACTAGACCTATATGACAATCATTAAGTGCTGTACCTTATGATTCTTGACAAATGTATTTTTCTTTTATGTACACTGAGAGCATATGCACCGGAGACAAATTCCTTGTGTGTCCAATCACACTTGGCCAATAAAGATTCTATTCTATTCTGTTCTATTCTATTATCCCCTGCCTGCATGATGCTGGCAGGGGATGCTGGAAACTGTAGTCCATAACGTCTGGAGGGCTGCGAGTTTGACACCTGTGCCTTAGGAGCCATCCCTAAGGAGCCATTTACACCATACGGGGAAATGGGGTTACTAACTTACCGGTATATCTTGTTTATAGGACACGAAGGCGGATTCTGTGTGGGGCAAATATAATGGGTGCAGGACGTGACATAAATCGGTGTTGTGGGGCTTTGCACAGGTCCTGTTTTCAAAACGAGTTTGGCTCATTTTATTCCCCTCAATTAGCATTTTCGGAAAAAGCTAAACCAAGTGATCCTTTTGTACAATTGCGGGTTGGAGGTCCTCTGACAGGAACACAACAGGCAGGAGACACTTTATTTCCCTCCCTTCCACCGGTTCACTTCAGGTTCTGTGCCGTCCACTATGTCAGGGAGAAGCTGCGTGCCCGCCCGCCATTTTGTGCAGGTCACCTGGCAGGTTGTGGGCAGATTCTCTGAGCATCTGCCAGTGTGCAAAGTCCCCCAAGCACTTTTTTCTCCCTGTGGTGGCAGTGACCAATCTACAGCAACACATTCATTATTGTCGAAGGAGGTCTCTTTTTCTGTGTATGTGTGTGTTGCACATGTGCAGCTGAGCAGGTGCAACCGGTGGTGTAGCACCCATGGGAAGTGGCGGGGCAACACCCCGGGGCAGGGGTGTTGTGAGGCAGGGCGGGCAGCTCTGCAGCAGGGGTGCAGGGCGTGTGCGTGCCCCAGGCACAGTACCCTGTTGCTCCGCCCATGGGTGCAACCAATCGGGTTGTGGGACAATTGGCATGGCTGCAGGGGTTCAATTCTGTGCAGCTTCGCATGTGTTGCAGGAAATTTAAAAAAAATGAGAAGTGGCTCCATGTGAAAGTGCAAAAGCAAGCTGGCTTGTTTCCACAGGCTCCAGTCGCTGCCTGAACCAGTGAAGGGCACACATGCAAGTGGGAAAAAGGAAGACGGGTTTCTTTATAGAGACTGAAACCCTTATACATATGCTATGCGAAATCCACCAAAGTACCCCAATAAACCATACAGAAACAATACTCCCAGATAAGGTTCTCTTCTTCTCCTTTCTGGGCTATTTTCCCAGTGGAGGGGTTAGCACTGTGACTGTCGTTTCCACAGGTCTCTGTTTTGTACATCTGCAGGGCTCAGGTTGGCAGCATGCATGTCTTCATTGATTGTGTCCATCTTTTCTTTGGCTGCCACATGATCATCATCCTGCTGTCTCCAAATGTAGTGCTGTTTGAGCTGTTGGTGTTGGTTCTCTTCTCATGACATGGCCATACCACCATAGTCTGGCTTCCCGCAATTTCTTGCTAATTTTTTTTATTCCTCGTCTTTGACGGATGTCATCATTTGGCACATGGTCAAGAAGTGTCAGGCCAAGTGTCCATCTCAGCATTTTCATTTCCATTGTGTTAAGGGCTTGTTTGTGTTTCTTTGTTGCTGGCCAGCACTCTGCCCCATAGAGGGCTACTGGGCGAACAACTGTAGCCTTGAGTTTTTCAGGCATTTTAGAGTCATATAGAGTTTCTTAGCCTTGAGTTTTTCAGGCATTTTAGAGTCATATAGAATGGCAGTAGTTTGCCGTCATTTCAACCATGCTGCATTTATTCCTGACCATATGTCTGGCATTGTGTCGCAATCTATGGAGACCAGGGATCCGAAGGTATTTAAATTGGGTGACCTTCTTCAGTGTTTGTCAGTTAATTTGAATTGTTGTTCTAGTTTGAGAGCCACATTGTAGATACTCTGTTTGGGGTCTGTTCAGGTGAAGTCCATTTTCACTGAGTCTATCACTCCATGCCTGCAGCTGTCATTGAAGGACTGCACATTTTTGGTGGCCAAGTGCAATGACATCTGCATAGAGGAGTGTCCAAGGATGCATAGTCTGCAAATCTGCTGTAGCAATGACCATGCAAAGTATGAATAGTAATGGTGAAAGTGCTGATCCCTAATGCACGCCAAAAGTAATGTTGAAAGGTTGTGAAATCCTTGTTGTACAGCAGCTTTGTCCATGTTACATAGTCTTCTGATATTCCATGTAACCGTAGTGCTTACCAGATCTGGTCATGTGGAACCCGATCAAATGCTTTTTCAAGATCAAGGAATGCAAAGTGCTGTGGTTTCTTCTTTTCCCAATATTTCTCCATGAGCAACCGGACAGCATTTATTTTTATTTATTCAATTTAGTAGACCCCCTATCCCCAAAGGGCTCAGTATTGCATCTGTCGTGCCGCACACCCTGACAAAGCCACACTGATTTGGTGTAACAGTTGTGTGACTTCTTAGCCTTTCATCCAGTATTCTTTCAAATACTTTCATTTCATGGCACAGTAGGTGTATTTGGCAGTATGTTTCAGTTGCAGATGTCTCCTTTGCCCTGCCAAATTGGTATTGTTATACTGGTAGTCCAGTCCTTGGGGGGTGATTATTCTGTTATGATTTTATTGAACAGTGATGCTAGGAAGGTAGCACCACCGTCTTTGAGCATTTTCCAAATTTCAGCTGGTATGTCATCTGGGCCTGTGGCCTTTCCGTTCTTCATTTTTTGTATGGCTGCCTTTACCTCAGCGGCTGTGATGACTGATACTGGGCCAAAGACTGGAGCAGGGCTTATTATTGGTGGGTAGAGAAATTCTATGTTACTAATGCTGGCAAAATAGTCAGACCATTTTTGTAGGATGGATTGTGTGTTAGTCAATAATTTGCCATCTTTATCCTTGATGTGAATCACATGGGAAATGTCCTGTGTCATCCTTTGGCGTGATTTTGTTACCACTCCCCGGTAACTTAAAGTGATTCTAGGGGTGATTTCAAGTGATTTCAGCTCGTGGCAGCAAAGCAAAGAGGAAAGGCGCAGGAGACCAGAGATTCCTTGAAAACAGGTGGATTCTTTATTGGCAAGTGATTCCTTGAAACAGCTTAGCAAAAGCCACCCCATGAAGCCTAGTGCGGATCATCTTATACACACCATAAGGGGGAGAGGGCAAGGGCAGGAGAGGAGAGGAGGCAGGTAAGGGGGCAGGTCCCTTACCCTACAACAATAGCAAACATCAACACATTAAAAGAAAGATACAGTTTCGAATTCATGAATGGAGCTGTGAAGTCTTGTGGTCAAACCTCTTCTCGTGACATTGTGGAAGCAAGGAGCAGAGTTCATAAAACTCGGGCGACTGATAACACATCCAAGAGTCTTGTTATCAGAGGGTGTTGTACATTGTCCTGCCCTGAAGCTCCCGCCTCTCATTCCTAAAACAAAAGGAAGTTCAAATGGTCCAATGGTGATGCAGGAATGTTCTTCAATGGCTGAAACCTCTGGGATCGCTGTCGTGGTTTAGTTTGTAAATCCAAGGGGCCTTTGTCTTTTGCTGATGGGATTTCCCAGGTGTTGGCTTCTTGCTACATTCCAGGATTGACTTCCTTGAGTTCTAATACCAACTGTTATAAGCTACTATTATATATATATAATATATATATATTATATATATTACTATTTTATATATATATATAATATATATAATATATAATATATATATATAATAGATGGTTATATATATATATATGTATAGCAAAAAGCAATATATATATACCAAAGATGGTATATCCCCTCCGGGGATAAGGCGGCCTATAAGTTTAATAAAATAAATAAAATAAATAAATTACAAAAGCTATTAAAATCAGGTACAATCAAACTCTGAACAGGTGTTCCAAATTTCATGCCAATGGCTGAGCATTCAAGGCAGATGTGTTGCGCACAGGTTCCGGTTCCAGCATCCTGGGAGTGGCAGCTCGAAAACTAGCTCCGATAAGGCTTGTTATTTTCTTTTCTTATCAGCTATTTATAACCTTCTAAATTTCTACGCCTCTTGTGAAGAACAGCTCACTTAAAATGGGGAGTAAAAAACGGACTAGAGAGAAGGATGAGACCTCTCCTCCCATAGCTAAACAACCAAAAATACGGGACTTTTTCCAAATCCCAATAACAAATCGTTACGAGGCGTTAGCTGATAATGATTCAGTGTTGGGAGATGAAAACTCCCTTGGAAGTTTATCAGAAGAAATTGAAACAGGAATGTCTACTAGTAAAACTACAAATGAGCTGAATGCCCCAACTACTGCAGCTGGGAGTGCATACAGTAATCTCATGCTATCGGACAACAGGCAAGAACTAATTAGCCTTGTGTCTCTCTTAGTGGGGACAGTTGAATACATATATAATGAGCTTAAACTGTTAAATGGCAAAATGAATGCAATAATGGACGCCAATAAGCAAGAATTCACTGAGGACCATTTAACAGCTCAAAGCAAGCCTCAGCCTAGTGCCATCAAGACTACTCCTATTAAAGGCACAAGCCTCAAACCCCATCAGAAAAGCAGAGCAGGCATTAATCCCTGCAACCTACTATTGTTACCCAATAAAATCTGTTTAACCATTGGTAAATACAGAGGCATAGTCCCTGATTGGAGTAAAATTTCTCTGGCTAAGTACCACCTTAGCATATTACTAAAAGAAGATTTACATCATGTTAATCTATGCTCAATAAAAATGATGGACAATGGAAATCACCAATTGAGAATCTTGCTAACTTTTAATTCATCTAGAATTCCTGCAAAGCTACTGCACAGAAAGCTCGGTTAGTATCTAAAGGCTTCATTCCATCCCGGGTTTTTAAAAATACCATGATACACCCTTTAATTCACAAGCAATCATCCACACAAAAAAGACATGAGAGTAAAACTACCTTGGAACTCGATAAGGAAACAGACATTTATAAGCCAGGAATGAAGCTAATGAAGGAAGTAATGAAGTCTGCTAATCCCAGGGCAAAGAAAGAAACACAAGAAAAGGTGATCTGTATGCAAGACTTTCATGGGATGGAATTGGAGAAGGAAAGGGAGCAAAATGGCATTCTTAATAGATATGATGCAACATGCTTGAGTCCAGAAAGGAGCACCATGGACACTTCAAAGATGTGTAAGCCACAAAGAGATCTAGCAAATAGCTTAGAACCCTCCCTTTTATTAGTTACGTTATCACCAGCAGACAAAAACAATAAACCCTCTAGCCCAAAGTTGGTTGGCCAAGAGACCCGCACAATACCATTCCCTGAGTTGGAAATTGATAGATGGCCAAGCCGAGTGTTAAATTATGCTCAAGATGACAAAAAAACAGGGAAATCGTGGGCACAAGAACTTGCCGAATTTCAACATATATTCCCTTCATCTACACGAGCAGTCCCTATAAAGTGCCAACCATCAAATAAGAGCCCTGGAATTGACCCACCTATAGATGGGAATTATGGCATCTTTCACGAGATCAGAGATAATACACAGAATACACAGAATAATGCACAGAAAATCACACCCCTTGATTGGGAGTGTGAACATGATAATAAACCCCAAACGAGATTAAGACTCCATGAGAATAGCTCAAATGGATGTGTGTAGGACCTTGGATGAAATACTTCATGAAGATTGACTAAGTTCCCCATCAACCTTAAAAATACTTTCCTGGAATGTTGCAGGATGGCGCAATAAATCCTACAACCCAGATGTAATTAGTTTTTTATCAAGATATGACATTATCTGTCTCCAAGAAACCTGGGACCCGGGTACTACCCACCTCAGAAATTACATCACAATGCCACTGCCAGCATATATAATAAGTGGAAAAGGAAGATACCAGGCAGGTTTGGCAATATTACTCAAAGCTGAGAGATGATTATCTTACAATACGGGTCCACAGTGTGATCAAATTGCTCATGCACTGATACCGAGAGATAAGTCCCCCCCATGGATATTAATAAATATATATATCCCACCCGGATCAACGAAAGATGAAATTAAGTGTCATTGGGACAAATTCACAGAATACTTACAGGATATATTATCTCAACATCCTCAGGCATCTTTAATATTAGCAGGAGACTGGAATGCCAGACTTGGTGATAATGAAGCATATCTACAGCAACACATGGATTTAGATATAGAATCTCTCCCATGGCACTTTCATTAAGAAGAAGATGCAAAGACCAAATTCGAAATGCAGCAGGTGACCAACTTACCCTATTAAGCTTATATTTTGATTTAATCAATCTTACAGGATTAACCAAATTCCAAAAGGCAGGAGAATACACGTATCTTTAATCTCGTGGCTGTAGTTCTCCAGATCATATTCTGGTTTCCCAGCCCATTGTAAGGAATTCCATAGACGCAGAAATAAAAGGCTTTGGTAGTAAAAGTCCATTTATTAAGACATCTTAGAAAGCTCAAGTACACGCAGTGGCAGGAATGACACTTCCCGCCAGAAGCACAGGTTATAATACCATTCACCCCATCCCCCCTTCCTGCTTCCCATGGGAACGGAGACTTCATCTCCCGCGCAGAGATAAAGTCTCCGCCGATGCATCTGGCCCATCGCCTCCGGCTGGAATGCACTCCAAGGTTATCATTGAACTTTACACTCTGCCTCCTCTAAAGAAGACCCCTTCCCCAGGTTTATGCGAGTTGCTGCGGAAAGCAGAAATAAGGGTGGGGGCTTCAATGTTTTCGGACAAACCCATTGATTATACCCAGAGGAATATCCCACCCAAGAGACTAAATATTGCAAGCGTTACATTAAAGCGAGTCCAGGATAGCGCTAATTTCAGAGTGCTTTACGGGCCACTACCATTGAAGCCGGAGGGGGCCTTCTCCCGCTGGTCGTACAGGTGCACGGAAGCCGGAGCCTCCTTTGAGTAAGCCGGAATGGAAGACAGGATGGATGTTAATAAGAGAGTTAGGCAAATCTGCTGGCAGTGACATCATTAATCACTTTAGTAATCCTAAAAGGTCCCACAAACTTTGCCAAGTTTGGAAAATTTAACGCCTCTGAGATTTTTTTGTAGATAACACACTCCAGGAGCCTACTACACGCAGAGGGAAATCTGAGCGTGTTTATCCGCTTTGCAGTTTTGGGAGTCCTTGTTTGCTGTGGCATGGTCTGGACCTACCTTCCATCCCTCGCTAGGGATGAAATCCATTGCTGAAATTCTGGGGTCCAAAGCTGCTGCGGGTAGTTGTGGCAACGGCGGAAGGAGCCCAGACACAATTTCAAAGGCTTCTTTGTACTACTATGAACCGCGATTGTTGTAGGCGCATTCCCGCGAACGGAATAAGTCAGCACCAATTGTCTTGGTGGTAGTTGGTGTAACAACGTAAATACTGCTCTAGGGTCTTCTGTCTGCTCTCCGCCTCGCCTTTGAACGGTGGGCGGCGATTTGTCAAGCGTCTCAACAACCCCAAAAAACGCTTCCAGAACTTTGAGATGAATTGGGGTCGCCGAGACCACCTAACGGGCGAATGGGAGACGGGTAAACATGACAAAACAGCCGCCAACTTAGGAGCCGAGGGATGGAAGCATGGAATAAAAATGGGCTTGCTTAGAGAATAAGCTCCACCACCACCCATAAAACCGTATGCTGACTTTCGGCAAATCTGTAATGAAATTCATGGAGATGACTTCCCAAGGGCGGAAGCTACCGGGAGAGGTTTCAACAGTCCATGGGGTTTCCCCGGATGGTTTTACTTCTGCACAAACCGAAAGCAGCCTTTACGCCTTCAATGTCTCTTGCGCGATAGCGCCACCAGAACTGCCGCCGGGCGGGCTAAGGCAGAGTCTTCAAAGCTAAAATGTCCAGCCGACCGGCAGACTGGCAAGCTTCGCTAATTCTCCTGTTTGCGGAGGGGAGGCATCGCAACATTCCCCTCCGGCCAAACTCCATTCTCCAAACGCAATTGGGAGTCCCTTCAGCCGCTGGAGGTAGCCCCGGGCCCACTCGCGAGGAAAGGAGAGACGACTGGAACTGGGGTGGAGGGGAGGCGATTTTCGAGATCGGTGACAGCCAACCCCAACTGGGAGGGGGGGGGGAAAGAACAGTGCGGAATGTCTCGGGCAAGGCAGCTCCGGCACCCTCCCGGTAGGCGCGAGAGCTGTGCCAGTTTGTTGGTTTTCCCAGGAAATGGACTGTAAAGAGAAACGAAAAGAAATCGCCTCCAACGGTTGTTTTGGCGGACATCTTGAGGGGGTGGAAAGATGCCAGGTTTTTATGATCCGACTAAATCCTGGAAAGGGTGTTTAGCCCTTCCAGCCAGTGCGGCGCCAAGTGAGAGTGCTGCTTTGATGGCCGCAGTCTCCTTGTCTCCCACAGTCCAGTTGAGTTCGCACTAGAGAATTTTTTAGACAAATAAGCACACGGAACCAGTCTACTACCATCTTATTTTTCTTGCAACAGGCTGCCTCCCGAAAAGCTTTGTCCGAGGCCCACGCGGAACCAGCAAACGGAGATCTGGGTCGGGTAAGTTTTAGGATAGGTTCGTGGTGAACTTAGACGCATTAGCTGAAAGGCTGTTTGACATTCCTCAGACCAGAAAAGGGGGGCCCGGCTTGGCGGACAGTGAATCTTTACCCTTAGTGCTGCAGAGGTCTGTGAGAGGGAGACAGTTCAGCAAATTGGGGTATAAAAATCACGATAGAAATTAGCAAAACCAAAGAAACCACTGAGTTCTTTTATGTTGGTGGGGGTAGGCCATTGGAGGACTGGGCCAATTTTAGCAGGGATCCATTTTAAGCCCTCGGCTTAGATCCTGCAACCCAAATAGTCAATGGAGGTCTGATGAAAACAGCATTTGGAGAGTTTGGCAAAGAGAGAGCTGTCGGGCTAAGCTGCCAATACCTCTCGACCAATATTTCATGCCTTCATAGTTTACAGTAAATTAAAACGCTATCTAAATATACAACAACTCCCTTGTACAGTATGGAGGAATCCTCAAGATAAGGGCCATGAAAGCCCGGGGCCCCACTTAACCCGAATGGCATTATTAAATATTCAAACTGTCCAAACTTTGTATTAAACGCAGTCAGTGTCTATATCCTCTGGCAATTCTGACTCTGTAGTAAGCTTCTCAAGTCTAATTCTTAGTAAAATGCCCTTTTAGTCAGGCAAATTAAAAGGTCCTGATCAAAGCGGGCAAAGGATATTTATTGACAGGGAGACCGCATTGAGACCTCGGGAGCAATCTGTGCAAAGCCTTAAAGACTCCATCTTTCTTTTGACAAACAAAACAGGAGCAGCGCAGGTATTTGCAGCTCCGGCCAGATGAAAACCGAGCAAGGTTCTTGTTCACAGCACGTAAGTTCCTTCCTCATTGGGACTCATGCGTAGGATTCTACCTTGGGCAGTTGCTCCTTGGTTGTATGACAATTTTACAGTCAGTGTCTCTGTGGGTGGCAATTGATCGTGATTCCTGTTCTGGAAAAACTCTTGGCTAGGATCCTGATATGCAGGTGGGATGTCAATAGACCGGGAGCAATCACTGAGAAGCCAGAGAGGGGGAGGCCGGAGACGCGGTTTTCTCCCAATTCATGTTCACCGCAGGGAGTGGCCGTGAATTCCCAGGATCCTTCTTTCCAAATGAATTTTGGTTCATGCAACAATAACTGCTGCATGCCCAAAACTATGGAGGTTTAGCCACTGGCCAAAATGAAACTAATTTTCCCCTAAAGTATCGGCGAACGGAGGAGAACCGCTGTGTTTTGAATTGGGCCGGTCCGCTTCCCAGGGGCTGCCGCCCATTTGGGTGAATGGTATGGCTTAGCTAGGGGAATTCGTCCAGACCTAGCCCCTCTGCCACCTAAATGCATTAAGCAGTGGGAGCAGCCGGAATCCAAGGGCCAGGCTATAATGCTAGTGTGTTTAGCGGGTTGGCCAGAAAATGCTTGAACAGTATTGGAGCGCTGCCTTCACTCACGCCAGGAGCTCAAACGTCCATGGGGCTGAAGAAAGACAGACAGCTGCTTCCCCTCCTCTGGGTCGCTTCGTCACCGCTTAGACGAGCCAGTGGGAGGCGGCCCTGATCTGCGGGTGGTTTGGCAGACGGAGTAATGCCGGAGCTGGAGCGGTTGGTTTTGCTTCTTTAGACAGTTACGCTAGATGACCTGGCCCTCCGCAGTAAAGCACACAACCCAAGTCGGGCGACGGCGCTCAGAGGTGGTTTCGCAGGAGCCGGGCTGGGCTTGACTTGGTGACACAGTAGTGGCTTTCGGCTACGGCCTCCTTTGACGAGCTTATTCAAACGACGCCACTTGAGACCCCAACTGATCCAATCTGCAATGGTACGCAGGAACCCGACTAAAACACCGCTTCAATGAAGCTTGCTATCCACAGCATCCGAGAAGTATTCGTGATTACGCGCTCAGGCCACTCAGGGAGTGAAGTCGGCAGCGCCGCACGGAAATTCACGGACAAATTCTGCAAACGGCGTTGCTCTTGCTGGATGGTTTTGATGGTGCTGGATAGCTTCATTCTCGGCGCTTCTGGATCTTGAAAGCGCACCAAAGCTTGGAGGAATGCGGCACTGTGCGAGAGTCCTCATCCCAAATCAAAACAGTCACTTAACCAGTCGGCCTTATCTAGGACTGAGCCGATGTCCCGGGGATTTTTCGCTCAGACCGTATAGATCATCATAGTCTTCCAAGTGGGCATTGAGTTGCAAGATGAAGTAGGAAGTTTGGAAGCGGGTCCCATCAAAACGGGCTGGTATCGGGGCCGGAAGTAGCCCCGCTCGACGGGCTCTGGCTTCAGTTGGGAGGGTGGCCGCAGGCGGGTTGTTGTACAGGGGCTTGAACGGGGCGCTGGCGGCAGCCGCTTTGGCGCTTAGTGTAACTGTGTACGCGGGCCCCTGGCACCGCATGATCAGTAACAGCATAGGTTCCAACTTGCGCCCCCCTGGTCTGCCGCCTCCTTAGTTCCCTCTCCAAAGCAGCCAGCTCCCTTGGCGAAGTCAATGCATCTTGGTGCGATGTAAAGCGCAGCTTTTTCTCGGCCCCACTTAAGCAGTTCGGTCCCGCTTTGGCGCTTCAGTAGCCCACTTTGGCGCGGCGTGAGCCTGAACGCCGCTGCCGCTTGTAAATCCAGTCTGACTGTTCCAGGACTTTATCATGGACTGACAGATTCCTAAAGTATACGTCGCTGGAGCCGCTCTTGGCACGGTTCAACTCGAAAGCTGGACTTCTTTTGGCGCTGTTGTTCCCGGCCCTCTGCAGGGTTTCGCCATTTGTTGCAGTAACTGTGCCCGCTCTCCCATAGCTGGCGCTCACGTTCCATGCCGCTTGGCATCTCGTCGCTCTACTTCTCATCCCAGTCTTCTCGATGGGAGAGAGGAAACCGTCCGCTGGGAATGCAGGCTTTCTTCAGACTCCTCACATCAGGAAGCTTAGCCCTCGGAGACAATCGTGAAGCCACCGTGAAGCACCGGGTGGCTCCCCGAGGCACCTCAGGTGCGGTCGCCGACCGGATGGGGTCCGACAGCCGCACGGATACCCTCCCACCCCAGGTTGAGTCCCGTGTCCTTGACGGCCCTGAAAAGCAGCGCCACGTGGCCTTTGGGAGCATCACCAAATACTGGCCCAGGAATCGCTCAATGGATTCCTGCTGCCGAATAAAAGGTGGTCAAGCCCGCCTCCTCCGTTGACAGGTTGCATCTGGAGGCCTGTAAAATCCACCAGAACGGTAGAAATCCGCATCCACAGGCGCCGATCCATAGACAGCCTAAACGACTCACGGAAGTCCCCATGGTCGCCGCCACGCCCTCGCTCCAACGGAGTAAAGGAAGACCTGCGGCTGATACGAGGACGGAAAGAGCCACCAGCTTGCGTCTGCTTCTCCTGCTGGCTCCTCCAGATCCAGAAGGAAAGGTCGAGCCCTCTTGGGGCTACCGCGACCTTCCGCTGCAGCAAAATCTAACCTCTCCATCAGAAGACAAGAGGACCTCTGCACAGGAATATAGATGAATTCAGATTCATGCCATGTAAGGAATTCCATAGACGCAGAAATAAAAGGCTTTGCAGTAAAGTCCATTTATTAAGCACATCTTGAAAGCCTGGCACAATGAGTGGCAGGAATGACACTTCCTACCAGAAGCACAGGTTATAATACCGGCCCAATTCCATCCCCCCTTCCTGCTTCCCATGTGGGGAACGAGACTTCATCTCCGCCAAGAGATAGCCTCCGGGCCGATGCATCTGGCCCATCGCCCGGGCTGTGGAATGCACTCAAGGTTACTTCACCATCAACACCATTGAATCCTTTACACCCATTTTTCAACATATTACCAACTATCAAATTAGTCATCAAACATGGAGTGACCATTTACCACTTGAATTAACACTTCTGTCTGAGGGTCCTGACATATTGGAGAATACAGAAACCAACTGCACTTTACCAATAGTACGTTGGAACAACTCCTTCTGATTGAAGTTTAACACTTTTTTTGCTATGCCAAAAAATGAAGGAAACTCTAAATAGTAAATTTTACCTTCGAAGTCAAATTTACTGTACTCATAGAGAAATGATGACTTAATCTGGTGAGACACATAGCTGATTATATGGAAGGACAAAAGACAAGCAATACACAATATCAGGATGGACATAAGAAAGCAAGATTTGATTATGAATCAGTCGAAGAATAAAGGTCCAGCTAAGCAAATATCTACTCTGAACATACTACAAACCAATGAAGCCAATCTTCCGGACTGACTATTTTTGCTTTAAAAATCTGGCATTAGTAATGCCGCCTCCAACACACCGCCAAAGAATGTACAAGATGAATGGGACGCATTTTATACGAGCAGCTAGAGATAGGAATACCAGGAAATTTTGGCGAAGATAGTAGCCAAAGAACAGAGCCTAATTCTTCCCTCTTGTAACACTATTCGTCCAAATCAGTGGTTTTACTTTATTTTAGTCAATATTTCTAGGGGACTGGTCTGTGGAAACTTCAATTCCTGACATTGACTATTTTGATCCAGTGAACTCCAAAAGGATTCCACAGTGCTGATGGTGAAGCAACTTTGAGTGCATCTCCCACAGCCACGGGCGATAACAGCTTCAACGCCGGAGACTATCTATCTTTGGGCGCTGAGATGAAGACTCCTGCTCCATGGGAAGCAGGAGGGGGATGGGGTGAACGGTGTTATAACCTGTGCTTCTGGCGGAAGTGTTATTCCTGCTACTCACGTATCACGTGGAGTTCTAAAGATGTCTTAATAAACGTGGACTTTTACACCCAAAAGCCTTTTATTTCTGCTTCTATGGACTCCTTTACATTGTGGCTTGAGGGAATCTTAATTCATCTATATTCCTAGTGCAGTGGACCTCCTGGTGTCTTGACATGGAGAGGTTGAATGTTTTTACTTGGCGGAAGGTCGCGGTAGCCCCCAAAGAGGGCTCCAGAGCGCTTATCTGGATCTGGAGGAACTCTGGCAAGGAGAACGGGCCTCAGCTGGTGGCTCTTTCCCCCGCCCTCGATATCCAGCACGAAGTCTTCCTTTACTCCGTTGGAACGCAGGGACGGATTTGGCGAAGCGACTCATGGGGACTTCCATGAGCCGTTTGGGGCGCTGTCTGGCGGATCCCGAAAGCCTGTGGATCCAGGATCTCTACCCGCTTTCGTGTGGATTACAAACCTCAGATGCAACCTGTCAGTGGAGAGAGACGGGCCTGACTACCTTTCATCGCGCGCAACCCAGGAATCCATTGAACGATTCCTGGACTCATTATTTGGTGATGCTCCCAAAGAACCACCCGTGGCATAGCACTGGGGCTCCGTCCGAGCGATACTGGAACTAAACTCTGGGATTGGGAGGGGTATCCGGTATCGTCTTCCGGATCGGACCCCCCTGATCCCGGACCAGCGACCGCACCTGAGGTGCCCCGGGGAGCCACCGGTGGCTCACGATTGTCTCCGATGGCGTCTCCAGCTTCCAGATGACGAAGAATCCGAAGAAAGCCTGCACTCCCAGCCGGATCTGTTCCCTCTCCCCTCGAAGGAGACCTGGGATGAAGAAGTGGGGCGACTGCGAGATGCCCAAGAAGCATGGACCCACGTGAACGTCAGCTATGGGGAGGAGGAACGGGCCACAGTTACGCAGCAAGAGCGCCGGTAAACCTGCAGCGGACCGGGAACGGCAACGCAAAGAAGTCCAACTTCGAAGCTGGACCGCGTGCCAAAGATGCGCTCCAACGACAATATGCCCAGAATCTGTCGGTCCATGATAAAGTCCTGGAACACTCCAGACTGGATTTTACAACGACAACGCGAAAGCGTTCAGGCTCTGCTTTATTTGCTGCATAAGCGAGCTCCACTGAAGCTATTAACCGGGACGAACTGGCTAAATTGGAACGAGAAAAAAGCTGTTTCTGCATCGCACCAGGATGCATTGACCCGCAAGGAAAGGGAGCTTTGGCTGCGTTGGAGAGGGAGCTAAGGAGGCAGCAGATCAGGAAGCCCCAAGTTGGAGTTTATGCTGTTACTGACCACGCCGCCGCCAGGAGGGCCGCGTACCTGAGTCCTGCCACTCCAAACGCCAGCGCTGCACCGCCAGCGCCCGATTCCGCCCGTACAACAGCGCTGCCTGCCCAACCTGCTCAGCTAACTCCGGCTTAACCGCCGCCGCCTTCCCAGCAGGCGCCAAGAGTCGGTGGAACGGGGCTACCATCGGCCCCCTCGATACCAGCCCGTTTTGATGGGACCGCTTCCAAAACTTCCCTACTTCATTTTGGTAAACTCAATGCCCACTTGGAAGACTATGCGGGATGATCTATACCCGGTCTGGCGAAAAAATACGGGACATCGGCTCAGTCCTGGATGGCGCAGCAGCTGACTGGTTCGGTGGACTCTTTTGGATTTTCGCAAGACGAAGACTCTCGTACACGGTGCCCGCATTTTCCTCCAAGCCTTAAGAGCGCCAGCTTCCAAGATCCAGGCGTAGCCGAAATGAAGCTATCGCCACCATCAAAATCTATCCAGCAAGGCAACCCGCCCGTTTGCAGAATTTGCCACGTGAATTTCGATGCGGCTGCTGCTCGACTTCCTCCTGGAGTGGCCTGAACGCATGAAATCACCGAATACTTCTCCGGATGCTTTGTGGACGCGCAGAAGCTGCGTGGAAACGGTAAGCTTTTAATTCGGGTTCCTCGTACTATTGCAGATTGGATCCAGTTGGGGATTCCCAGGTGGCGTCTCGCTTTGAATACTGCTCGTGCCGGAGGCCGCCTACGCCCAAAACCCGCTTTCACTGTGCCTCACTCAAGCCAAGCTCTCCAGCCGCCCCTGGCACCGAAACCACCTCTGAACGCATGCCGCCGAGCTGGGGTTGTGTCTTTACTGCGGAGGAGCCAGGTCATCTAGCCGCCAACTGTCCCAAAGAAAAACAAAACCAACTAGCTTCCAGCTACCCGCACTCCATCTGCCAAGCCACCACGCGGATCGGGGCGCCCTCCGATCGAGGCTTCGTCTTAAGCGGTCATCGAAGGCGCACGCAGAGGAGGGGGAAGCAGCTGTTCCGTGCCTTTCTTCAGCCCCCATGGACATGGGCCCGTACTTTGACAGCTGGTGGCGAGTGAAGGCAGCGCTCCCATTACTGTCCAAGCGTTCACCAGCCAACCCCGCTAAACACACTCGCATTATATAGCCTGCGGCCCTTGTGGATTCTGGCTGCTCCCACTTTGTTTAATGCGGCCCCAGGTGGCAGAGAGGAGCTAAGGGTCTGGACCAAATTCCCTGGCTAAGCCTCCATACCATTCACTCAAATGGACGGCGAAGCCCCCTCGAGGAACTTAAGGATCGGCCCAGTTCAAACACACACCCGGTTCTCCTCCGTTCGCGCTATCGATTCTCATTGGGAGAAAAATAGTTTTATTTTGGCGCCCAGTGGCCAAACACTCCATAGTTTTGGGCATGCCATGGTTATTGTTACATGAACCAAAGTTCATTTGGAAAGAACGGATCTTAGAATTCACTGACCCTCCCTGCGGTGAACACATGAATTGGGGGGAAAACCCAACAACCCCAGGGGAGGGGGAATCTTCTTCTGACACACCCCCCTCCCTGGCTTCTTCAGCGATTGCTCCCGATTCTATTGGCATCCCACCTGCGTATCATGATTTAGCCAGAGTTTTTCAGGAGCAAGAATGCGATCGAGTTGCCACCCCACAGAGACACTGACACCTGCAAAATCAAGTTATATACAACCAGGGGCGCTTAACTGCCCAAAGGTAGAATCTACGCGCATGAGTCCCAATGAGGGAGAAGGAACTCCGTGCGGCTCTCTTGGACAAGAACCTCCGCTCAGCGGGTTCATACGGCGGGCATACCAAAACACACACACACGCTGCTCCCCGCTTTGTTTGTAAAAAAGAAAGATGGGTCTTTACGGCTTTTGCACAGATTATCGAGGTCTCAATGCGGTCTCCCTGTCCAATAAATATCCTTTGCCTTTTATTTGACCTTTTAGATGCACTCGGCAAAGGGCGCATTTTTACTAAACTGGACTTAAGAGAAGCTTACTACAGGGTCAGAATTGCTGAAGGCTATGAACACTTGACTGGGTTTAACACAAAGTTTGGACAGCTCTGGAATACTTGATAATGCCATTTGGGCTAAGTGGGGCCCCCGGGGCTTTTATGGCCCTTTATCAACTGTTCTCCATGATTTATTGTACAAGGGAGTTGTGGTATACTTAGATGACGCTTTTGATTTACTCACAAACCATAGAAGAGCATGAAACATTGGTTCGAGAGGTATTGAAACTTTGTTCGACAATTCTCTCTTTGCCAAACTCTCCAAATGCTGTTTTCACCAGACCTCCATTGACTATTTGGGTTACCGGATCTCGCCTCGAGGGCTTTGAAAATGGATCCTGTTAAGATTGACGAAGTCCTCCAATGGTCTGCCTCTACCAACCGCATAGCATTCCAATCTTTTTTTTCTTGGTTTTGCTAATTTCTATCGTGACTTTATACCCCAACTGGCTGAACTGACTCTCCCTCTCACAGACCTTCTTACGCACTAAGGGTAAAGATCCACTGTCCACCAAGCCCGGGCCCCCCCTTTCCTGGCTGGTCCGGTGGAGTGTCAAACAGCCTTTCAACTCTTAAAGTCTGGCGCTACTACCCAACCTATCCTAAAGCACCCCTGACCCAGATCTCCCGCTTGTGGCTCACGTGGATGCCTCGGACAAAGCACTTGGCGCAGCCCTGTTGCAGAAAAATAGGCATGGTAGACTGGTTCCTGCGGTGCTTATTTGTCTAAGAAAATTCTCTGGTGCTGAACTCAACTGGACTGTAGGGGACAAAGAGACTGCATGCCATTGTGCTAGCACTCTCCACTTCATGCCACTGGCTGGAGGGGGCTAAACACCCCTTTCAGGTTTGGTCGGATCACAAAAACCTGGCAGCTCTTTCCACCCCCCTCAAGATGTCCGCAAAACAACTTCAAGGCCGCATTTCTTTTCTCGCTTCTCTTTTACAGTCCATTTTTTTCCCCGGAAAAACCACAACTGGCTGACGCTGGCTCTCGCCGGCCTACCGGGAGGGGGGGGTGGAGCTGCCTTTACGGTGACATTCCACGCACTGTTCTCTCCCCCTCCCAGTTAGCTGGATGTCACCCGATCTCAAACGTCCACTCCTTCACCCCCCACTCCTAGTCTCGTCTCTCCTTTCCTGCGGGAACTCCTCGAGGAGGCGGGGCTGCACGAGCCTGCAGCCGGAGAAGGTGACTCCCACCATGCGTTTGGAAAATGGAGTTTGGCGGAGGGGGGAATGCTGGCACGTGCCTCCCCCCCACCGCAAGCAGGTTGTTGAAGCCTGCAAAGATGCCAGCTCGGCTGGAGATTTTGGCTTTCTGAAAGCTCTGCATTTGGCCCGCCGACAATTCTGGTGGCGCCAGCAACGCGCAAGGACATTGAGGCATACATTAAGGGCTGCTCGGTTTGCGGCAGAAGCCAAAACCATCCCGGGAAAGCCCCATGGACTGTTGAAACCTCTCCCGGTGGCCTCTCACTTTGGGAAGTCATCTCCATGGATTTTATTACTGATTTGCCCGAAAAGCCATGGCAACACGGTTTTGTGGGCGGTGGTCGACTTATTCCCTAAACAAGCCCATTTTCTTCCATGCCCTTCCATCCCCTCCCCTCCTAAGTTATACCCATCGTTCATTCAACACATGTTTACCGCTGCCTCCCCATTCCGCTCTGGCAGGTGGTTCTCCGACCGCCGCCCCCAATTCATTTCCAAAGTTCTGGAAGGCGCTTTAAGTTGTTGGGGGCCGCCCCGGCCGTCACAGCCCCCTACCATCGCCTTCAAAGTGACGGCTATGACTTGAGAGAACTAACAGAACCCTAGGAGCAGTATTTACCGCGAAAGACCAACTACCACTCAAGACAATTGGTGCGAAGCTTATTCCGCTTATGGAGTACGCCTATAACAATGCGGTTCATAGCAGTACAAAGAAAACCCCCTTTGAAATTGTGTCTGGTCGCTTCCTTCCCCGGCCAAGGTTGCCACAACTACCCGCCGCAGCTTTGGACCCTCCAGAGTTTCAATAACAATGGATTTCATCCCTGGTCGAGGGATGGAAAACGGTCCAGACCGGGCCTTTACAACAAGCTAATGACTCCCTAAAGCTGCAAGCGGATTACACCGCTCGGATTTCCCTCTGCGTGTGGGCTTTGGGTGTATTTATTCACAAAAAAATCTTAGAGAGACGCATAAATTTTCCAAACTTGGCAAAAGTGATTCCAGGACCTTTTTCTTGTGATTACTAAAGTGATTAATGCTCTCACTGCCCGCTTAGATTTGCCTTAACTCTCTTAGTAACATTCATCCTGTCTTCCATTCCAGCTTGCTCAAGGAGGCTCTCATTCCGATGCCTGGCACGCACTGGGCCGGAGAGGCCCCCACCGACTATTATTGATGGTCACAAGCACTACGAAATTGACGCTATCCTGGATTCTCGCTTTAATCGCAAACGCTTGCCATTTAGTCTCTTGGGTGGGATATTCCTCTGGGTATAATCAATGGGTTTATTCCCGGGTCATTGACGCTTCCCACCCTTATTTCTGCTTTCCACCGCGCCTCAAGATAAACCTGGGGGGGAGGGGTCTTCTTTAAGGGAGGCAGAGTGTAAAGGATTCAATAGTGTTGATGGTGAAGTAACCTTGAGTGCATTCCACAGCCCGGGCGATGGGCCAGCTTCAACGGCGGAGACTTTATCTTTGCGCGGGAGATGAAGACTCCGTTCCCATGGGAAGCAGGAGGGGGGATGGGGTGAATGGTGTTATAACCTGTGCTTCTGGCGGGAAGTGCCATTCCTGCCACTACGTGTACGTGAGCTTTCTAAGATGTCTTAATAAACGGACTTTTACACCCAAAAAGCCTTTTATTTCTGCTTCTATGGAATTCCTTACAGAACCCTTTTGGCCACCAGTCACGGAGTTAGAAATAAAAAATCTTATCAGACAGCTAAAAGCTTATAAATCATCTGGGCCTGACCAGCTCCCCCGGATTTATTTAAGGAATTTGTGGACTGGTGGTCACCTATATTAGCTAAACTTTTCACTGAGATCAATAACACGGGCAAAATGCCGGGGATTTGGACCAATGCTGTTATTGTTCCAATTTATAAGAAAGGTGATCCTAATGTACCAGCTAATTATAGGCCAATTAGCCTGTTATCAGTAGCAGGAAAGTTGTATGCAAAGCTCCTGCTCAATCGCCTACAAAAGTGGATTCAGCAGAATAAAATATTAGGAGTGGAACAAATTGGTTTTAGGAAAGGGTATGCTACGTTGCATCATTGTTTACTTCTTTTGTCTAATTTTCCACAAATACACTGGTAGGAAAGGCCGCATTCAAATTGTATATATATCGCTTTTCTTGGATTTTTACATAGGGCGCTCGATTCAGTTGAAAGAAACAAGCTCTGGTGAAAACTCGAAATTCTGGGGGTAGAAAATAGACTACTCTCCTTGATAAGACTATTACACCATAAAACTTATTGCCAGGTGAGGTGTGCACAAGAGGGAGTACTCACTCCTAAAATTTTAACGACAACCGGTGTAAAACAAGGATGTATCTTGGCCCCCACGTTGTTTAATTTGTTTCTAAGTTATTTGGCTCCAACTTTTAAAGCAATAAACGTATGTTGTCCTGTCCTAGGTAACATCCCAATTCCCATCTTGCTTTATGCGGATGATGCAATCCTGCTCTCAAGAACTAGAGCAGGTCTCAACCATCTTTTGTCAAAATGTGTGGAGTATTGCACAACTAACAGCTTAAACATAAATACTGCAAAAACCAAAATCATGGTCTTTTCTAATAGACTTAAAATTCATAAATGGTCTGTACACGGAAAGAACATTGAACAGGTTAAATCCTTTAAATACCTAGGGATCCATCTTCAATTCAACACCAAATGGGTACATCATAGAAATGCAGCAGTGAAGGGATGTACTGCCGCAATAAATGCAGTGAATAACTTTTTCTACTCCAAAGGTCAAAAGCATATTCCCTCTGCTTTAAAGGTCTTCCGAGCCAAAGTCTTGCAACAACTCCTTTAAGGGGTTCCTATCTGGATTACCGTTTGGCCCAATGCAGTTGAAAAGGTACAATCAGCGTTTCTCTACAAAATATTTGGAGTCCCGCATTGTGTGCCATACGCGGTGCTATGCTTAGAAACGGGCATGCACCTATTAACTACCAGGGCTTGGCTACTTACTTTTATGTTTTGGATAAAGATATGCTCTCAGCTACACCACGGAAGCCTATTGCAAAGGGCCTTAGTTGAGGTCCAAAGCTTAGAGTGGTGGAATATAATAAACGGTAAACTCAATTCATTGGGTTTCTCATTAGAGGAATTGGTATTGAAGGACCCCCAACAAATATATAGCCTAATTAAAGTTAGACTATATGATCAGGAGTATCAACATCTAATCAATCACGCAACAACAACATGCTCCCCATTGTACTTTCTTGGTATAAACCCTGATGCTGGCACGATGGCCAAATATTTTATCACAAATCCCAGATTCTAAACAACGCTTGGGTGCATTGGACTCGAGCCAAATGTAATGTTTTTTCCCCCTGCCCTTTGTGCAGAGGCCAGATTGAGGAAAGCCCTCTATTACATAGAGTATGCCCTCTTCTGTCCTACCATGGTGGGAAACATTGGACCACATTTTTTATTATGTTATTGCCCAAAAAAACGCATAACCCACAGAGAGGAAGCCTTTAAATCAACTACTGATAATGGGAAATGAGCCTTCCAAAAATATCAATCCCAAAATTCCAGCTAAAACAGTAATGATCCCTTCATTACACCTTGGAGAGAATAGCCAATTATTTGCTGCAAAGTCTTGTCCTTAAGAGGATCTGTAAAATAACGCAGAGCATAAAATTATATTTAAATGTGAAATAATTCTCTATACCCCCTCATGGTACTCACCTGGGTTATTATAGAAGGTGTATACAAAAGAGCTCATTGTTATTTATTGCATTTTAATGGAAATTTAATTCAATTTATAGCATTAATTAGTATATACCATTTATAGATCCTGGGGAAGGTTATACCTTTTTAGTAAATAGGCTGTGAATAACGAATGGCTAGAAATATCTTAATCCTGCCTTTTAAGTGTAGTTGTACTATATCTGTTCACAATTCCGTGTACAATGGAATGGTCAAAATTTTTTAATCTATATTATATTTTTATAAATGAAGTGTGATCTTAGAATGTAAAACTACTCATAGACGGCATGTACAACTCTTTTAAATTTAATAACGGTCTATATTCACGCTTGTATACCTTATGCCAATAAAGGTCTATTGTGATTGTGATTGTATCAAAATCAAACCAAGATTAATGTAACATAAGAACATAAGAAAGAGCCTGATGGATCAGACCAGAGTCCATCTAGTCCAGCACTCTGCTACTTGCTGTGGCCCACCAGGTGCCTTTGGGAGCTCACATGCAGGATGTGAAAGCAATGGCCTGCTGCTGCTGCTGCTCCTGAGCACCTGGTCTGCTAAGGCATTTGCAATCTGAGATCAAGAAGGATCAAGATTGGTAGCCAGAGATCGACTTCTCCATAAATCTGTCCAAGCCCCTTTTAAAGCTATCCAGGTTAGTGGCCATCGCCACCTCCTGTGGTAGCATATTCCAAACACCAATCACACGTTGCGTGAAGAAGTGTTTCCTTTTATCAGTCCTGATTCTTCCCCCCAGCATTTTCAATGTATGCCCCCTGGTTCTAGTATTGTGAGAAAGAGAGAAAAATTTCTCTCTGTCAACATTTTCTACCCCATGCATAATTTTATATCAAAGAATCTACAACGTAATAAAGAATGCCTACATATACGTTGAAACAAAATAAAGAAAAAAGATTGTTTCAGCAACGTTTGTGTCCAGTGAGTGGTTTTTGTCACTGGTACACACACCCTTTCATTTTCTGGCTCCATGAGGTATATTATGATGCAAGGGGGTTATTCTTAGAAAACCCAATTTTTCATTTCTCCAGCGGTAACAATTTGGCAAGTCGATACACCATGTTTGCTTCTTCTGGTGTATCTAATTTATCATAGATGTGTTGATAGTGGGCATTTTTTGCACATGCTACTGCACGTTTTGCTGCTGATTTCAGTCGTTGGTATGTGTTCCTGTCTGTTTGGAGTTGTGATTTTCTCCATGTTAAAAATGCCTGCTTCTTTTTCTTGATTGCATTTTGTACACTTGCACACCACCAGGTTTGCTTTTCAATGTACTGATGTCCTGGCTTTGTGTTTCCAACAGTTGTTTCAGCAGCCAGGTGAATTTGGTTTACAGTATCCTTCCACATTTTACCTGCTGACTGACCAGGGTTTACTTTGAAGTTTTTCAAAGCAGCAGCTAAGCTCCCTGAATGTTCTTTGAGTTTCCACCATTTGAATTTTGCTTGCCCAGTTTTAGTTTTTTCTGTTGCTTCAAATGGCTCCTTTGAATGTCCAAAATGAGTAACCTGTGCTGCGGAGTTATGTTTTCAGAAGGGGCAACTTTTGTGTCTTTAAGGAGTTTCAAATCCGTTCTTCTCACCATCCAGTCATCAACTTGGGTCAAGTGGCCACCGCTGGTGTCTGTAGCTAAATGTGACACCCTCTTCTGAAAGTATGTGTTTGCTATGGCCAAGTTGTATGGATAACATAAGATATAACTTATAATAATATAATATATTATCTTATAAGTTATAAGATAAGATTCTCTGGGGTTATATTAATATTTCTCATCACTGTTGTCAAACAGGCATTCAAAATCAACTCCAAACTGCATTAATTGTGCTAGACAGTTTCACAAACACTGCATGAGAACAGTTCCATGTTATTTATGTTGGGAGAAACAACACCTCGTGTGTGTTTTCCCTTTGCACATCGAGCAGAGCGCTCAGAGGCTAAACACAGCGGAGCTTACCTGGACAACCGCGTGGGTGAGCTTGGGAGAGAGAGAGAGAGCTTAGGCACAAAAGAAAGTCAGAGTTGTTTGTAGTTTCTAATCTATTAAAAAGAGTATTTATTAGTGAACTCCATTCGGGATAGAAAGGTGGAGAGATAGGTTCACTAACTATCCTATTCTAGCTGGATGGAGACGGATGCGCAGGAGACACATCCTCTCCCTAGGCATGGTGAAAGTAAGATGGAGAGTTCTGAGAAGGAGGCGGAAGCAAAGGAGGAAGTCCCTAAGAGTATCAGTCTACATCAAAGGATAGGACCAGCATGATAGAGTAAAGGTGACAAATTCCTAGGTCCCTTTCTAGTCACTGGCTATCTAGTAAAAAACCCCTCTACAGGCTGAGGCAGGAAACAGCGTAAAGTCCTTTTCTTCCAACAATTTAGACCACTTTTGAATCACTGAGGAAAACCACTTGTTTCTGCACGGTGTATTTGGGAACTTCTTTGTGTCCTATAAGCAAGATATAAGTTGGACAGCAATGTGCTGCGAACCTTACACAGAGTAAAAAGTATTCCTGTCTCAACAGGAACTCCAGGTGGAACCTGGAAAACTCCTGGAATCACAGCTTATCTCCAGGCGACAGAGATAACTCCCCTTAGAAGGGGTGGACTCCATGGCATCATGCCTTGCTGAGCTCCTTCCTCTCTCCAAACCCGGCCTAGTCTCAAGTCTCCAGGGATTTCTTAATGTAGAGTTAACAACTGTTTGAAAAGCAACTCCCGTGTGTGCCTGTGTGTGTTAAGTGCTGGCAAGTCGCTTCTGAATCAGCGTCGTCCAAAATGTCCTCTTGTTAACAGTCTTGCGAACTGTGGGTCATGACTTCCTTTACACATATTTTTTAATGTGCTCCCAGATGCTCTGGCACATATCCCTGGTTGGGAACCACCATCTTGCCTTTCCACTTTTGGTTGGAAACCAGAAGCAGTTCTCTCCTCTGTGTGGATGAAAATGGCAGGGATGGTTTGCTTCTGGGCACTGTTTGAGAAGGAGAGAAGGTACTCTGTGCAATGTAAGGATATGTCAGTGCCAAATTAGAACTCTCAAGGCCACAGTTCAAATTCATCCCCCTCCCTCTATGAAGGACAGTCCTTACTCACTACCCCATCTCTTGGGGTTGTTTTCAGGCTAAAATGGGAGACCTGTTCATGGGATTCCTAAATCGTTGGTACCTGTTGGGGGGCACAGCGCCCGGGAGGCTCCCGAGTACGGCAATACACTGCTTGGAAATGGGTCTCCCACGTGCAACTGACCTTTCCTTCCCAAATGTGGTTTCGGAGAAAACTGCTGACATTGCAGACCCTCTGGCTCCAATGTATGTACATGCAAATACCAAATCCTCTGCTCAAACCCCCATGCTCTTTGCCCTGTCCATTGTATTGTGTTTCCCCTGCCTGCCTGCCTGCCTTGTTTGTTTTTCCTCTTGGAAACTGTCAATAAAAGGGCTTGGGGAGAAACGGGACGGGAGAGTTGTCCCCTGCATCTCTCACTGGCCGAAACGACATGCTGTCTCCGTTGCTGTAAGACTACAGGTACCAAGGGATAAATGGAGAACTTGCCTATGGCAAGGGCAAGGGCAAAGGAGAGCTGGAGAATGAACCACAGCTGGCCCTCTTGTTATGTTGAAAACCCTTCAGGTTAGTACCCTCTGAAGCAATCTCCATTACTTAATGTTGCTATTCCTATAGATTTGGGGATAGAAACCGGGGAGGGCAGAGTTCAGGGAGGGAGCTCAGCAGGCATGGGATGCAATAGAATCCGTTCTCCAAAGCAGCCATCTTCTCCAGGGCAGTTTGGAGAGCTATCGTGATTCCAGGAGATCTCCAGGAACTGGCTGTTGTGGGTTTTCTGGACTGTCATCGTGGTTCAGTAGTTTTGCCTGCATCTGTGAAACTTTAGGATCAGAAACTACTGGGCCATGGCCACACAGCCCAGGAAATGCACCCCAGCAGCCCCACTGAGCTCCAGGGGCTTTCCTGGCAGATGGCAGCCTGGCTGAGTCCAGGTGAGAAATACAATGTTAGGTTTTAAAGGAGTTATAACCTGCAGCCCTGCAAGGTTGCACTCGTCGGGGCTGTTTGATGGGGAGGCGGGGGTGGGTGGGAATTGTTTGCTTCTCTATTGTCAAAGAGGGCAGGAGCGCATGGGGAAAGCCTTGCACGTGGATCTTGGAAGGTTTATGTAACAGGTGGCCTTATATTCCAGGCGAGGGAGAGATATTATCCCACCACTAGCCATCAATTGTAATGGGAACGTGTGGCCTACAATCAAGGTTCCCACTAAACTGACCCGTGGGGTTTCCTTTGCCACCCAAAATATCCCAGGCTAGTGTTTAGGGATCTTCTTTTTACTCTGCTGCCACCATAAAAGCGAAGGAACTAGAATCCCAGAACTGCTGCCGGCTGCCAAATATATAAAGGATCCCACCTCACATTTGCTCTTGGTCTGAGGGGAATGTCCTTCAGAGTCCCATATACAAAAATGGAGGAAAATCAAAATTGGCTGAGATTCACGTCTCTCAGACAGGTACTCTTCAACCTCTCACACACAAACGCAGGCTGGCATGAGGGTAACTTCAACATAACGAATGAAATTTATTTTAAAAACAAAAGAAAGGCTTCTTAAACTGGCTCAGAGAGGTACTAACGCTTGATGGTTTCAGAGAGGTTCTTTTCACTTAAAAGTTACACAGCTTCAGTTGTTATTTAGGTTTCACACCCATACACAGACACACGCAGGTGTCTCTTCAGAAACGACTTGGCTTTTATATACTTTGCTTTTCCTCACAGACAGACACTAGTCCTTTCTGATCCACAACCCACTGAATACACACACACACAGTCTATGCCCTGTGAGATTCTGGCATACAAAGCCTCCCTCTCTCACACTACTCCCAAACTGGCCTCACTGCCACTGGATTGGGCCTTCCCAAGACTGCTGTTGTACAGGGGTTGGACAGACTCCTGGGTCTGGTCAGTGTCTACTGACAAGCCTCTGGCCGGTGCTTCGCTCTGCACCAAAAAGCCAGTGCCTTCCTTCCTCTTACAAGCTTCCTTTGCTTGAGGATAGTCACTAGAATCCTGCCAACTATCTGAGCTGGACCAGAATCCCTTTACACCAGAGACAGAGCAGAGAGACTTCACTCCACAGACTCTGCTCTCAACTGAACACAAGCTGTTCTCTTCAGAACTCTCCACACAGAACTGTCTGACAGGCTCTCTCTGTCTTTCTGTTTATCTAGCAGCATTTTAGCGCCCCCCTTACATTGGTCAGGGGCAACAGTGCCTTCCATTGACTAATCAGCTTGCTTTTATTTAAATTAGGGCCTGCTGCCTTACTTTTTCTGTTACCCAGGCCTCTTTAAGCAGGCCTGCTTCACACCAGCCCTTCAGGGTGGGGCAAGTCCGTTACAGTTTACTTCAGGGTAAGCCAGTGGAGGGTAAGCTTGTAGATCATGGAAGGGAGGAAGGCTGGGATCAGCCTCAGCCATGGTTGTCGCGGGTTGCCAACTCCCGGCGGGCAAATCCCAGGACATTTGGGGGTAGATTCTCAGAAGCTGTGGCTTTTGGGACCAGAGCAGGGGCCATGCTCAGTGAGGAATATGGCTGTTGACTCCACCCTCCATGGCAGACATTTTCTTGGGGGGGGGGGAGAGAAGTTCAGCCCCCCCCCCCGGAAGTTGACAACCCCATTAGAGGCACCAATTTTGATCCACCATCCAAGTGGAATTTGAGGGGGTTCTTTTTTGGGGGGCATAATCAGTGTTTTTCAACACAAGAAAAGAGAAATGTGTGAAACAGGTGTTCTATTGCTGGTCATTTGAATCATGTACAAAACAACAGCCCCCCCCCACACCCTTTTGCTTTGATGGGTAAAAATGGTCCCCATAGAAGGGAACTTCTCCCTGCCTGAGAATATATACAGTGTAATCTTCATTTTAGATGTCAAAAAGTATTTGCGGCTCCAAGTGTTTTCTTTTCCATGGAAAACAGGTCCAAATGGCTCTTTGAGTGTTAAAGGTTGCCGGCCCCTGCTCCAGGGGAACTGATCTCTGGCCAGATCTCCAGGAAGTTGGCAAACCACCCTCAAAAGCAGCCATTTCCCGTAGGGGGTCTGCAACCTGCAGCTCTCTGCCTGGCAGGGCTGATGGGAATTGTAGTCCATAACATCTGAAGGGCCGCGAGTTTGACACCTGTGCAGGGGAACTGGCGAACTGTCATAATTCCGGGAACTCCCCAGTCTCCGCCCGGGTTGTCAACCCCTGACTGCGATGCTTCTAGGGGCGGGGCTCTCGGGAGGCAGTCGCCCTCCTGTCAGAGGCCACGCCCCGCAGCCCAGCCATTGGCCGCGTCCAATCCCAAGAGGGCAGGGGCGGGCCTTTGCAGCTGTTCCTTCTCTGTGGTCTAGGAGTTGGGACACGGGGAAGGTCCGGCAGGGCTGCGCATGCGCGTTCCCCTCAGCAGTCGGCCGCCGGAGCCGGCGGGAAAGCGCGGCCCTCCCGTCACCGCCGCCGCCGCCGCGATGATGATGATGAGCCGGCTGCGCAGGTGGCTCTACAGGCCGAAGGTGAGTCCCGCTGCGGCGGGGCCTGGGCCGCCTCAGTCGGCCGGCTGAGCGAGACCTCCCGGCGAGAGGGCGCCGAGCGGAGAGTGCAGCGGGCGGCGGCCTGCTTGTTGCGGCAGAGGCCGAGCTACGGCCAACCCCTCCCCTCTCCCGCGCGCCCCAGGCCAGAGGGCAGCCTCGGGCCAGGCCCAAAGCCCTGGGGGTGCAAAGGGGGCTGGCCTAGGCAGGCCCCGCTCAAGTCATTTCTCTGCCCCGCCAGTCAGCAACGGGGAAATCCGCGGCGCGCCTTTTGGATGCAAGTTCTCTATGTAAAAAAAAGAGAGCCGGGGGCTGGCGCCGAAAGGGGCAGCAAATCCTTCCGCCAGCCCCCCAAATGCGGACTCTGCGTGCACTCGGCTGGTGCAGAATTAGCAGGACGGGCTTGTCTTAACTTCAGATGCATCAGCTTTTTTGCACTTTTCTAATTCTTGTAATCCTCGTTCTATTGCATTGCTTATGATATCCCTCATGCCATTCGGTTATGTTGCCCTGTATCCACAGTAGGTCACGGCATGAGAAGGAATCAAGGGAGGCCAAGACTATTCTTTGCTTATGAGATTCCCTCATTTAGACGCCACTTTCCTCTCCAGGAGTAACACAGGGAGCCTTACAACCCTTCTCTGCTGTATCCTCTCAAGAACTTTGTATTCTAGCCAGTTGCGTAGAGAATTTAGGTTTGGAAGACAGGCCCAACATCCAGCAAGATTCCATGGCAGAGTGGGTGAACTCCAGGTCAGAGTCTGACAATTGCTTATACCACATTGAATTTCAAGGGAAGAAGAAGGGATGAATTTTCCCATTGATGGTGCAAGTGTAGGGAGATCTCAAGTTTTCTTTGAAATGTCCAGGGGATCGATGCAAGTTAGGCCCAGTGACTTACAGTGCATTCCTAAGGAGAGTTACTCTTGTCTAAGACCATTCACTTCAACAGCATAGGTTTGCACTGTCAGTTGTGAGCACACCAGGTATGACCCTAGCAGTGGGCTTCTCCTCATCCCCATTCTTGTCAGCCTCAGGTTCTTCATTGTTCTACCGTTTTCCCAAAAATAAGACCTACCCTGAAAAGAAGGCCAAGCGTGATTTTTTGGGGATTTTTGGAGGATGCTTGAAATATAAACCCTACTCCAAAAATAAGCCCTAGTTACAGATTCCCCCAGCGCAGCTGATCTGTTCACGTGGGGGCGCAAAATCATGGAAAAAATTAATCCCCTGAAAATAAGCCCTAATGCATCTTTTGGAGCAAAAATTAATATAAGACCCTGTCTTATTTTCGGGGAAACACAGGTATTCGTCTTCTATAACCATGAGAGCCCTCTGTGAAATAATGGACTTTTGTTTACATTGAAGGCTTCACTGTGGAGTTATTGAGGAATGAGGCTTTTCTGTGGTTTCTTACACCTGTTCCAAACCCAGATCTTTGCTGAAGTTCAGAGCAGTTTCCTTGATGACATTCTCAGAAGTGGCCAGACATGAGCCAGCAGAAAGGGGCAGTTGAATTACAAGGCCTTGTGGCGGAGGAGTGCAGCAGGACTTGGACAGGCCATGGCAGCTATTAGGATCATTACAGTAGTTCTGTAAAGGGAAGTTTGAATGGAGGAACCCCGCTCACCATGGAAAGTTTTGCAACCATTGAATCTTCCAGCAGAGCCATAACCTCTCCTTCCTTGCCTTCCCTTTTCCCCTCCAGAATCACAGGAGCGGGAAAGGAAATGTTTATCTTTTTTACATTCTTAATTTTAGCAGTCTTTCGTTTGAATGATTTTTTGGGTGATTTTGTTTCTGCTAGAATTGTGATTTTGTTGTTGTTGGAATTCAGGGGAAAGTGGCTACAAAAACTTTTCCATCATGAGCCAGTGTGGGGTAGTGGTTGAAAATGTTGGCTAGTATCTGGGAGACCTGGCTTTGAATCCTTGCTCTTATTCGCTGGGTGACCTTAAGCTAGTCACACACACTCAGTCTAACCCTACCAGTATTTTTGTGAGGATAAAACATATGAGAGGTGAGAAAGGCAGGGTTATAAAAGAATTAAATAAATAAAATGCCTCTCAGGATTATGTCACTTGTACAGTAGTAAGCAGTACAGAGATAGTTTACTTTCTGTATTAAGAAAACCTGGTAAAATCCCTCCCCTTCAGAATATTGTAATTGTTTTTCTGCTTCATTGATTTTCTATCTAGGGAAAAAAGTATAGCCTTAAAGTAACTATGCTGCTGTGAGTTATTCAATATATTGAGGAGGGTTGAGTCTGTTCAAAAGAAACATTCTGCCTTGTGTCAAAGTATATTTTCAAACTCTGGATGTTTTAATTCTGTGAGAGACATTGACTTCTGCCACCACAAACAAACAACAGAAAGATGGGTTGGACTTTTTTAAAGTGTTGAATTTTACTTGAAATAGAAATACATATATAATATGTATAAACAGGCAATATTTGGGTTTGGGTTTGGTTACCTTGTGGGAAGTTGTGCTGTACACCGCCCTGAGCCCTTTTGGGATAGGGCGGTATATAAACCTAAATAATAAATAAATTAAATAAACAAATATATCTCAGGGTTTATTTACTTTATAAACTCTACTGCTGTACATTTCCAGGCTCAGTTCAAAGAATTGGTAATCGCAGTAAAGCCCTGCCATATATGGATTTGTGACTTTTTTAGTTTCACTTATTTGTGGACTGTAATGCAGTCATGTGCTGCTCTTTTCTCCTCCCACAGCAGCATCATTGTAAGCATTACATCATTCAATTTTGTGGGAGATATGACTGTTTTGCTGTTGCCAGGAGGCCTCTCAGTGCTTGCAAAGTTCATCATTTTGGGGTGATTTGGGAATGGATCTTGCACAAAAGGCCAGGGTCTATTGATCCTTTAAAATACTTCACAGTGTGGGGAACTCTGCTTGTCCAATTACATTCCTGGTATACTTCCATGCACCATCTTTTTGGTGTCCCATTTTAAGTACAGTCCTTTGAAATGGCTTACCATTGTTTTCTGTATTCAGGAAATCATGTAACAGACTTTTATTTCAGTGGCTATTTGTTGGAGGGCAAACTGTTTCAACCAATCTGCGAGGGTGTTTTTTGTTTTGTTAAAATCGGCAACTCTGCTGATTTTAAAGTTGTTCTCCTGCCTTTTTTGCTCTGATATCTCATGTTTTCTGACCCATTGCTTCACCCCTTAAAAAAACAAACAAATAGTAGAATGTATTGTCTAAGGCTTTCACAGCCAGATTCAGCTGGTTGTGGTGGGTTTTCCGGGCTGTGTGGCCGTGGTGCATCTGTGACTGGCATCTTCAGAGGTGTATTACAGAGGGAAGTCTGTTACACACTGTGTCCAGTGAGAAGGGAATGCTTAGTGGGCTATATATTGTCCATGTCCCAGGGTAGGGAACCAATCAGTAAATGTTTGGGTAGAACTTGCTACGCAAATATTTGGTTGATAGTATTGTATTGGGGTTTTTCAGTCCAGGGAGTGATTCACATTTGCATTCCCTGCAGCAGCAGCAGGAGTATTGGTGAATGCAAATCCTGTGTTTGGGTGGAGTCCATTGCCTATGAACTTAGCATGCCTTGGGGTTTGCTTCTGGTGTTTTAAGTACTGGTAACCAAGCTTTGTTAATTCTCAGAATCTCTTCTTTCTTGTTGAAGTTGTCTCGGCGTTTGTGAATTTCAATGGCCTCCCTGTTCAGTCCCTGTACATAGTAACCTTCTGAGCTGTCCAGAATTTCAGTGTTTTCAAATAAAATGTTATGTCCAGTTTTGTTTAAGTCATGTTCTGCAACTGCAGGTTTTTCAGGATGGTTGGACACACAACACATTATGTTAAAGACTCAGCCCACTTCACTGGAAAAATTGGCAATCTCCATCTCAACTCTAGTGACAGACTTATCAGCTTCGATGTTGTCTCACTGTTCACCAAAATTCCAGTGAAAGATACACTTGCACTCATTGGCCAGTTTTTTTCCAGACGACATCACAGCTTTGTTGCAATACTGCCTAACAACCAGCTACTTCCAATGGGACAATGATTTCTATGAGCAGACAGAAGCCATGGGAAGGTCCCTCAGCGCGGTGATAGCAAATTTGTAACATTGAGTAAAGGCAGCAACTGGCTAACAAATGGGACCAAACTGCTGCCACAATGCAAGAAGTGCTTAAAAAACACTAGGAAATACCTAGACATTTGCTATTTACCCTGCTAGTTTTAGAGGGCTATGAATACTTGGTGCGCATTTTCATACTTGAAAATGCCTGTGTTATTGTCTGCAAACAAATATGCACCCACTTAACACAGTCCCGTAAAATCATTAGCATGAGAATGATGCTCACACACATAAGAAGGCGCTCTAAGCGTCAATGTTGAGTTATTTTTCCACAACTCGGTCCAAGAGCACAGCATTTCCGTATCGGCCATTAACTTCTTCAGAGTGACAGGTGGAAATTTTTAGGGCCACATGACTAGTCTGAAAGTATGCCCTTAGATTTTAAGAGAGATATTATCAGAAATGGAAAATCTACTATTAGCTTCCATTGTAAACAGTGGGGGATGGGGCACCCTTTTGGGGATCAATAACTTTGGATCCCCTGACCCAAACTTCACCAAACCTGGCTGGTATCATAAAGAGACTCTCCTGATGAGACCAGCCAGGTTTGGTGAAGTTTGGTTCAGAAAGGAGTCCCAAGCAGTTATGGACCCTAAAGGGTAGCCCATCCTAATACAGCTTCCCAGTGAAAACAATGGGGAATGGGGCACCTACTTTGGGGATCCATAACTTTGGACCCCCTGAACCAAACTTTACCAAACTCGGTTGGTATCATCAGGAGAGTCTTCTGAGGGTACCTTGAAAATTTGGTGTCATCAAAACTGCGCCCCCCTGCTGGCCTGCAAAGTAAAAACGCACAAAATTTTTTAATGACCCGCATATAAGTCGAGGGGAGCTTTTTCAGCATTAAAAATGTGCTGAAAAATTCGACTTATACATGAGTATATACAGTATATAAAAATCTAACAGTGTGTTTGTCCCTGATGGTCTCCCTCAGAAGCTGCTGGATGGATCGCCCCCAAATTTTCACAGGACGGCCCTCCCTGTTGTGGGCAGGTAATTGGACCTTCAAATCGCCAAAAGTCCATACCTGAGCCAGGAAAAACGTCTTTTTCCTGGTGCACCAGGCCATGAAGTTGACTGTGTTTAACTGTCACCCTTAGAATGTCTGTGCAGCCTGTCTGTCTGCGGCCTGAGGGCTTGGGATGAGGGCTTAGAATGTTCGCGCAGATGGCCAGAGATGAGCCGTGAAAACAATAAATAGGTAATACTGTTAGGTAATACGAGTGGAAGTGAAACACATACACACTTTGCCGTGTGAGGCGTCAGGTGGGGTTCCCCCCATCACACGCAGGTAACTTTCACTCTCTGTGCCTCACCCACTACTACCACACAACATACACACTCTCATACACATCCAGCTCATCCTCACGCACCTCACTCTGCCCTCCCTCACATCCAACCACCACTTACCCACTTCCTCACCCATATTCACCACAGCTCTCTTTTACTAAAAGCCTGGAGTTTGCCTTTTTCTTCTAAGACAATCTGCGGGGTGGGGGCGAACCAACACTACTGGCGCAGCTTCTTTTGCACATGGCCCTTTACGAACCCAGGGAGCTGGCCTCGCTCTGAGCGCCTCACCACCCTGCCTCTGCTGCCTGACTGGGATAGCCTGCTTGCCCCAGTTCTGCCTTACCCAAGCCAGGACGGTGTGTGTCAACCAGCCTCATGGACAGCGGGATTTACACTCTGGACAGTTCCGTTGTGGAATGGGAAGGGTTACCTTATACTAAAAAAACAAGACAGCACAATATAACAATGTGCATTGAAAAGGGAAAGAGAGATTCCATTTGACCACCCCAAAAGTCTTTGCTGGGGATCATTGGACCTGCATGGACATCTGTGTGGGTTGCGGACTGTGATGAGAAGGACAATTGCCACAGCAACGCGTGGCCAGGCCTGCTAGTAACAATATAATAATAATAGAAACCACAAAACACAGCATTCAGACTCATATTAAGGAGCACGAAAGACGCTGTTGGCTTAACCATCCTGAAAAGTCTGCAGTTGCAGAACATGACTTAAACAAAACTGGACATAACATTTTATTTGAAAACACTGAAATTCTGGACAATTCAGAAGGTTACTATGTCAGACTGCACAGGGAGACCCTTGAAATTCACAAACGCCAAGACAACTTCAACAAGAAAGAAGAGACTCTGAGAATGAACAAAGCTTGGCTGCCAGTACTTTAAAATACCAGAAGCAAACCCCAAGGCATGCTAAGTTCATGGGCAATGGACTCCACCCAAACACAGGATTTGCATTCACCAATACTCCTGCTGCTGCTGCAGGGAATGCAAATGTGAATCACTCCCTGGACTGAAAAACCCCAATACAATACTATTAACCACATAATTGCATAGCAAGTTCCACCCAAACACTTACTGATTGGTTCCCCACCCTGGGACATGGACAATATATAGCCCACTAAACATTCCCTTCTCACTGGACGCTGTGTAACAGACTTCCCTCTGTAATATACCTCTGAAGATGCCAGTCACAGATGCAGGCGAAATGTTAGGAACAAAATGCACCAGACCATGGCCACGCAGCCCGGAAAACCCACCCCAACCAAACAAATAGAAAACGATGGATCCTGATATGATACATTCAGACAGGCTTGTGGCACATAAATTCTAGATTAATGTTTTAGGGTGCTTACTATAGCTCTGTGAATCAATGCAGATGGCATGTGGAATTGTAGAAAAGTATTGATTGTTCCAGCTTACTCCGAAACTTTAAGATATTTCTGATATTTTCTCCTTTGCAGGTGTTGCAGATCAGGTTGTAAAATGATGCAAACAAAAGTATAAGCTTCAAAAATGCATATACCCTTCTACAAGCTTCAAACAGTTAACAAACCTGAAGGAAGTCCTCAGTTTGGAATGAGTTTGCTGGCATGGGTCATGTAGGACCCTAGGCTTGAGGACCTTTCAATCTGCAATGTAATTTCTAGAAATTTTGGAGCTTGGGTGGTGGTAGGAGGGAGTTAGGCTTTTTCCAGTTGTCCCTCCACCCTAAGGGAAAGAACAGAAATTTGGGTGGAAACTGAAATATACGCAATATTTACTTTTCTACCAAAACTACTTCGACAGATTTAATGACATGAAATTCAGTATTTGCAACCAGCATATAAAATTATATTGTGGAATTTTAAAAAAACCATTAATATTTTAATGTTCTGTAAGAACAATTGCAGGTATACTCAGTACTAGAGAAGGAGTTGCAACCAGCTGTGCTTCATGTTTATTGTAGCACATGTATCTTTAATTTAAGCAACGTGAGTAGGAAAAAATAACTGTTGAAAACAGAAAACAAATTCCGTAGTATACAAAAGCAGAAACCCCTGGAGTCACAGTAGGTAGGACTTCCAGCATATTTTGCTATTGAGCTTCACTTTATAATGTTTGAACACACTGAACTTGGTAATAATGTATTATTTGACATGGGATCACTTGAGTCTGTGTGTTCAGACAGCCTACCTGTTTGACCATCTAGAGGTGTACTCTCATGTTATCAAAGAATCAAAGTGGGAAGGCAGAGCTCCTCCCACTTGGGCATGGAGCATCTCGATTGTGTCTGAGAGAATTAGGAGTTTTGTGCACCTAAAGACTGACAGTGGTAATTTCTGAGTAAAGGCTCTGCACGGACACAGAGACCTTTAGTGTGAATGCAGAGATGGCCACTTGAGGAGCAACACATTTGGAGTAACGTCCCCTCCCAAGTATCACATGACTTATATGTGCCTGCATTTCCATTGCAGAGGACAGACCCACATCTTCTTGCTCAATTCTACTATGCAGATGAAGAACTTAATCAAATTGCCGCTGAATTGGACAGTCTGGATGGAAGGAAAGATCCACAAAGATGCACTCTGTTGGTTAATCAGTTTCGCTCATGTCAGGTAAACAAGTGCGCCTTAGGGCTGCAGTTCTTCTACTTATGCAAAGGATTGATGCCATTTAACTATGGCCCTTTATGCACTCATTGCCTGCCTCCCAGCTCTCTGCTTTGCAGCAAGGTCTCCTTGAATTCTTTGTTAATACACGAGGAGATGCCCCACTGCTGCTTCTTAGCCAAGCCATTTTTCCTGGCCTCTTGTTTTTGGGTCAGGAAGTTACTCACTGCCTCTTTTCTTTCTTTTTGTATGCACCGTTTCAGTGATCTATTGCACAGATTAAAATTTAAAAAGGAGGCCCCACCCATTCCCCAGAAATGCTGGGGGTCCCACCCATCCCCTGGAGCTGCTCTTGTGTGCGGGTGGGGTGTGTTGTGTGTGGTGGGTGGGTGGAAAAGCCAAGCAGAGCAAAACATATTAGTGTGCTCAGCTTTTCCTGCACAGGGGCTTCTCTGATCTGTGGCACAGTGAGATCTGAAGAGCAGGGAGAACATGTGCAATTGAGAACCTGGCCTGAAGGTAAAATGTCATCTTGACCCAAAGAGACCAAACACGCACAAACGCCATATAAAAAATGAGCTTTGGTAAGATAATGTACTTTAAAGCCCGTCTCCAAAGATGCAGTGTTAGTTGCTCATTGAACCTGGTAGCTCACCTGGAAGAGGGGGAATGTAGTGCCGTTTGGACTCTGCCTTACATGAAGCAAGTCACAGTTGCTTCTAGGTGAGTGGATATTCCGCTCTATGCCTGTAGAGCAAGAGGAACTCTCTGCTACTGCGTGGATTCTGATTTGGTTAATGTAAAGCACTCAGAGCCAATTTTAAAAAATTCCATTTATTGTGAGGTAAAAAATATTCCTCAAGAAACAATAAAAATCAAAATGCTGTATGTGAAGCTTATGTTGATTACAATATACATCAAACTAAGTAACTCTTTTAGTTTCAGTTAATTTGTTTCACATTCAAGTTCTGGCTAAACAGTGAATAACCCCCACTGAACTAAATACATGCAAGTATCTAGAGCAGGGGTGGGCAATTATTTTTTCCATGGGGCCGCATAAGAAACAGAAAATATTGTGGAGGGCCGGGCCAAAAGGCTGAACTCAATTCTGCATAATAGGGGCTGATAAGTGACAGACAGGTGCACAGATCAACTTGGAATCAGTGGCAACAGTTCTGCATACAACACTATTTGGCACAAAGAATCACAGGTTTAACCTACCTGCATAGTTGTCCAATGTGACAATCAAGCAAGTGGGGAAACTTAAGTCCCTTAACCTACTTTTTTCATCGGCTGGTGCTTTTGAAAGCCCCGCAGAAGCCGGTTGCCTTGGTTGCTGGCTTCTGCGGGGCTTTCAAAGGTGCCTCACTCCCCAGCAAGGCGGGGGGGCCAGTCAGGGTCATCTGGCGGGCCGGATGTGGCCCGCGGGCCATATAACGCCCAGGTCTGATCTAGAGAGACTTCTCTTTTCCACCTGCTCAGTCTGAGGGCTCCGCTTAACTGTCCCAACTGCCTTAACTGTTCATGCTTTTAAAAATTTCTCCCATCATGCAATCAGCAGGTTCCACAGACTTCAATGGATTGTTAGAAATTCAGCCTTCTTCCACAATGCCCTTATCCACCTGTGCAGCTTACCATGGATTTTCTCAGAGTCAAAGCTTGTGTCTTAGAAACATTTTCTGGGAAATCGTTCTGCATTCCTCCTTTCCCCCCATTGTTTTGAGATATTTCCCCCCTTGAAAAATTTCGGGAACCAAATGGAGGAAAAAACCCAAGTAAAATTAAAGGGAAAAAAGTAGCATTTGGTGGAAAGATATGTTGTAAACAACTCAAGAGGAATAGGTCTAGATTTCCTGTCTTCTACTATTTTATTAAAAATCTCATGGTTCAGAAAGCCGTGTGTTTCTCATTAAAAATACACACCTTCTTGAGCAGCTGTTTCAGCTTAAGAACTGATCTTTGTGCTTCTGTAAAATGGACTGGTTCATCTAAGTAACTATCTAATATCTTTTTTGTACATAGCTGTATTCTATTCTAAACTTGCTCTCTTGCCAGTACTAATTTATGTCCATTTGCACCCTTTATCCTGAATGGGAGACCCAAAGGAGCTTACATAATTCTCCGTTTGATTTTATCGTCATGCATGAAGCTGCTTTATACTGTATTAAACCAGGTGGAGATCTGTCACATCACGCTCTGCTTGTGCCTTGTAACTGAAAATGCCTGGTATTGAACTTGGGACCTTCATGAAGAGCAGAAGCTCACCCCTGAGCCATGACCCCTCCCCAAACTGTCCCATGAGAGAGATTAGCCTGTGACTAGCTCAGCAAGATTCCGTGGTGGAGAAGGGTTGGTTGGTATGCCTGACCCCCTCGTTGTCAAACTTCAGGAAGCAGTGGAAGACAGTTCTTTTTAGGACTGCAGTTTGATTGATTTATCTTTTGTTATTGGCTGTTCTACGTAGAGTTTTTAATCTGTGACGTTTATAGGCATTGTCATTGTTGTTTTTATTGTCTTTTTTATAATGTTATATTTATGTTGTAAACCTCCTCAAGTTCTACCGGGGGCAGTGGCAGCTAACAAAAGTTTTAAACAAATAAATGTGGGATGTGTTCAGTTTTCGGGAATATGTTATGTGTTATTGAATAAATATTTGTTCTATGTTAATCTATGTCATTTCTATTCTAGGATAATGTTTTGAACATTATAAACCAGATAATGGATGAATGTATTCCACACGAGCGAGCCAACCGTGATTTTTATGTAAAATTTCCAGAGGAAATAAGACATGACAACCTTGCAGGACAACTTTGGTTTGGAGCAGAGGTATATTTTTTACTGTTTAATGGAAGAATGGCATTTATCAGATAACTGGAAACTTCTGTATGATCCATATGCACAGAATCTCTAAGTCTCAAACTAAGTCATAAAGGGAAATATATATTGGAAAATAAACTTGTGTACATTTCAACTTTGTAACTGTAACATATCCTTTTTTAATTTTACATTTGAAAGAAGACAACTTTTTAAAAGGAATAATTTAGATAGGCTGATGCAGCTCAAATAAACAGGAATCTAGTAGGACCCAACTTCAGCACTCTCTTGGACTTCAGCCTGCTTTGCCATGTACATATTGATGAAATGGAATCTAATCCATTAAAGCTGATGCCGGAATAAAACCTTGTTAGTCTTTAAAGGAGGAGGCATCTTTTAAAGAAGAGGAGATATTTGGGGTTCCTCTGAAACCCACATCTTCACTGGCAATCTGATTTTCCTGCTCAATCCAATTTTTTAATTTATCAAGATGGTTTGCTTATGAATAACAAACTGATCGGTCTATAGCTAGTGAAATAATCTCTTCTCCCCCTTTTGTACCAAGGAACTATTATTGCCAGTCCCTGGGGATATGGGGACTGAGCCCCTCGGGGGAGGGCGGTATATAAGTGGAATAAATAAATAAATATGGCTGCTTTTGTCAATATGGCATGGAATGTTTAATTTCTATACCGCCCTCCCCCAAAGGGGGAAAAAAGAATATGGGAAAAAAGAGTTGCCAGAGGAGAGCCCCACCAGTCAGTGTTGTTTTTCAAGAGCACTGGGAAGTTGTAATTTGCTCCTGGAGCTTTCCTCTCTTAACTTCTGTGATAGAGGTAGGGGACCAGTCAAGCAGATCTTCAGTACTTGGTGAGGTAGAACTATAACTATCGTCATCATTCATCTTCTGAATATATGCAACCCAAACCTCTGGAGCTATATGAAAATCATAAGAGGATACTTCCTTACAAATAGAACCTGACGCGATCTTCCAAAAGAGTGGTTGCCTGTTTAGGTTGTTTCCATGAGACCTTAACATCTTTCTCCTCCTTGTAAGCAATCAGTTACTTGTATTATTTTCTTTTAACCAAGGAAGAGTGTTAAGGCCACCTGTTTAGCTCACCCTCGGCTTGCATATAAACACAGATTGCAGAGGTAAGAGCCTTTATGCAACATAGCAATCTTTATCAAACTATCGCTTTGATGACTTCGCCAATCTCTTCTGACCAGAAGCAGCAATTTGTATTAATAAAGGCTTCAGATTCTGTATTAGACACTCATTAGAGGTTAAGGGATCTTGCTCCATATTAGAAGTTATAAGTACTGAGCGATACCTTAAAATATTTTCTCCCCAAAGCCTTTCATCTTTTGTCAAGCCATGGAGTCCATTTGACTTGGTGGCCTACATGATCCACTTGTAGCCATATACGTAGCTGATCAAATTTTGTTTGATTCTTCAGTATTCTACCCTGCTTTACTTGGGGGGAGAACTCCTGAAGATAGTCAAACACAGAAATCCCGATATATTCATAAGCAACCCTGTTGACAATAACAGCACTGTAGCCTAAGCATCCCACCCTTTACCAAATGTTAAACTGGCTTGAAGTTACCAATCCGATTACTGATGCTTACAGGGAGATGAGAAGTACAGTTATGTGCATTGTAGGATTGTCCATGAGAATTGAGTGGTGATGTAGGACGGGGTCCTCAGCATGGCACTAGTGAATGCTACGGCACTCTTATCCACCCTTGTTGGCACTCACCAAGTGTTTTCAGGAAGTGGGTATGGCCAAGTAGAGAGCTAGTGAACTCATAAAGGCAGTAGGAAGAGAAATACTATAAATATTTTTTTTTTCAGGTGATATGAATCGACTTACATCTACCCTAAGGATCACAGCCCTAATTCCCAGAATTTCAATGTTAAAATAGTAGGACTGTTTGCCCAAACATGTTACCCAAAGTATAAGTGATTTCTATTCAGGGTTCTTCTCAACCAGTGAATGTACGGCTCAGAAAATGCATGTCTCTTCTGTAGTGCAGTTTTGGTATCTTCCCTCAAATTTGTACTTTTCGTTAGGATATCACATGCTGCTTGACCTGAGACTGCCATGTGGAGCTTGGCTTGCTCTTTGGAATTTTCTCACTCTCTTTAAGTAGTGGGCCCCATTATGTGTGGCAAACTTTGCTTTATTTAGATTTTTAGACTTTGCTTTTTCTCCTCGGTGGGTACCTGTTCACATTGTTCTCTGTTTCATCACTGTAGTTTCTAGTCAGTCCCACATAGCAATTGTCCTATGGCGAAGAAGATTCTGGAGCTCTTAAGAGCGTTCAAAGCACTCCCATCTCCCCTTTCACTGCATTTTCCTGCCTTCTGTTTTTTTCTGCCACCAATGAATTCATGGTTTACCGCAAGGTTTTTCTCTTGTCCGTCTGTGACTTCTGGGTAAGAGCATAAAATATAATTTAGTGAGGTTGTTTCCACTTGATCTTCAGTGGTCTGTGCTTCTTTACATGGACAAATAATTTCATATATATAAATGTTCACTATAAAGGACAATATATATAGAAAAGAGGAAGAGTTTTGATTTATACTCTGCTTTTCTCAATTGTGAGGAGTCTCAAAGCAGCTTACAAACTCCTTCCCTTCCTCTTCTCACAACAGACACCTTGTGAAGTAGGTGGGGCTGAGAGAGTTCTGAGAGAACTGTGACTGGGCCAAAGTCACCCAGCAGGCTTCGTGTGGAGGAGTAGGGAAACAAACCCAATTCTCCAGATTAGAGACTGCTGCTCATGTGACAGAGTGAGAATCAATGGAAGTCCACCTTTCTTAACCACTACACCACGTTATATATAAACAATTGTCCTTTTTAGTACTCTCCTAAGCTGAGCCTTTATTTTTCTTCAAATAGCCATGATAGTACAGAAGTCTAGACAAATATAGAATGTTTTAAAATCCTCCAACTTACCCATGGTTGGGATGGGACAGTAAGCATATAACTTGGGATTTTTCCATTTCTTCCCTTGACTTTTCTGTAGTTGGACTGCCCTTTATTACATGTTAACTCCCTCTTTCCTTGTGCCTTCACAGTTGAAAGTGTGATGAAACTGTGTATGTTCTTCACTTTGAAATAGGTTGATTACTTGAAGATCTCTGTATGCTGTCACCCAGAGAGATTTTCCAAACCTTAAAAAGCTGACGACTTGAACAGGAATACTAAATCCTGTTGGGGCAAGCAAATAAATCATGCTCACCCCTTCTGTCAGAATAATACTGGAACAGGGGCACATAGCCAAATATCTTGAATTATAACTGAACCCCAACAGAGATGGATTATCACAAGAGCCAGATCTAATACTTTCCCATCGGCCATTACAAAGGGTTGTTACTTATCCATCCCTCTCCAGGATCAGGTTTGTCCACACTGTAAAAACCAAGTGGAGACTCTTGCTCACATTATTCTTGACTGTCCGAGATATGTGGGCATTAGGAATTTCTCTCCCAGGCTGGCCCTCCTAGACAAATCTGAAAGAGACTCTGACAGTGCTGTTGTGGAGCTTCTGTTAAACAATACAGATGTCATGCTCTTGGAAAAAGTAGCAAAATTTATTTTGCAAGTGACAGAACTTTCTAAGTAATGTATACTGCTATATACAGTCTTTCTGTCTGCGTTTTGAATGTACTCCTGATTTGTACTACATAAATGTCTGGTAACGCTCTAGAGCCTATTTTAAATTCCTAATAAAGGTTGTTGTTGTTGAAAAAGTCAGTGGTGTGTAAAGGTTGCATCCTAGGACCCTATTTTCAAGAATGACTCTAAAGTCTTTCAAAATCTGTTTCTAGTGCCTGGCTGCAGGTTCAATTATTATGAACCGTGAAATAGAAAGCATGGCCATGAGACCGCTGGCCAAGAGTCTGACTCATAGTCTGGAAGAAGTTAGGAACATCATCCGTGACCAGGCTCTTCGGGATCTGAACTTCTACACAGGAAAAATTAAAGAGGCCCTGAAGCAGTTTGATGTCCTTTTTGCAGAATTTGAGCTAAGGTAACGCATTTGAAATATATCCATCCTGAATATTACATATTGTGATGCAATAAAAACTCTCTGGTTTTTCTTCTCGTGTTATTGCTGCTTCCTGTAATTCAGTTCTGTCGCCAATTCACAAAGCAAATGTGCTTTTAAATTATAATGATTAAATTATAATTAAATTTATGTATAATTGAATCAGCTTTTTCATTGGCACAGAAGCGGGGGAGGGTAGGAAACATCTCTTTCCCCCAAACTGTGGGGCCTGTGTAGTCAAAAGTCACAGGAAATGCACTTTCCATGAGAAAGAGACTGTTCCCGCTTTTGCCAGTGGAAAAGTTGGCAGAATTCAATCCTGAATTCAACCCTGAATTTTCATCCCTGTTTCCAGTAAAAATTGACTCCCAAAAGCAGGCATGGAAGTTGACTCCTGCATAGCTATAACCATTTAAAACAAATATTCTGTGGACAGTGGATTTCCAAGCTGACTGATTTCTGCCTTCCATGGGGAAATTATAGCATAGGCAAAACAAGGCAATGTTTTCAGATAGCAATGCTTTAGAAATTGCTTTTGGACAGTTTCATTAGTGGCATTAATAACTTTACAATGGTTATGAGTGACTGAAAACCATTTTCTAAATGTTCGTGCACTGAAATTTGTCAGATGATGGGGAAGCAATTACAGCTTGATCCCTCCTCCTCTAATAGAAGCCTTGAGTGGAGAGAGATAACTACCTGATCTTCCCCAGATCTTAACTCAATCTGTCTCTCTCAGGCGAGCACACCTCTCTGCACCTCAGCTGGCCAATCAGGTAGAGCTCTAGTTAACTCATTGTGCACCTGTTCTGTCTGAACTTTTAAATTAACCATATATACAGTAATCCGTCACACCAAGCGTCAGGAGAAAATCCAGAGGGTTATGTAGCTCGTATAAAGCTACTAGTCGTCACTGCTGAGAAAGTTTGATTTGTTCACGGTGCACATAATTTTGATGATGATGAATTCATACAAATGGTCTATGCAGGGCTTAATTCCCAGACAAAAGTAACCTTAGGTCCTTCAGACTCAGGCGATCTTACGTAGAGAAACCTGGCAGATAAGATTCGCAAAGTAGCAGATCTCTTCAGAGAATCTGGAATCCTTAAAACATCTACCAAGGTTCCTTGCAAAATGCAGATGCTAGGACCTAGGAGCCCATTCAGACATTTACATATGCAAACAACGGACCACACTCTCAGTATAAAAAACCCACAAAAGCTGCAGGCACACTCAGCCTTGTGGGAGCAGGTGGAATTGGGAAAGACATGATCCTGGGGGAAAGAACTGAAATTGGAAGGACTGATTTAATGGTCCCAGTTCAGGATATATGCGCTGTCGCCAAGGCAATCCCATTTTAACCCCAAAATGCAATCCTGGCTTATTTTCTAACCAAAAACAAACATCAGCCTCTGGGCATGTACAAAAAGACTCATAGCAAACAAACTTTCCACCTTGTCAGCCACCTGATAGGAATACAGATCTGTAGTGTGACTACAGGTAAGGCAGACTGGACCAGACATGACACAGTAGGACAAGAAATGCCATGAAAGGGAACCATGAAAGGGAACTTGGAAATGCCATGAAAGGGAACCAGAACAAGACCTCACAGCTCGACACTGCTGTAAAGCAAACATTTGCAGCTGCAGACCAGTTCACACATACAGGAAATTCACTGTGACGGATGCCCTAGGTCTGTGACCCATCCCCAGGGTGTTGGGGCCAAGTTAGTGCCAGACAGATGGAGGAGGCTGATGATTCAGGCAGGAGTTGGCACCGTGGGGAGTGACACTCCTGCTACACTTCTCATAGACACAAGAGCAGCATCTCTTACCATCTTACATCCTGACCTAGATGCATACTTTGTCCAATCCAGACAGCCATGGCCCTTTCTGAGTTTGGAGGTGGGGAACATCGAGCTGAAATCTGGAAAATATCCCTCTTTCAGTGGGCACCATTAAAACCACCCATTGCAGCTTATTAGAATCAGAGAGAAGTTTTAAAAAATGCAGAAAAAGCCCCAACTCCCCTTTTCCCCATGAGAATAAGAAAATAATCAGTGCCGAAGCTTTCCCCCGCTAACCCCCATGTACCATCTAGCTCAGGGGTAGGGAACCTGCGGCTCGAGAGCTGCATGCGGCTCTTCTGCCCTTGCACTGTGGCTCTACAAGCCAAGCCGCCTGCCCCATCCTTGCCCACCCTGCAGGTAGCAGGGCAGGCGCACCAACTGCCCACGGTCGGCTGGGCCGTGCCGCGGGCTTCCCCTCTCGCCCGCCCCATTGGAGCTGGGCGGGCGCTTTCCCGGCGGCCGGCGAGGCCGAGCTGCTGGCTTCATCCTTGCCCGCCCTGCAGGCAGCAGGGCGGACGCATCCATGCGCTTCTCAGAATGAGCAGAGTAAAAGGTAAAAAAACCCCTATATATATAGTCCTATATATTTTTAAAGTTTTTATCATCTCAACCTTTAATTTGTAGCAAATGACTTTTTTAAAAAACAGTTTAATAATGCATTTTTGTTTCGTCTCTTTTGTTTTGGGCTCTTTTTAAAATATCACAAGCATGCTGAACTTGTATATTCAGATCCCTCTTTGTATTGCCTTTTCAGTTACGTGTCAGCCATGGTTCCTGTAAAGTCACCAAAGGAGTACTATGTACAGCAAGAAGTAATCGTCCTTTTTTGTGAAACGGTAGAAAGGTAAGCAGTTTTCAAAATCCACTGTGTTGTAGCTTCAACTGCCCAAACTGTTTTGGCCTTGTGCTGTTCATTTCTAGATGCCACCAAGAAAGCACCTTGCTTTTGACTCCCTTGAAAGTCAAGGCCAGGTCGTTTTGCGATGTTGCTGAAAAACACTGAGAAAAGCTTCCTTAGTGCATGAAGAGAGTGAGAAGCTGAGCATGTGTGCGTTGGTTGCATTCCTTAGCCTTCTCCTGCTGTTACCTTCACCTAAGGTGGTCTGTTTTATCTGTAGCAGTCCCATTCCTCTGGATTGGCCAGCCTGCATGAATACAGTGGGCTTCCTCATTCGTGGCACTGGTTTGCACAAGCATTCTTCTCCAAAGGGCGCTTGGTGGAGCGTAAACTGTGTTTAGCTGTATCAACCCAGCACACTGGCTTGTAACACCTATATTTTAATTCTGCATTGGTTTAATTGGTTGGCTGCTTGTGATGCCTGCGTGCTGCACCTTCTGCTCTTTGTTAACTGCCTTGAGTTCGCAGACGGAAATATGGGTCAGGTTGTGGCTCAGAAGGGGAGTATCTGCTTGGCATACAGAAGGTCCCAACTTCAGTCTCCAGCAGCTCCAGTAATATGGATTTGGTAGGAAGTGATGGGAAACATTCTGCCTGAGACCCTGGAGATATGGGCCTTGTTGGACCAGCATGGGGTGGCGGTTAAGAGTGGTGGACTCAGATCTGGAGAATTGGGTTCAATTCCCCACTCTTCCACATGAGGCTCTTATCTGGTGAACTGAATTTGTTTCCCCACTCCTCCACATGAAGCCTGCTGAGTGACCTTGGGCCAGTCACGGTTCTCTCCCACCTCACAAGGTATCTGCTGTGTGGAGAGGAAGGGAAAGGATGTATTGTCAAAGGCTTTCATGGGCAGAATCACTAGGATGTTGTGGGTTTTCCGGGTTGTATGACTGTGTTTCAGTAGTATTTTCTGCTGACGTTTTGCCTGCATCTGTGGCCAGCCAAAGGGAAAGGAGTAAGCCGCCTTGAGACTCCTGACAGAAGAGAAAGGCAGGGGATAAATCCAAACGTCTCTTCTTCAAATGTCTGATTCAGTATAGAAGCAAGCAAGCAAGAAACCACAAAGTTAAGGTTTCTGCAAAGTGTAAGCAGAATAACCACACATAAAAATATGTTCAATATATTCATATGACAAACACAAAATCCCATATTATATTTGAAATATCAACCCACTTCAAAATATAATCAGTGGCTAAATAATGACAATGCTGCATGTAATCTGTAACAATATCAAAAATCTTGTAAAAAACATAAATCTGAAGGTTAATTAACCATTAATTACATTTTTCGAAGTGTTACTGGAACATATTGTGATATCTGATGTAGACATTTGAGTTTTGTTTTTATCACATGAATGTATGTTTGTATTGTATTTATGTGTGGTGATTTTGTTTGCTTTTTGCATTGGTCTTAACTTTGTGGTTTCCATCTTGCTTGCTTTCATATCGAGACCTGCCCTGCCCTTTTTTGTTTTTGCTGACTCAAGTGTAAGACAGCTTTATATGAGATAAGGCAAAGTGTAAATGGTTTGAATAAGCCAAATAAAATAAATGTGGGCTCATGTTTTTGACAATAAATAATTTAATGGCATGCTTTATCTTAGTTTTCAATGTTGGCACCAGAAGTTTTCAGGGAATGCCTCTACTTCAGCCAGGAAGGAGGCACAGGCCGGACAGTCTGGCCCTTTTCAGAATGGACTCACTTCTTGGAAGAGTGATCGGAGGCCGGCAGTTGTCCTCAGTGCTAGAACTCTCTTTAGGCAGAGCGCCAACTGTCCAGGGCTTCTGAGTTTTAAATGTCCTCTGCATGTCTCACCTTGCTGTCTTGTGAGGCCAGTCTCCCTAGGGTTAAACCCAGTGGTGGGATTCAGCAAGTTTGCACCCAGAGGTGTATCAAGGCAAACTGGAGTCTGGGGACAAAACCTGAGTTTGGTGCCCCCGCCCCCGCCCCCACCCCTGTATGGGCGGCCACCCTCCCCCACCACGACCAAACAATAATTTTTTACTTCAGCTCACAAAACACCTCCCACCCCCAGCAAAACATACATGGCTCTCTCCCCACCAACTCTCTTTCCTAATTTTGTCCTCACATCAACCCTAGGAGATAGGTTGTTAGCCTGAGAAACAGCTCCAACCACTGCAAGTGGATATTAAGCATGTAAATCCCTTACAAATCACACTCAGCAAAATGTTTACCAAACAAATGTCAGCATCGTCTCTCACAAAACACCTCCAGTGGAATCCATCCCCAAACAGCATCACTTTCAATATTTAAACTGGGGAACCCACCTTCTCCCTTTAAGTCCATGCCAAAGGGGGTGGATTTAAAAGGAGAATCTGGGGAAATTTGGAGGGTGCCTGCTGTCGGGTGCAATTGTTAAGCTAACAGCACCAAACTTTCAGGGTATCTTTAGGAGACTCTCCTGATGATACCACCCAGTTTTGGTGAAGTTTGGTTCAGGGGGTCCAAAGTTATGGACACTCAAAGGTATAGCCCCCATATCCTATTAGCTCTCATTGGAAACAATGGGGGGTGGGGCACCCTTTTTGGGAGTCCATAACTTTGGACCCCTGGAACCAAACTTCACCTAACTTGGTTGGTATCATCAGGAGGGTCTTCTGAAAAATCCCTGAAATTCTGGGGCTGCTAGCCTAAAAGCTGCGCCCCCTGCCAGCCCTAAAACTGGAAAAAACACTAAAAATACAAAAAAACCACAAATGAATCTGAAATTTTGCGCCCCCACTAGGGGGCTGCCCAGGGACATAGGGCACCCCATGTCCACATGGTGAATACACCACTGTTCGTACCACTTCGTCAGAACCAATTGTTGGTGCTTGTAAACAACGAGTTGTTAAATTATATGAATCCCACCACTGGTTAAACCCCTTTTTATCCAAGTAACTTTTTCTTCTGAAACATTACAATTGACATCCCAGACAGTTGTTATAACCTGTTTGAGAGCCAGCATGGTGTAGTGGTTAAGAGCAGTGGACTCTAATCTGGTGAACCCGGTTTGAATATTTCAATGCATCTCCAAAAACCTGCCCAAGATGTCTTACAAAATAAAAATGTGAAATGAATCATGATACAGACTTCATTACATAATTGCTGGTGTAAAGTCTATTCTAGTGTGGTGATAAGAACGAAAAGATTGGAAAATGGAGCCAGAGGATAGGAGAGGATTGGTGTGACAAATGTATGGCTTGCAGACCTCACTCATCTTTTCAGGCGTGGTGGGCCATTCATTGTTTGTCCTGAATTAAATCTTGGGCAATTAATGGGATACTGTGGTATCATAGGCTTCTTAGGAAGATTCAGCTTATTCATAGCACTTCGGTTAAATGGTTCAATATTCTCATCTGCCTAGAGCTTTAAAGCTTGGATACCTTACGCAGGACATGATTGACGACTATGAACCAGCATTAATGTTTACTATTCCAAGATTGGCCATTGTTTGGTAAGTAGTTCATTTTGCATATCCAGACAGCAACTTCCACTGGGGCCTGGCCACTATTTCCCAGGTCACACACTGTATTATCCTGTGTTCCTCTTTGTTTTTGTCTGGTAGAATCTGAGACTGAAATTTATATTTATTTTCTTTATTTGTTACACTTGGATTTAGTTTCATATCCCTTTCAGATCACAGTGAAATGGGATGGGAATAGGTTGCCAGGTAGCCTTTGGTAACTTGCAATGTCACTGGTGACACAACACCATCACTTCTGGTGTATACAGGAAATGATGTCATAGTGACATAGAGAAGTTCTGGTATTTGGGGGAAAAACTATATGAAAGAAGATGTTTTTACTGTAGAGTTTTTACCCAAATATCAGCTCATTCCCATGTCACTGAGATGCTGGCTGGCCCACCCCTGTTCCTGGGATGTCTCCCCTGCCAATAGCAGCCAGCAGAAACCTGCCAATCTTACTGTTGATGGAATTACTGTTGATAGATATTAAAAGTTAATAGATTTCTTTGGTTGAGTCACTATTAAGCTTATGCCCAAACGTTTCATGGGTTGGACAGCTCACTTGAAAAGTTATTGGTTGCTTGATTTCCACCAGACTGCAGTTAAGTCTGAGTTTATCTTTAGATGCTTTTCAGCTGCTGAATTGATTTGTGGTGAGTTTTGCATTGGAAGTGTTTTATCTGTCTGCATAGGTGATATTCTTGACTCCTCCTGATATCATCTGCAGTTGTCCCAGATATATTAAGGCAGTGCCATTTAAGAACTGTTGGCCTACATTTGACATTGAAAAGAAAGGGCCATTTCGCTCTTGTCGACTTGCGAGGTTGCATCAAGTTGGAAGAGGGCTTGTGGAGTGCAGGTGCTTTAAATGCATATAATGTGAGCTTGATTTTTTTTACGTTTGAATTGCAGTGGGCTTGTTGTTTACTCGGAAGGCCCTCTGAATCTTGATCGTAAACAAGAAGAAATGTCGGAACTTTTCAGACCCTTCCACACTTTACTACGGAAAATAAGGCAAGTTGTTCAATCATAATGCTGCTCGTTTGTTCGTTTGCCTCTCCACCCATTGTAGATCTTTTATTTTAACAACACAGTAATGAGTTGAATGAGGGTGAAGCAACTTATTCTGGTTGACAAGTGTTACGGTTTTCACATGTAATCTGGGAGGGTCTTCCCTTAAGAATCCCCAGGTTACAGGACTGGCAGACTGTTTCTCCTGCTGAGGAGACAGAGTGGTTTTATCTGGGAGAGGCTCATGAAGCTGGGGAAACCTGATCCTTTCGCTGCTGCTTTCGTTACACCGACCGAGATACTGGGAGTTGGGTCTTTGTCCACTTCCCCAGTCTGGCCACCCTTTGACTCAGAGCCTGAGCTCAGGGCAAGGTAGTGTTTCAGGGTACGGCCTGGATCCAGTGGTGGGATCCAACCGCATCAACCACCTGTTCACCCCCCTCATTGCCCACTTACCTGGCTGCCGCATCCCTGCCCCCCCTTTCTGATGTTGGGCGGGGGGGAAGCGAGGGAAGGCAGCAGCTTTGGGGGGTCGGCTGCAGCACGGCTTTGGGGGAGGGCTGGGAGACCTGCTGGAGTGCCAGCAGGGCAGGCCACCCTGGCAAACTGTGAAGCATCCCTGCACTTCTTAGGTGACCTTCCGTGCAAATACTGACCAGGGCCAACCCTGCTTAGCTTTCAAGATGTGATGAAACTGGGCTAGCCAGGTCACTGCCGGTCAGGGCACCCTCTTACAATCCATTGGATAGATCTGTCTCCTGATCTCCTTTTTGATGGCTAGCTTGAGAGACCACAGCCACAGTTCACGAACAGCAGTTCATCTTCCTGCCAATCATGGGCAGAGGCTTGTTGCGACTTCTCTCTGCTTCTGTGCTGAAGGGTTCTCCTGAGGATGAAGTGCAGGAAAGGAGAATGACGTCAACCACTTTTGGATTACTAGCTTTTTGGCTGCTGCAAATGCATAAACCTTTCATAAAGCAGGCAGCTTTCCATCAGTTGCTGAAACATAATCTCTTGGTAGCTGTTCGTGACCTCTTGGTTGAATGAATAACCCATTGGGCAGAAATGTAGGGTATAAATGAAATAAATGAGATTGCTGGGTAGCTTTGGGTAAGTCACCATTTCAGGCGAGCTGTATTGGATTTTGAATGGGCAGAAACAGTAAGAAGAAAGAAACCTTTTCTGTTTTCCACATCAGAAATGTATGAAAAGCATTTCAGGTCTCATGTGTTGCGTTAAGTGTCATCAGATTGCTTCCGACTGATGGCAGCCCTATGGATTAATTACCTCCAAAACATCCTGAAGGCTGTGGCTTCCTTGATTTAGTCAATCTGTCTCATGTTGGGTCTTTCTGTTTTCCTTCTGCCTTGAATTTTCTCATAACAGTTATGAATTGAAATTTTAAAAGTTGTTGAAATACTTTTGATGCGCTCTCTATGCTTTCATGTTGTGGTTTAAGAGTGGTGTATAATATGAATTTTTCAGGTAAATTTTACAACATTCTTCATTGTTTGCTCACTTTCTAGGGATCTACTACGGACTCTCACAGATGAGGAGCTGTATACTCTGGAGTGTAACCTCTGCATCTCCCAGGATTCTGACTTCCCTGAGAGAGCAGGTCCTCAAGTGCCACCTGCCGTTATGCCAGACTTGATGGCAGCTTTGCCATCTGAAGAGCTTTCTGAAAAATCCCCAAATACTGAAGCAGAGCTTGCCTGTTCCGTACAATATGATGAACAGGAACTGGAGCAACTGAACAGAATGGTTCATAGAGTAGGGGATGAGATGTCTTCGTTGCTCTCGCCCCCAAGGGACTGCCGGTCTCCTGCTTGCAACCCTAGTGTGAGGAACATCTGCAGCAGAAGGGACTCTCCAGGTGTGATCCTGCTGAACAACACGCACAACGAGGAAGAGAGCATGTTTCTCATTGATGACTTAAATGGGTCAGAAGAAGCTCTCACTGGGACAGATTCATTCAAGCAGACATTCTGTGATTCCTGTTGTGTTTCAAAGCACTCGTGTCCCAGTGGTGACTCTCTGTTGTACGAGCATGGTCATCAAACTGAACAGGGCCCACTCTTCCAGGAGAGAGGGGAGTGCGATCTTGACAATAACAACGTTGAAGCAAGCAAGCCATTGGCTGATACCTCACTTCAAAACTCCTGCAGTTGTTTTGAAAGCCCTGATCCACATTTGTACCTCAATGCCTGGGATGTGTATTCTCATGATGCAGAAACAGCAGAAATTATCGCTCACCGGACTGGAGGGATGAAGATATCGGCTACTGTTATATTTAATCCAAAATCTCCTCCTTCGGAATCCTCAGAGTCATCTAAAATAGTGAAAACTTGCTCTGTTGGGGACTCACCTTATTTGGCTGATGACGAGCGAGAGGCACACCAGCCAAGCGTGGCCACCACCAATTGCCTTGTCAGTTCTTGTGTCTGTTGTGGGAGCTGTGAGGGGAGCAAGGAGGACAGCAGAGCTTTAAAGACTAACAGTTTCCCAGGAAAAATTATAAATTCCTCTTCCAGTTTGCTGAAATTGAAAGAAAAAACCCAACTGGATAAATCTAACAGCACAGTCTCTGTACAGGAGATACTGAAAACTGAACCCTACATTTTGCTGGCAGAAAGGGATTCTCCTAGAGAGGAGCAGGCTCTTTCCAGCTGTTCTAAGGGCTTGGCATACTCCTCGGCTTCTCATTTGAGAGCAGAGAATGGACCCAAAGTCAACCAAGAATCCCCAGCTCCACAAAAGAAATGTGAAGATGGAAAACAGGCACATGAAAAGCCATCAGAGATTAATGAAGAAAAGAATGAAAGAGTATCAAAGGATGGCAAATCGAGAACATGTTCAAAGTAAGAGCTTCCTGCAGTTTTATTGCCCTGGAAATGGGATACGGGTCAGAGTTGCCTGTAAAAATGCATGGTGGTAGCAGTAGAAAGTGCCATCAAGTTGCAGCTGACTTATGGCAACCCAGTAGGATTTTCAAGGCAAAAGATGTCCAGAGGTGTTTGCCATTTCCTGCCTCTGCATAGCGACCCTGGACTTCCTTGGAGGTCTCCCGCCTAAGTACTAACCAGGGCTGATGGTGCTTAGCATTAGTGGAGTGTTTGCTGAACAGGTGTGATGGGCACTCTCCAGCTAGCCCCTGAAAGCAGGGTAGGGCATGCCCACTCTAGCTAGCCTCTGAGCTGTGATGGCGCTGGGCCAGCTAGAGCTTCCAAGTTCTCTTGATGGACAGATCCATGTAGTGCAGGAGTCTTCAACATGGTGCCTGTGGGCTGTGGCAGCCATTTTCTGGCTGGCTTCACCTTCTTCAGTGGCTCTCTTGTGCCAGTCGCACTGTGTCAGAATTCCCAAGGCACCCACGGGTTTGAAAAGGTTGGAGACTTCTGTTTACCACTTGAGGTTAGCCTAGTGAGGATCTTCTGTAAGCTAAGTGAAGATGGGGAAAGGTTTTTTTGCAGCTTGCTTTCCCCACAATTATGCAGAGCCCAGTATAACCACTTAGGCTGTTAACTTTTCCTCATATACTCCAACAAATGTCAGTGTGGTGCTGTGGTTTGAGTGTTCTAGTATCTGGGAGAACCCAGATTTGAACCCCCACTCGACCTTGGAAGCTTGCTGAGTGCACATGCACTCAAATGAACCTAACTTGCAGGGCTATTGTGAGGATAAAAGGGAGGAGAGGAAACTGTACTCTTCTTTGGGTCCCAACGAATTAAATAATATATTTATTACGGCCACAAGGCCAGCAAAAAGAAAACCAAATCCGGTTTCTATTTATACATATGTACAAAAATCCATATTGTAATCCCCAGACACAAAAGAAGAATCAACTTGCCACATTATTACAGTCACCCTCATCTTGTGCTGCTCCCTGACTTAACATAGATCTGCGTTATACTAACGTACACAGCTACCTGCAGAGATATAAAGAAGCCCGGTCTTCCGATAAGATTCTTGTAGGAGCCAAGTCAGAGTCAACTGCAATTGGATTAGTATAATTAACTAACAATGGTTGGATTAACAGCATCCTTTCTCCTTTTTGTAGCTCACAATGCAGTAGGATGTGTGACATAGAGTCCGCTTCTCCTGAATAGCAAACACAGACCCTCCTGGACTGGGAAATTCTGAAATCTTCTCGCTAAATTGGTTGATGGAAAAGCCTTGAAATGGGCCCAGCGACATTTTACAGATACAATATTAGATAAATAGGGGGCAGCTGAAATTCCTGACCAGAATTTCAGTGGTTTATATAACAAGGGTAACAAGGAATGATCTGTTTGCATTTCAACATTGTTGATCTGTTGACAAACCAAGACTGTTGCTCTACGGATGCCCAATTCCAATAGGTGCATAGGGTCAAACCCTCATTGTTTAAGTTTGAGTATTATCTTTTCTGACCAACTTGAATATGGTGACACTGCCAGCAATAAAGGCAGTAAAAAACCCAGAGGCTGGAGAAGAACTTTAAGCCAGTATTTAATAATCAGTCTCCAAAAGGTTGTCTCTACTTTGACCATCCCTGCTTCTTGCCTTAATACTGCATTAGCTGTATGTTTAGGTGTATTAAACAAGGCTCTAAGGAATGCTGATAAGACTCTCTCTAATAAAGTAAAATCTGATACTATTGCCAGTTGAGCTCCATAGGTAAGTTGAGCCAAGGATTTAGCTTCGAATAAGACTCCGTGTGTCTTGGATCCTCTGAAGATGCCAGCCACAGATGCAGGCAAAACGTCAGGAGAGAATGCTGCTAGAACACGGCCAGACAGCCCGGAAACCACACAGCACCCAAACATTATCTTAGTTTTTGTATAATTAATGTTTAACAATCCCTCTGAGCATTTTTGAGCAAATACAGTGGAACCTCGGTTTTCGTTGGTAATCCGTCTGAAAAGAATCGATGAAAACTGAAACCGATGAAAACCGGAGCAAACATTTCCATAGGAATCAATGTAAATCCAATTTATCCGTTTTAGGCACTCCAAGAAACATACCAAAAACACAAATTTTGGTGAATAAACATAGTGTTTAATGCTGAAAACAGTAACAAACAATAACACTAGGACCAGCTTCAGAGCCAGTGGACCAATGTCGCACCAGAAAGCTGTCCAAAGGGATCTGTTTCTGATGCCTCTTTAAGATTTGTCTGAAATGGGGCAAGACATTGTCATTAAACAAGTTGCAGACACGGCCTGTAACAGCTTTGTCCGGGTGATTTTTCTCCACAAACCCCTGCACCTTACTGCAAATCGATGAAAACCGAAGCAAATCGATGAAAACTGAGACAAATTTTTCACTTAACAAATCGATGAAAACTGAAGGCAATGAAAACCGAGGTTCAACTGTATATTCTGTGCTCTTTTAAGCCCCACTCTCATTAATGATAGAAGAACAGCATCATCGGCGTACATGAGGACGGCTATACTCTTTATCAGGGATAAGCATAGGCGCATGGGTATCTTTCCTATGGAAGCTAGTTATAAGTGTGTTAACATAGAGGTTAAACAAATGGGGTGCTAAAAGGCACTTTTGCCTTACACCTTTCTGAGTAGAGATGGGCACAGTTAGGTGACCTTCATGTGAGAACCTTACCTGTATGGTTGTGTTCTCGTGTAATTTAACAATTAGTTGGAGAAGGCGTCTATCAAGCAAAGCAAAGCCTTTATTGGCATTCATAGAACAACAGCAGCAAAACACAGCAAACATAAAAAAAATTTAAAGGCAAAAAGGATAACCTCAGATATATACATATTATTACTGGCTCTGAATTATTTCCATAACAAAGCTTGCAACCTCTTCACAAAAAACAGAATCAGAATTATTCAACAAGAGAAATAATCTAATCAAATCTGTTAATTCAGATTGGAAGAGAGCGTGTAGATTGACATATTTAGATCTAATTTTAGCAAATTTAGTGCAATGTAATAGCTGGTGAGCCAATGTTTCAACTACCTTAGAATTACAGCTACACAACCTTTTAGATTTTTCCAGGTGATTAAACCTGCCATGTAGTAAGGCAGATGGCATAACCTTGAATTTAGCAATTGTGAAGGCTCTCCTTGAGCAGGGGTTAGTTAGAAAATGTAAGTAGTGGGCCATACGACCCTGCTCAAATGGAATTAAAAATTGTGTGGGAGAGCAAGTTCTTTTAGCTGCTAGATACAGTTCTGCAAATTCCCAATCTAAGAGTCGGTCTTTGAGTAGTTTGTACGCTTCTGAGCAGGAAGAAGGCGTCTATCAATATTAGTCTCCTCTAGCTTTGCCCAGAGACGACTGCGTGTTACATTGTCAAATGCGGCCTTAAGATCAACAAAGGCCTCATATAGAGCTCCTTTTTTGATATGTACATATTTCTCTATTAGATAATTTAATATCAGACAGTGATCCATTGTCGAGCGGCCTTTACGAAAGCCAGCCTGTTTGTCCTCCAATAAATTTTCTCTGACCTACCATGCCAGAAATTTTATGCTCAGATATTTAGTGTACAGTTTGCTCACATCATTGAGCAGGCTAATTGGTCTGTAATTAACTGGCTCAGAGGATATACCTTTTTTGAAGATGGGAACCATGATTGCTGCGCTCCAATCAGATGAAATGCAGGTTGTGCTATTGATCTAGATGAAGAGTTCAGCCAAAACAGGAGCCCACCATTCTATATTGTTTTTCAGTAATTCTAGTGGTGTAAAGTCATTTCCCGGGGACTTTCCACCCCACAATTGCAAAATCATGGTTTTAACTTCCTCCGGAGACACTGGAGGCCGCAAGGGGATGTCAGGCAAAGCAGAGTGCTGCCATGTTAAAGCCTGATGCTCTTTATAGAGGTTAGAGAAATAACTCTCCCAAGCATCCGCTGAGATTGAGTTTGCCAGAGCAAAACTGTGAAAATTATTATTCTGAGCTATTAATCTCCAGAAAGTTCTTGAATCATTTGTTTTTGCCACCCTTATCAATGCTTGCCATTTAGTGTATCTGTCCACCTTTTTCTTATATTTCATTAAGGATTTGTAAGTTCTTTTCCCTTCAAATACTTGAGATTGAGAAATCAAACCAGCTTGGAAGCTGTTGCTTCCTTTGTTCATATGGAATGTTGATTATGTGTTCCGGGATGAAAAGTGTCTCCGCTGGTTTTTGAAAGGAGGGGTCTGAGGATTTGTACAAGTTCCTCATACTTCCTTAGCATTGACCCAGTGGCGTCATGTCCGTTGGGCAATATGGGCAGCTGCCCAGAGCTCAGGAATTTTGCAGGGCATGCTCCTGCATTTTTATTTTTTTGGTGTTTTTTCACATTTTGGCCTGCAGGGGGCGCATTTTTAGATCAGCACAACAAACTTTATCAGCACAACAAACTTCACTGTTTGACTTATCTTTGACAGCCATTATGGCTGACTCCGCCTTCTTAGGCAGCCATTTTGTGACTGCACTTGCCACACTGTGTTCCGAATTCTAGAGGTACTTGGAGGCTCAAAAAGGTTGGGGACCCCTTGACTTGGAAGTGCCTAAGCCCAGTTCAGCTGGTGCAATAAAAATTTACCATTGTTTGATACTGTCCCTTAGAATTCTCTACAGCAAAATGTTTCACTGGCTTGAAATGCTATGAAGACTGATGGAACTTTGGCTTTCATTCTTGTTTTGCTTCCTTCCAGTGACTTAATGACCCAGTCCTGTTCATCAAGCGAAACCAGTCAGGAAGAAACCCCACTTGCCTTACAGACAGCTGAAATTTCTACTAGAGAAAAGATCCGATCTCGATTTCACAGCAGTCACGACCTTATTCATCGGCTCTTTGTCTGCATCTCAGGTGATGCACTTTCTTTTTGTTACCAGTGCTTTTAACTTAATACTTTGTGCATGAGTTTAGAAGTGAGAGCAAGGAGTTAAATGCCTAGGCCAGAGGGGCATCGTTGCATTTCTCAATTCAAGTCCAATTGGGGGAGCGGACATCCACAACCGATGTAAAACTAACATTAGAACTACTCTAACTGTTTCAGCATAATATGAATGAATAATGCTATCTGACTAAAATCATTTTTATCTAGAAGATATGCCTTTCTCTTGAGCATGGCTGCTGGTCTTCAGGTTGCACCTGGGGATCTCTTGCTATTACAGTTGATCTCCAGATGACCAAGATCAGATCCCTTGGAGCACTGATGGTGAACCTTTTTGAGACCGAGTGCCCAAATTGCAACCCAAACCCCGCTTATTTATCGCAAAGTGCCAACCCAGCAATTTAACCTGAATGCTGAGGTTTTGGTTTAGAAAAAAACGGTTGGCTCCCTCTTCCTCTGCCCCACCCACTCGAGCAGGGGCCAGCCTGCTGTAGTCTCCAGCAAGTCCCGCGCGCACCGCTCTGTGCCTCTCTAGCATCTCTGCCTCCTCTGCGCCCCCCCCCCCTTGGGCAACAGACACCAGGCCCGCCAGCCAAGTCCTCCCTTATCACCACAGTGCGTACACATCATGCTCAGTGGCCCAGACCAGCCTAGATGTGAGTGTGTATGGGGTTATTTTCCACCCCCCATGTGACGAACTCTGTGTGCGCGTGCCCACGGAGAGGGCTCCAAGTGCCACCTCTGGCACCCGTGCCATAGGTTCGCCATCACTGCCTTGGAGGATATGGCTGCTTTGGAGGGTGGGCTGTGGACCACTGGACCCCGCGGAGGTCCTCCCTCTCCCCTTTTTAGGCTCCACCCGCAAAGTCTCCAGGTATTTCCCAACCCAGAACTGGCAACTGCAGTCCTGAGCCACCCAGCACCCAGACATATTTTGCAAATTGTGTAAGATCCTTTGCATATCTTTAATTCATAAATCTTTTTTTGGTGTGTTTAACAGCTATGGGGCTGTTAAACATAAATTGCTTCTCTACAGGATGACCTTGTTCATGTTGTTTTTTAATGGCTCAGCTGTTTGTTGATCATATTTATGGGTCTTATTTTGTAACAGTGAAAGCAACCTGAGCTACCTCAAGCTGGTTTTTTGGAGAGGTGGCATTTGCATTTTCTAAAAAAATGGTTTCTAAATAAATAATTCTGTTGCCAAAATCTGATAGGTGTTGCTGACCAGCTCCAAACAAACTATGCCTGTGACTTGCGAAGTATTTTGAAGACCTTGTTCGAAGTTATGGCAACTAAAGTTGAGACAGAGGAGCAGAAAATGCAAAAGAAAGGTGAATTTTATTTATTTATTTCAATTTAGAAGGTGCCCTTTCCCATAAGGGCTCATCAATATAACACTGACATACAATAAAACCTAATAAAGTTCCTGCTCAACAATGCAACAGTGCCCGTAAATCCAACTAAGGAGGGGTAGTCAAAGTATAAGCTATACGATCATTAACTCTTTCATACATTCCCAAGGGATAGAACGAGAACAAGGGAAGGGAAGAAGGGAGGGAGGGAGGGGAGATCAAACAGATAGAATACCTGAACCATAAACCTAGCCATTTCCTTCACCGCTGTATTAGGCTTGAGTAGTGGGAATCTCTGTCACCCCATTGCCAGCAGCAGAGAGAAGACTCGAGGGGACAATGCCAGAATGGGAAGTCTGGGGCTAGTCTGTTTTTTTCTCTACCATTTTAAGGACTGAGAATGGAGGCCAGATCTACCTGACTATCAGCTGTCAGTTGGCATCTTTTGGGAAGAGAGATGTCAACCACCAGCTGTTACCCTGCCTGACTTCCTCCTTTTTCTTCACCACTCCTGTGCCTCCCTGAAACGCTCTTGAAATCTCAGGAGACTCCTGGAATTTCAGGTGCATTTTGTGTTATTTCACATGTCTGCAGGCCAATATCGACCAGCTGATTTTGGGGATAAATTTAGCACTGACATATCTGAATGCACACCCTTACATGTTCCAGTGGTTTCAGCCTTGTGCACAGGCTGCTGAGATCCAATTGGTTTCAAGAAAATGTAAATAGTCTATATTGTTTGCAAGAATGTAGGCGGTATTTAAGCTTGAATAGCTTGTGGCATTGCAGTCTTGGGATGTAGGGAAGAGGTGAGACCGCCTGCTGGTGGCATAAAAAGCCAGCGAGGCCCTTGGGCCACATCTTTCTTTGAGGTAGTGATGGATTCATTCAGCAGAGGGAATGCAGTTGATGCAACATACAGCAGGGCCTCATACATTTCTTCTATTTCATTAATGTTCTTGTTTGGAAGATACTTATATGCACTCATCGAGTTTGGTCTTTCTGTAGCTGAATTAATATATTACTGAATGCATTCAAATTGCACTTAAGGTCTTAAAGTTTGCAAACAGAAATTAAAGCCTGAACATCGTCATGTCTTGGCGAGGAAGGATAAGAACATGAAAGTGTTGCAAATAGCCATGTCTAGCGTGCAGAGGAACTGAGAAGACGGCCCAGGAGGGGGCAGGCAAGTGGTCAGCTAGGTAGGGCTGTCAGGTTAGTGATGGCTTCATTGTTTTGTGTCACTTGTTGTCTGTCCTTAGACTCATCCTCTCAGGTCTTATGTCCTGTTTCTTTGCAGAAATAAGACACATAAACTCTCTCTTTAGCTAGCAAGGTAGCAGCACACTATATTTTCCTCTTTTCTATCCTAAATGTAAGTTCCCTATAAACATACAGTTGTCCCTCGTTGGGGTTAGAGGCACAGTCCGCTTGCAATGTGGACAACCATGTAAAATTGCAAGTGGCGGGGTTGCAGATTTTTTTGGGGGGGGGCTGCGTGCTGCAGTGGCTATCCAACTTCTCTGGGTGGCTTGTGTTCCTCTGCTCTGGAGGCTGTGGACAGCAGCATTGGGGGCGTCCGGCCCTTGATACCAGTGGATGTGGAGGGCTTTTCATTGGCATCCCTCCTTATGGTACTGGGACCTGTTTTCAGGGGTTCTTTGGGGGGTGCTAATGTTGGGGGGTGATGTTTGACACTGACCCGTGATCAGGCAAAACCACGTTGTGGAAAGTGGCAATATGGGAGGGACAACTGTATATCTTTTACCCTTTTAATCAGTATGTTAACGAGCAGAAAAGTTATCTGCTGGACTAGACCAGTGATTCATCTAGACCAGCATCCTGTTTCACATGATGACTAACAATTTGACCAGGAGGACTAGTGAACAGAGCATGGAGCCAAGGACGTAGGTAAGGGGTTTTTCTCGGGTTCAGCCCCCCATTACATGTCCAAAGCTCTGCCCCCATTTGTGGTTTTTTTGGGTATTTTAAAGTGTTCTTTTGGTTTTTGGCCTGCAGGAGGCGCAGTTTTTAGGCTAGCAGCACCATAATTTCAGGGATTTATTGGGAGACTCTCCTGATGATACCACCCAGGTTTGGTGAGGTTTGGTTCAGGGGATCCAAAGTTATGGACTCCCAAAGGGGGTGCCCCATCCCCCATTGTTTCCAATGGGAGCTAATAGAAGATGAGGGCTACACCTTTGAGGGTCCATAACTTTGGATCCCCTGAACCAAACTTCACCAAACCTGGGTGGTATCATCAGGAGAGTCTCCTAAAGATGCCCTGAAATTTTGGTGCTGCTAGCTCAACAATTGTACCCCTGACAGCAGGCACCCCCCAAATTTCCCCAGATTCTCCTTTTAAATCTACCCCCTTCGGCATGGGTTTAAAGGGAGAATCTGAGGTCCCCAGTTTAAACATTGAAAGTGATGCTGTTTCAGGGTGGGGGATAATCCTCCCCTAAACAGCATCACGTTCAATGTTGTTTTAACTGCGGACCCCTGATTCTCCCTTTAAGGTGGATTTAAAAGAAGAATCTGGGCTCCCTAGTATAAACACCATTGAAAGTGATGCTGTTTGGGGGTGGATTCCAGCATCACAGCGGCCGCTCATGAGGGGCCCCTACAAAACTCAGATTTTGCACTGGGCTCCATTTACCCTAGCTATGCCTCTGCCCGGAGTGGAGGGCAGAAGGGACTGCTGGCTGGGGGCCAACCGGTGTGGGGGGCAGGGCAGCGGAGTCTGCTGTCCCTGGCCCCAGAGAGCTGCTTTTATAAGCTCTGAGGCCGGGGGTGGGGGCTAGGGAGGCGGGGCCACACCCCCAGGGGCGGGTGGGGTGTGGCCCCCCCTAAAAATCTATACTTACGTCACTGATGGAGCCCAAGTTCCTGATGTTACCTCGTAGCACTGCCTTTCAGGTTTGCTGTCCCTGACTACCGCATAGCTTCTCTTTGGTCAGCATAACCATTTAATGGACCCACCTTCCATAAATGTGTCTTATCTGGTGAATCATATTTGTTTCCCCGCTCTCTGGCCTTGTCACAGTCCTTCGGAACTCTCTCAGCCCCACCTACCTCACAAGATGTTTGTTGTGGAGAGAGGAAATGAAAGGAGTTTGTAAGCTGCCTTGAGTCTCTTTACAGGTGAGAAAGATGGGGTATAAATCCGAACTCCTCTTCCTTCTCCTCTTCCTCTTCTCCTCCTCCTTAACCCTTCCTGTTCATGGCTATCACTATGTCTCCTAGCAGTGAATTCCACAATTTAATTAATTGTGCAATGAAGTACTTTCTTTTGTGCACTCTGAATGTATTGCCCATCAGTTCCATGGGAGATTCATAGATGATAGGTCCATCAGTGGCTATGAGCCATGACAAGTAAAGGAAACCTCACATTCAGAATACCAGTCATTTTGTACTTTTGCTCCCTCTTCAGAAAAAAAGGTATTTGTCCCTGCTGTTAAGAAGGAGAAAAAGAGTTTGGATTTATACTCCCCCATTTCTCTCCGGTAAGGAGACTCAAAGGGGCTTACAAACTCCTTTCCCTTCTCCCCTCACAACAAACACCCTGTGAGGTGGGTGGGACTGAGAGAGCTCAGAAGAACTGTGACTAGCCCAAGGTCACCCAGCTGGTGTCTGTTGGAGTGCACAGGCTAATCTGAGTTGCCTAGATAAGCCTCCATAGCTCAGGCGGCAGAGCGGGGAATCAAACCCGGTTCCTCCAGATTAGAGTGCACCTGGTCTTAACCTCTACGCCACTGCTGCTCCTAAGTTGCCTTCATGGCAGCCACTAATATACCCTCAAGCCACGCTTCAAACATAGTGTGGTTTTTATAAACTGCTGCTGGTCATAATGTGGCAACCAGTATATCTGAAAAGGTGTTTCTGACTGTTTGAAGTCTTTTTGTGGGGTTTCTTTGGCCAGAGAATTGTCTAGCTCTCCTCAACTAGAGCCAGAGCCATTTTGCCTCTGGCCCTGGCCTGCTGGAACATCCAGTCCAACGAGACCAAGGCCTTCTGGCACTTATCTCAGTCCTGTGGAGCCTGTGAGACAAAGCTGTTGTGAGCAGTGGTGTTTTGAGTTACCTGTCTGGCCTCATTTTCCTTTTTCTTTCTCCTGCTGGTACTTATGCACCTGGCTGGATTTATTAAGGGGCGTTTTAATGTGATTGTTTTAATATCATATTGCCTTGATCTTTGGTAGCCGCTCTGAGCCAGCTTCGGCAGAGAGAGCAAGATAGAAATCTGAATAAATAAATAAGAGGTAACATTGGCAGAGGCTTTGGCACACAGGTTGTGGAGGTTGAAGGTTGGCCTCTTAATCATAAAAAGTTATAATTGCAATTTGTAGTCGGGCAGCTAAACCCTGTTGCTGTCTTTCTTGTGACCACTGAGGAAGGCCATCTGGCCCACATGCGTCTGTTTTTAAGGATCCAAAAGGTGTCCCACGGGGCCGTTCGATGCATTGTGATGGGCATATGGTGTGCAGAAGGTGTATTTGTAATAAATACATATGTGTTTTATATTTAGGGGCACCTTAAACACTTCCTTGACCTTTTAGGTACTTAATTATGGCCTGTGTGTGAAACAGAATATGCATATTCATGGGTCTGATCCAGCAGAGCTTCTCTTATGTTGTTGTGGAGCTCTTCTAGACCATCCCCATAGTGAACCAACTACATGCTACCTCATTACAGTACAAGGTCATGAGCCCTTTCTGGACACAGGTTGATAAATCCCCAGGTCTTGACTTCATTCTGCTTCTTGGCCCCCAGTTTTTTTTTATTTTGTCTTGGCTACTGTTGGTTGAAAAAAAGAAGGAAACTGTGATTCCACATGATGTGGCAGGACAGGCCTTGGATTTCTAGGTCAACTACTGCCTCGCAAAGCAAGCAAAAGCGTTCCTGGTGCTCGGGTGAGTCAGGACTGGGCTTTGGAGTTTGCCTTGCTTGGAAAGCTCAGCATGAAGCACGTGTATCATTCACACCTAATTGTTTTGGCGGAGTTTTCTGTGCAGTGCCATTGCTGAGCCTCATCTGAGCACAAACACAGGCTCATTCCGCACATGCAGAATAATGCACTTTCAAACTGCTTTCAGAGTTCTTTGAAGCTGTGTGGAATAGCAAAATCTACTTGCAAACAGTTGTGAAAGTGGTTTGAAAACGCATTATTTTGCGTGTGCAGAAGGGGCCACTGCATCTCCAAAGACGAGTCATCAGGGAACCCAACTTGTTTTCCATCCATCCCACTCCCAACACAGATTGCCTCCAACCCAATCCATTTCCCTGGGGCATAAGTATGAACAGGGTGCTTGTGTAAACCACTTCTTTGCTGAAATATTTGAAATAAGAAAACTAAGGACTTGTTCATGTTGCTTTCCCCAACCATGATTTAAAGGAGCTTGCCATGTTTATGTGTCTTTAGGAAGGTGGAGAACGGAGGGAACAGACAAATTTGCCACATATTTGGAGCTAGCGGCAGCCCCCCTGTGATGATTGGCAAGAGTGATTTAGATTGCAAACTGTTCTTGCCAGGCAGTTCTGTAGCCAGTTCAGATGCAAAGCACCAGCAGGAAACAAACCAGGATAAAGCCAAGACTCTGCATTCAGATATAAAGTGAAATTATGGTTAAGTCTCACTTAGGCCCCTCCCAGACATGCAGAATAATGCATTTTCAATCCACTTTCAATGCACTTTGCAACTGGGTTTTAGTATGCAGAATAGCAAAACAATTGCAAACAATTGTGAAAGTGGATTGAAAGTACATTATTCTGCATGTCTGGAAGAGGCCTTAGTCAACCACTTCAGAGTGAGGCTTTCTAGAGCCTGAATAACTATAGTTTTGTGACTCATGTTTGAACAATTGACTATAATTTGTTTAGTTAACTCATGTTTTCGCATTGTGACTGAACAGATTGTACCTCTCCTACAAAATATAATGTATGAAACTCCAGTTCTTTAGATATATTTTATAATGCTTTAACAAATATTACTGACCTGTGGTACAATGAAACATACTCATAGTGTGTATCTTAATAATATGAAAGTGTTCATTAAAATTTTTGGATGTAATGGCTTCTTTTTCATGTGTTTTCCAGTCAATCCTTGTTTAAGGAGTGCAGCGCTAGAAGACTGTGTTTTGTGTCAGGAGACCGTCTCATCTTCAGAATTCACAGCAAAACCCAGGGGTGGGGACTTTGAAGGTACCTGATCATTTCTGTGAAAACAAATGATGGCTACATTGTGTATACTAGAAAAGTTGTTAATTAGAATTAAGGGACAATATCTGTATATCTGGTATAGTATGAAAAGTGGGTTTTTTAAATAGAATGTTGAAATTCCATGAATGTCATGAGTCCAGATGAACTATATCCTGTATTTAATTCTAAACTTGGCCCCAGAGTGTGTGGTTCAAAAAAATCTGTATAATGGGGCCAGGCAGAGAAAGCGGAGACTTTTCTATAAACCTAGGAAAATCCCTGGATGTGCAGGGGGGGAAAAATTCAGATTGCATTAAAATCTTCCCCTCCCTTAAACCACACAAACAGTGTCTCTACGTGTGTAGATGCTACAATAGTGGAGTGCCACAGGACTAGGACAAGGAGTAATGGGTTCAAGGTACAAGAAAAGAGATTCCACTTAGACACTGGGAAGAACTTCCTCACAGTAAGGGCTGTTTGACAGTGGAATGCGCTGCTTGGGCAGATAGTGGAGTCTCCTTTGGAGGTTTTTAAACAGAGACTGGATGACCCTCTGTCAGGAGTGTTTTGACTGTGTGTTCCTGCATTGCAGGGGGTTGGACTCGATGGCCTTGTGGCCTCTTCCAACTCTATGGTTCTGTGAACTGTCCTTCCCCCCCAATCCTCTTGTGAAGGTCCACTAGCCCACTGCTATCAAGTGCCAGCGGAATGCAGTGTTTTAGTGCTTGAGAAACGTTATCTGTGTTCGTTGCTTCTTGTTCTCAGTGTTTTATTTCTATGGAATAATCTGACTGTTTTGATAAACCTGCAGTTTTACATGAAATCCTATTTCTTAGTTGCTCTTTCTCTTCTCCTACCCCCACCCAAGATCCTCCTGATTGGGTGCCGGATGAAGCCTGCAGCTGCTGTACGGCCTGCAAGGCGCCCTTCACGGTAATTCGCAGGAAGCACCACTGCAGGAGCTGTGGAAAGGTAGTCTTTTTAGTTCACATTCAATGCACTGCTGGCTTGGGAGGCATGTGCAGAGTGCAAAACGCCCAGCTGGTGCCATTCCTGCACTCACAAAAGGTTGTCCTGCAGTCCCGCGGCAGGAGATCTGCACATGGGAGAAAGCTTCTTTTTGCCTGCCTCTGGCCACACCGTCTTTTGCATCTGTACCCTGGAGCTTAATCTCTGGGAACTAATAGCTGTGGGTGGCCTCACTGTGCAGATCAAACACTCCCCAAAGGAGGGACTACTTAAAGCTAAGGTAGGTTTCTGCAGACTTGGGTGACCCTCCCCCCTTAAACTTGCAGGAAAATATGAAAAATTAAGGGCTTTTAAAAAAAAGTGACATCTGTTTATTTGCAGATGTTAAGGGGAACAATATTTTGTTTTCCTATTGTGACTGCCAGTGGTCTCTAGTGCTGCATGGCTCTTATCTGACAGGTGAAGAGGGGCAAGAGGTGAATGGGAGCTGTCCTGGCAGAGGGAGAGGCTACTTTGGCTTTATGGAGAGGAGAAAAACAGCCAGGAAGCGGGGTGGGGGGGGGGGGGAGGAGAGGCAGCAGCCGTGGCCGGGCAGGGATGAAGCAGTAAAGGACAAAAATGTTGGGTAGGAATCAGGGCAGTAATGGGGGAAGAGTCAGGACTGGTGCCCCCTGGGCAGGGGGCACAGGAGCAAGGGTGGCAGACGCGGGAATAGGTCCCCTGCTTGTGCTGTGTTGGGGCCATTGGCAGTAACTGGGCTGAAGGTTGGCAGTGTCACCTTTGACAGCTTTGACCACCTCTTTGGACAAAGAAGGGGGACTCCACAGTCTAGACTGTGGAATCTAGACTCCACAGTAGCCATTGTTGCCCAGCAAGTGACTAGCCTTGCCAAAGCTGGCAGCCCCAGTGCCCAGACCTTTGCATGTAACAGTGCACAAAAGGGTATGCATTTGGAGATCTTTATTCTGCAGAAGGAACCTTGAATCTCGGGTGAGGGCTTCAAAAATCACTAGAGATCTTGACTAACTTAGTACTACATTCAGATCACCACTGCAATCCTTACCACACTGACGGTACGGGGCTAAATCCACTCTGACATGAGGTAAGATGGTAGATGCCGCCATCCATTGAGTGAGTAGTAGACTCTCTTGTGACCAGTTGTTGGAGAGAATAGAAGTATAAATCAGTTGGAAAATTTATGGACTACCGGTAAATAAATTAAGTTTACAGAATGTTAGATGCTAAGAGAAAACTGGTACAAAATGTTTTATAGGTGGTATATTACTCCAAAAGATCTAGCAAAAGCTAACAAAGATTATAATAGTGAATGTTGGAAACGCCAAAATACATTTTATCTCACGTGGTAGGCATGTAAGAAAGCAAGAAAATATTAGATAATGATTCATAGTGAGTTGCAGAAAATACTCAAAATCAAATTAGTATTAGACCTGAAATGTATGTTATTAAATATTCTACCCAGCAACATACCAGAAAGTCCAGTAAACTATTTAAATATATGATGACTGCTGCCAGAATGGGATATGCCTCAAAGTATATTCCTAACTTTGTGTACAGGGATGAGGCTTCCAAAACATTTATGAAATCTCACAAGGAACCAGTAAAGCTTAGCTGTTCAAGAATGATGGCTTTTTCCCGAAAGGCAGTTTTACATTTTCCTTAACTGGTTGATGTTGATAAAGAAGACGCAGACCTAGACCCTTCTTCTTCCCCCAGGCCTAGACAGGAGGCAGTATAGAGGAAACAGCCCTCTACCATGGACTTTTCTCTCCGAAGTTTCTCCATAATGATAAGAAGCTCCTCGCAGTATCTAAGATCCCACAGAGAATTTCTGGCAAGGCAGAAAGGGGGTCGGGATTTTTGCCACTTCCCCTCCCCCTTCATATTGTTTCCCCAGCAGCACCATTTGATCTGCAGTGGGAAGGGGGAGACAACATCAATTTCCTTGAATAGAAATCTTCCGTCTGCCTGGAAATTTTGGGTGGGTCCAAGACAGTTAGTGTAAACATGTAAGGTACTGCACTTAGGCAGAAAAATTGAAATGTACAGATATCAGATAAGCAACACCTAGCTTGACAACAGTATAGGCAAAAGAGATCTGGGAGTCTTAGAAGACCATAAGCTCAACATGAATCAACACTGTGATGTAGCGGGCTAAAAAGCCAATGCAGTTCTGCATCAATAGGAATATGGTGTCTAAATCAAAGGAAGTACCGTATATACTTGTGTATAAACTGACCCGTGTATAAGCCAAGGCACCTAATTTTACCACCAAAACCTGGGAAAACTTATTGACTCGCATATAAGCCGAGGGTGGGAAGCTGGGGTTTGAGGAAGCCTAGCCAGCCAGCAGGCAGAGGGAGCTCCTTATTTGGGCAGTGACTCCGCCTGATGTCACTGCCCAAATAAGGAGCTCCCTCTGCCTCCCAGCTAGGGTTTGAGGAAGCCCAGCCAGCCCGGGTGCCTCGGGGTTCCCCCTTCACCCTCCGAGGAGGGTAGCAACAAGCAGCTTGTGCAGCCGCAGGGAGGTCATCCCGGGCCACGCCCCCAGCCTCGGTAGAGGCCTGAGGAACCCTCTGGCTGCGGGGGTTTTCCCTTCGCCCTCCGGGGAGTGCAGCAACAAGCACATTGTGATTGCTGGTAAGTGGTGACTCGTGTATAAGCTGAGGGGGCATTTTTCAGCCTTAAAACAGGGTTGAAAAACTCGGCTTATACGCGAGTATGTACGGTAATAGTACCTCTCTATTCTGCATTGGGTAGCCCTCACCTGCAATATACTGTTCCAGTTCTGGGCACCCCAATTCAAGAAGGATAGTGACAAGCTGGAATGGGTCCAGAGGAGGGTGACCAAAATGATAAAAGGTCTGGAATCCTTGCCCTATGAGGAGAGACTTGGGGAACTGGGTATGCTGAGTCTGGAGAAGAGAAGGGGTGACAGGATAGCCATGTTTAAATATTTGAAGGGATGTCACTTTAAAGAGGAAGCAAGCTTGTTTTCTGCTGCTCCAGAGACTAGGATAAGGAGCAAAAGATTCAAGGGGCAGGAAAAGAGATTCCACCTAAACGTTAGGAAGAACTTCCTAATGGTAAGAGCTGTTGGACAGTGGAATACGCTGCCTCAGAGGATTGTGGAGTCTCCTCCTTTGGAGGTTTTTAAATAGAAGCTGGATGTCAGGAGTGCTTTGATCATGTCTTCCTGCGTGGGTGGGGGCTTGACTGAATGGCTCCTATGGTCTGTTCCAATTCTATCATTCTGGAAAGGCTTTTTGAAGGGTTGGGCTCAAGCTGAATGTGTGTCCCATTTGGAAAAGCATCGAGACATGTTGGAATTTGTTTCTGTTGTGTCTTGCAGATCTTTTGCTCTCGCTGCTCTTCTCACTCTGCCCCTTTACCTCGCTATGGCCAGATGAGGCCTGTCCGTGTCTGCACCCACTGTTACATGTTCCACGTGACTCCTTTTTACAGAGACAATTGGGATGTCTGACTGCACATTGGAGTGGTGGACTGATACTCTGCTGTCGTATTTGTAGGGGCTGCCTTGGACTTACACCAAGAATAAACTTGAAAGGAAAGCATTCGGAAGGGCAAGTGGATGAAAGCATCAACCTGTTTATTTGATTTCATCGGTTTATTGCTGTGTTTTATGAAACTGCTGAAGTGGACGGTGAAGCCCTCGTTTCCCAAACAATAGTCCTGTCTTCCATGTTCTATGTAGTATTGACGTGTGCCTATCCAAAGCAAACTGGGCGCCTTGGCAGCTTTTCTGTTGTTCCAGTCCTCCCCATTGGTGGTGGTTGTGTGCCCTGGCATAGTGCCAGTGAAGCATGGCTCAGCCTGTCGCGAGTTTCATTTCTGGACTACATGTCTGTGCTCAAATAATCCGACAAGCCCATGACACTACATTACATGCAGAAAACTAGTTGTATCATCTGAAAATCTGGAACAAAATAGCTCCTCAATTGAGCTAAGTCTATGCCAGGGATCTCCATGTGATCCCTGTGGGTGCCACGGAGTCCATCAAGAGTTTTCAGAAAGTGGGGAGCGATGTGATTGGCTATGCAGATCCCTCTTCTAGGGAGGGAGGGGCATGGTGCCACCCTCCCCAGCAGCCACCTTGCGTTTTGCTGGGCCTCCCACAGAAGCCCCCCTGTGCCAGAATTCCAAAGGTGCCCACAGCCTCAAAAGGGCTGGGAACTCCTGGTCTGTACCAAGCAGGAAGCGCTCAGTGAGCAAATGCCTGCTGTGACTTCAGTACACATATTCAGAAGACAAGAAGTAGCTTCGAGAATGGAATGTTTCAGTAGTTATTGTTGCTCCCAAAACTGTGCGCAGGTTGAAGTTAGAAGTCTTGTTGCTACACTGTAGTGGAAGAACCTGATGTCTTGGTAATGGTAGCAAGTCTAAAAAACTTCTTCCAGCTTGGAGGGCAAGGTAGGTGTGTCTTGCACAAGGGAGGAATGCCCAGCCAGTTCTTGGTGCTGCCTTTTTTGATGAAGGAGTTTGTCAGATTCCTACAAACAATACTAAGAACTCTGGTAGTATAAAGTGACGCCAAGTCACAGCTGACTCATGACAACCCTGTAGGGTTTTCAAGGCAAGGGACATTCAGAGGTATTTTGCCGTTGCTTCCCTCCGCATAAACGGAAGAAGTTCAGAGAGGACAGGAACTGGTCTAAGGTCACCCAGCAGGCTTCAGGTGGAGGAGGGGGGAATCGAACCTGGTTCTCCAGGTTAGTCTCGGCCACTCTTAATTTCTACACCATATTGGATCTTACCAAGAACTCTAGCCAGCAGGAAAAGAAAAATAGCGTGAAGAAGTTTTAATTCCTTCTCAATGCCCCCTCCCCCCGGTATCCTTAAAGCAAGAGAAAGAGGTAGAAGCATTAGGTGCCGCACTGTAGCAGGTCCTCAATACCTGTGCAAGGTGCACACACACAGAGAGAAATCCCGAACAGGAAAGCATCATTTCCCAGTGGTACCTAACAAAGAAGTCTTCCCTGCATTCTGCTTAAGTAGCCAAGCTTCAGCAATCACTGCCTAGTGGTCTCCGTCAGTTGCATCTTCAGGAGGGACCCCCTGTTTCTCCGTTAGCCAGACCAGGGGTCCCCAATCTTTTTGTCCCTGCAGGCACCTTTTAAAATCTGGCACAAGATGGCATGGGTGCTGCCACACAATGGCTGACATAAAATGGCTGCTGCAGGAGGAAAAACCACCCACAAAATGACTTCCCAGCTTACCTTCAGTCACACAGTGAAGATCCTTATGCTATGTTGGCAGCTGCCACCAAGGCAATGTATTTAAAACTCTGCACAGCCAATCAACTCTCCAGGGGCCAGTCAGAAGCTTTGCTGGATACAAGCCCTACCTAGCCCACCCACTTTCTAAAAAGCACCTGGAGGGTACAAGGAAAGGTGTTGGTGGATGCCATGATTCTGTGGGCATCATGTTGCAGACCCCAGTGCTAGACAGTGGCTTCAGCCTGCTCCTGACCTATATATTCTGCCAGCCAAGCCTCTTTGTGATGTCATGATGGAATGGCTTCTAGATAACAGTTCTTTGGGTAGATCCATTACTGTGTTATACCCCATCCCAACATCCCCAGCCACAAACAAACTTACTGGTAGGTTTTGTGGGTCATGAGCCACCAACTGCTCCAACCAGCCATTGTTCACCTGCCCTTCTTGGATGAAAGCTGTAAACCATTCTAGACTCAGCATACTTGCTGCTGTAGCCCTGCTCTAGCTTCTAGCACTACCTCCCAGCACTACCTCCCAGCAAGAGCATGATGGTGCCCCCATGCTGGTTCGACTCAGAAAGTATGTGTGTTTTGGAGTGGTGGGGGTCTATTTTTACCCAACGCCAGTTCTAGTTTGGTTGTATCCGGTTTGTATCTCCCTCTTAGCTAGGCAGAAGACAGGAAGCCCAGAATAACTGATGTGTATTGGAACCTGCCCTCCCCCCCCCCCCCCCCCCCCCCGCCCAATTCCCAGCAGCAGCAGGGCAGTTCACTGACAAAGTGCAGAGAAGGGAAGAGAGGAAAGGGACATTTCTTTTCAAGGTGTTTCCCTTTCAAACGTAAGAAACTGTTCCTGCCAATATTGTCCTTCCAGGGAAACACCAGTTTTCCTACATTTAAAATAAAGTGGGGTTTTTTTAAGGAAAAGAACAGGCTGGTCACAATTTGTGCACAAATACAGCATGATGTCCTGTAGAAACAGGAATGGGGGATATCTTAATGTTCACAATAAAAGACATGACAGGTTTTAACCCTTACATTCTTTATTAGTATTTATATCAGTTCAGTTAATTTTGCCATTTGGGCAGTTCTTCAGAGTCTGCATAACCCATTTTTCATTCTGTCAAAGAATTTAAACTCTGAACCAGATCTAAATGCCTCTTTCTTTACTTTTTCCCAAAATAGCTTGGACCATTTCCCATCAAATATGGAAATATTTTTGTCCTTCATTGCACAGAACTCCTCTTCATGCAAAGATGACCAAAGAAAAGTAAAATTTCAGTAGTTTTAAGATGTTTCAGTGCAAGTAGCTTATGACACTGGTTTCTAACCATTCTTTACAGCACACAAGAGAATACAATTCAAAATGGTTAGCTCATCAATAGGTGCGTTTAACAAACAAGAATCCAAGAATATGTAGCTAACCAGTCATTATTATAAGCCATAATGGTTAGGGGTAGAGGTTGGACAGCAAAGAATAAATCATTTCTTAGCTTTGTTATAAGACCAAAAGGGTAGCGCAACTCTGTTTAGCCCTAAAGTGGACTTCTGGGCAGCTGGGGGTTTTTTATGCTGCCTCCCCATGTTGCCTGAAAGCCCTCTGAAGATGGTGTGGCCACAGCGCTGTCTGGGGCCATCAGTGGCTTGCAGATTGGGCTGCCCGGTTGCCATTCTAACAGGCCAATCCAGAGCTGACAGGCAGGGAGAAGATGGTGCCGTTCCGGCGCCACTCTGCTCCCTCCAGAAGGCTTTTCTGTGGTGTTGGAAGCCCTAAAAAGGTTCCTTGAAAAGGCAGGCAAACACCCCCCCCCCCAATTGCAGGAAGTAGAGACGCCTCTACTGGCAGCTCTGCCCGTGCAAGGGGAGCCACCAGGCGCTGGAGGCCAACTAAGGTCAGTCCCGCCCCCCGGAATGCCCCCCAGCCATGCCAGGGCAGCACTTTGTGCTGGTGGGCCTGGGCAACTGAGGAACTTCCTGGTCAGGTGCTGCAGAGCCGTTAAGCGCCCGGCTGCGCAGGTAAGTTGCTCCTCTGCTGGCGCATTTGCCCTTCTAAATTCCTGAGGCAGAGTTTATTGGGAAAGTTCTTTTAAAGCGTTTTAAAAATTATCTGGTGAATTTGCACTGAACAAATGGAAATGTTTTAAATTCATCACGGTATATTCCCATCTCCAGTAGACTGAATGGCCAGTATTTTTTGCCCTGTTTTTGTGCCTTTCATAAGAGCCTGGCTTAAAAAAATATAGAAAGTGAGATTTTCTTTTCATTATTTGCTGAATTTCTCTGTAGACACCGAAACAGGGCCTGACAGTGTCCCAGAACAACCCACCATAGCTCTTGACTCATAGTGTGGTGCAAAATGTGACCTCAGATCTGTCATAAGTGAACCCACATGGTAGTTTGCACCAGTGTTTATGCTGAAGTCTAGGGTGCCCTGCATATGCTGAAGGAGAATCTCTGGATCAGCCCCTCCTTTGTAAATATGGAATAATTTTTTTAGCATCTGCAAGTCTTCTAATTTCTGAAGCAATTGCTGGATTAGTGTGATCACACAATAACAAACCAAGATTTGTTTGCTGATTCATTTGCAATTTGATCCATTTAGGCTACCAGAGCTTGGGGGAGTTGAATGCACCAGCGGGTGATCACGTTCTGGCCATTTATGGAAGAAGTGCAGAGGCCGTTGCTCAAATAGTAGAGCATCTGCTTTTCACGCAAAAGTTCATACATTCAATCCCTTGCCGCATCACCAGTGAAAAGGATGATAAGAGAGACCTCTGCCTGAGACCTAGAGACTGTAGCTGCCAGTCAGAGGGAACAATGCTTACCTTGAGAGACCAAGGGTTAGTAGCAGGTGGCTTCATGTATTCATGCATGCATGTGTTCAAGGGGGGCAGCTCAGTCACTGCTGGGGCTCAAGTGTTCTTATCAGAGCTATTGAAATGTGCTGTTTACTGTAGTACCAAAAAGAAAACTATTTAAGAAGAATCCTTACTTTTAAATAGTAATGCCTGTATTCTTTACAAATTTACTCTTTGCTATGGCTTATATCCTGTACACAGTAGTCATATAATGGAATAAGAAGCTTGTTTAAGTTTTAAAGAATAAGTAAGATTATATACAGTCCCTGTTGCTGTTATGGACAAACACCACTTTGATGCATCATCCCTCTTTTATTTGTCATGAATTCTGTTTCTAAGAGACTCCCAGGCAGAATAACTTGGTTCACTTTTAAGCTGAGCACAGATTGGCCCTGTTAATTGGGAGGATATTACAAAGCAAAGATACTTTAAAGCTTAAATCTCAGGCCTGCACTGTAATGTTTGTTAAAGATTTATTCTTATAAAAATATGTTTATTATTTCTTTCTAGGAGTAAGAACAAAGTATAATGAACTCCAACTGTGAAATTAATATATACAAAAAGTTGTTTTGGAGAAAAATAATCTGATTTAATATAATGGATATTATTTATGAAAGCTGGTTTACTTTTGTAAATGGTGCAATACAGAATCATTATCTACAAATATGATAGCTAAGAATGTCAGACTTTATTTTTTAAGTAATAACTCCTATGTCTCTTAATGAAAAGCACAATCAAATATAGTTCATATTTGCTTGAAGAAAGCTTTTGCCTTTCTTCTAATAAATAAATAAAATGTCAGAACTTCCAAGTTGTACCTGCTCTCCTGTTGTTTCCGGTAATGTACGACATTTAAACATCTCTATCAAATTTAATTGGGTCATCCACCCGTTACCAAGTCATATCATGCTCAGGATTAATGTGTTTTTAAGATTGTTTACTTCAGTGGACTTAAGGCAGTTGGTGGAGGGGTGGAAGGAAGGAAGGAAGGAAGGAAGGAAGGAAGGAAGGAAGGAAGGAAGGAAGGAAGGAAGGAAGGAAGGAAGGAAGGAAGGAAGGAAGGAAGGAAGGAAGGAAGGAAGGAAGGAAGGAAGGAAGGAAGGAGTGGATTGGACAGGTCTGTTTCCAGTTATCAGCCCCCTAACAAGAATTAAAATCCAAATCATAGCCACCCTTTAGTTCTGACTCCCAGTGCCATTGCGTCAGGCACTGGATCACAGGAAGGAAGCTGGGTCAAGATCAGAAGAAGAAGAGGTTTGAATTTATATGCCGCTTTTCTCAACTATAAGGAGTCAGAGAAGAAAAGAAGTTTGGATTTCTCAGTAGTGGGGAGTCTCAAAGCAGGTTACAAACACCTTCCCTTCCTCTCCCCACAACAGATGCTTCTCTAAAGGCTGTCGCTGTCTGCGGCTGCCTTTCCCTTGCAGATCTCCAGTCAGACAGAAACAAGGGAGCGCATGCATAGGAGAATTAGAATTTTCTGATGGCTCTCGCCCCCCCTTCACTACTTTTCACCAAGGCTTGCCCTTGGCCAGATTATTATTGACCTCATCCAGCAATGAGGTCCAGTCAAAGGTGGACATGCCACAACTTTTGGGGTGACAGCAACACCTGAAAAAACTATTTTCCCTGATTGAGTCATTTTTGTAATTATTTTAAAAACATTATATGGTACATGGCACCACCCGTGATTGGACTGTATTTTTAAAAAATAAATGAATATGTGAAGAATAGTTTCTCTTCCGTTCAAAGGGACATGTGGCTTGACACGCCAGCCCACGAAGGTAGGCCTTTTCTGGACTTTCCCATTTAGTCTCTGAAGGGTTGCAGCAGCCCTTGACAACCGGCCGCCTGCATGTGAATGCCATGGAGCCCAGGCCAGCGACAGGCCCTTCGTTTCAGTGCCCATTGCGAGTAACCACACATGGAGTTGCCAACAATGGGTTAGGACATTACTGGAGATTTGGGAAGGGCGGAATTTGAGGAGGGGGTGAACTCTGCAGGTTATGTTTAGATTGTTATATTTTATGATGGCTTTATCATTATGATGGCTTTATCATTTATGGAGCAGCAGTGGTGTAATGGTTAAGAGCAGGTGCATTCTAATCTGGAGGAACTGGGTTTGATTCCCCGCTCTGCTGCCTGAGCTGTGGAGGCTTATCTGGGGAATTCAGATTAGCCTGTGCACTCATAGAATCATAAGAGTTGGAAGAGACCACAAGGGCCATCAAGTCCAACCCCCTGCAATGCAGGAACACACAATCAAAGCACTCCCAACATATGCTGATCCAGCCTTTGTTTAAAGGAGACTCCACCACTCTCCGAGGCAGTGAATTCCACTGTCGAACAGGCCCTGGACGGGCCAGAAGTGCTTTCCTAATGTTTCTAATGGGAATCTCTTTCCTTTCACCAGAATCCATTACTCCTTGTCCTAGTCTCTGAGGTAGCAGAAAAACAAGCTTCCTTTGCTCCCTCTCTGCTAAATATGACATCCCTTTCCATAAATATTTTAAACATGGTTATCATGTCACCCCTTAACCCACGCTTCTCCAGACTCAGCCATCCCTAGCTCCCTAAGCTCCCCTTCGTAGGGTACTTTTGGACTCCAGACCCTTTGCCATTTCCTTTATTGCCCCCTCTGGACCTGGCTCCAGAGCTGGTCAATATCCCTCCTGAATTAAGTGTGTGCCTCCAGGAACTGTACACACACATTCCAGGTGGGAGGGTCTAACCACCGCAGAATAGAGAGGTACAATTACATCCCTCGATCTTGACACTATACTCCTATTGATACAACCCAGAATTGCATTGGCTTTCTTGGCTGCCGCACCACACTACTGACTTGGCATTTAGGCTGGTGCTGTGTGGTTCTCCGGGCTGGTCATGGTCGTGTTCCAGGCAGCCCTCTCTCCTGACGTTTCGCCTGCATCTGTGGCTGGCATCTTCAGAGGATGTTGGGAAAGCAAGTGGAGTATATACCTATAACCTTTGGACTACCATCACTATCATTTTTTGAACTCCTATCTGTTTGAATACTTTCTCCCTCTGCCACATAACTCAATTTAAAGCCCTTCTAATCAGATTTGTGAGCCTCCTGGCAAAGATGATTCTTCCTACAGACGTGAGGTTCAACCCATCCCTTACCAGCAGTCCCTCTTCATGAAACACAGACCATGGTCCAAGAACCCAAATCTGGCGGCACCACTGGCGAAGTCAATTGTTCATCTCCACTATTCTTCTTTCTCTCCATGGGCCAATGTACGTCCTTCAAACTGAGTAGAGAGGAGAAGATAACCTAGAAGCATCCAGATCCTTCAGCTTCTTTTCCAGGAGCTTTTCCCCAAAATCCCTCCTGATGTCCCAAAAGCTACGTACCTTGCAGTGCCATTTGTCCCCTGCATGGATCAGGAAGGGAAAGGGGTAAAGGGCTTACACAAGTCTCCATGTCACCAAGGCAGTGACATGCCAAATTTTTTGCCCCAGCGAGACAGCATACCTCTCATGACATCTTATCAGGCCTGCAAATCACTGATTCTGTTCCTCTCAGCAGGGAGAGTCCCCAGATACAACTAAGCACGCCTCCTCTGGATGTTTTGCCACTCTGGGTGGGCTGAACCTTCTACTGTTTTTTTGTACATTCTCTGAGGTGTTGGCCCAGTTGCTCCTGTGTGCATCTTCCTTATCCTCGTCCTCGCTGAGAAGGGAGAGAACTTCTAAAACGATTTTGTAGCTTTTGGTGCCTCCAAATAACGCCCTCCTAGACACGTTACTCCTTTGTGTCATGCATTTCTTTTCCAATTGCCTTAAATCTTGAGAGCAGCCATCTCACCGTAGAAAGACTGGCTGCATGCTTCCTCACCCTGTGCATTGTCAAATTCTCCACTGTAAAGGTCGAAGGAAATCTTCCTTATTCCTAAATGTCTCTGAAGTGTAGATACCTGCATGCCTCAAGCCGCTGGACCTTCTCTTCTGGCAGAGGAGAGAGAGCAACCAGCAACTTCTACACTTGCTGCAAGTGCAGCTATATGCATCCTCTTGGTAAAACAAACATCCCTCAGCCAAGCTGCAAGTAACTAAGCAAATAACTCCCACTAAAGTTATATTTCACTGTTGGGGCCAGTGCAGGGCCTCCTGTAAGAATTTCTCAACCCCCAAAATTCTCCCTTTACCTACGTAGACAAGTCCCTGTAAACTGCACTCCCAAGAACCAGACCTAATGGCTGAACCCGTGATCCCTTGCTAAGACTCCAAGGTACCTTCTATCCCTCAAAAGATATGTCCTTATTGAGTAAAAACAATTGCGGCATGTGCCGCTGCTTCCAAAGAGTGAGCAACAGAGCTAATAGCAAACCCCACCTCTCAGCAAGCACATCCAGATCCAAAGAAAGAAAACCAAAGAAAACAAACAAAAAAATCCCTGTTTAAAACACACTGCTAAAAAGATCTGACTTTGAGAAACCCTCCAAAAAGATAAACCAGAGCTTACCTAGTACTCCTCTTTTCTGCTGCTACCCTGTTTCTCCGAATATAAGACATCCCCTGAGAATAAGACGTAGTAGAGGTTTTTATTGAAGCAAGCAACATATAAAACATCCCCTGCAAGTAAGAGACTAGTAAAGTTTTTGTTTCAAGCATGCCTGCTGAACATAATAACAGAACAATTTTATATGCAGCTGTGGAGAGGGAAAACAAAGACATCCCCTGAAAATAAGATATAGCACATCTCTTTGGGAGCAAAAAATTAATATAAAGACACTGTCTTTACTTTCTCTCGAGAGAAAATACAGCACTCTTCTCACTAAGGTTTCCCAGAGAGCGGTGGTAGCAATAGAGCTTACTAGCAAACCTCTACCTCTCACCACTCCCACACACGCCTAGCTAAGTGGACTCCTTAATGGGCTAGGCACAGTTCTTCCGTGCTCTTTCAGCCCCACTGTAAGTGGAATTCCACAGAGCAGAAATAGTGCTGGGCTTTGTTGGCTGAAAGACCGCTTATTCAGGACATCCTAGAAAGCTCACGTGACACGTACATGGCAGGAAATGGGACTCCTTCCCACTTGTAATCTACAGGTTATAATTCACCTTCTCTGCTCCATCCCTCTCCCTGCTCTCCTTCGGCCCCATTCTCATGGAACGCATGCATCTCTCTCCTGCGGAGATAAGGCTCCCGCTAGAGAATCGTGAGCTCGCTTCTGGCCCATCAGCCTGCAGCCCAGGAATCTACCTTAAGGCTGCCGGCCAGTTGAGAATCACAATTCATTGAAATCCCTTTACACCTGGCTTCTCCCCTAAGAAACACTCTGGTTTGTGTGGGAAGGCAATGGTTGAAAAGTAGAAATAAGGAGGGGGGCGCATATTTGAATAATAATTCCATTGATTATAAATCCAAAGCTGGAATACCCTGCACCCAGGAAACCAACATTGCAAGCTTAAGGGTTAAACGAGAGTCCAGGGATGGCGCTAATTCTATAACAATGCTTGTGGCTAATAATTATAGGCCGTATGGGGAATCGGCGACGCAAGCAGGCACTGTAGAAGCCGGAGCCCCTTGAGGAACTGGAATGAAAGACAGGATGGATATTACTTAAAGACTAGGGTAGATCTAACTGGCAGTAACATCATTAATCACTTCTCAGAATTCTAAAAGGTCCTGTAATGAATTTTTTGCCTAGGCTCTTTGAAAAATTTATGCATCGCCTCTGAGGTTTTAGTAGACAAGTAAACCCAAGCCCCAACACGCAAGCAAGCTGGGGTCCGATGTTTATCCATTTGAACTTTGGGAATCTTTAATATTGTAAAGCAGTCTGAACTGCTTTCCACCCTCAGCCAGAGATGAAATCCACTGCTGGAATTTGAGGATGCAGTGCCTCCAAGGGTAGTTAGTAACGTGTGGGGAAGGAGCGCTAGATTAATAATCCTTTCTAAAGGGGTTTTTTTTAAGGCACTGCTATGGAACGGCATTGTTATAGGCATATCTGCAACGGAATTAAATCGCACTCAGTTGTCTTGGTGATAGTTATGTAATAACGAATACTGTTCACATAAGAGACTTGTCTGGCCCTTCTGACTCACCACTTTGAACGCAGGGGCGTGTAAACTGGCCAAAGTGCAGCCCCCCCCGTAACAGACCCAGGAGGGAAAGCTTCCAAAATTTCTTTGAAATGGGACCAGTTCAAGGGTCGGATAACACTCACCTGAGGGGAGGAGTGTAGACGGGGTATATATGTTGAGAATGAAATGGGTAACCACAATTTGGGGAGCGAAGGAATGGAGGTGCAGGGAATGAAATGGGTTTGTTTTGAAACAGGTCCACTACCACCTACAGACTGTGTTTCCTATTCTAAGTGTAAACTGTAATAATAAAATCCATTGAGATGACTTCCCAGGGCTGTGGAGGCTACTCTGGGAGAGGTTTTACCAGTCCATGGGGCTTCCCGGAGACTTGGCCTCCACAAACAGGAGCACCTCTGATATAAGTCTCAATGTCCTTATATGGCGCTACCACCAAATTCGACGGTATGGCTATGCAGTGTCTTGAGAAAGCCAAAATGTCCAGCTGAGCGGAAGTAATCATGGCAGGCTTCGGAACTCCAGTTTCATGGCGGGGCACTGCACTCACCAATTCCCCCGCCTCCCAAAACACTCCATTCACTAAGCTGCAGCTGAGTCAATTTTCCTCCTCACGGGTAACTCATGAAGACTCAGCCTCGAAGGCTCCCGTGAGAAGGGGGGAGCAAGGCTGGGAACCCGGGCTGAGGAGGAGCCGGATGTCTGGGATCGAGTGACGCCAACCCCAGCTGGGAGGGGAGAGGACAGTGCTGGATGTCTCAGAGGCAGCTCCAGACTCCCCTGGTGGACAGCGTGATCAGCTGTTTGTTGGTTTTTTCCGGGGAAAAAAATGGACGAAGGAAAAATCGGGAAAAGAAATCGCCCAACGAGTTGTTTAGCAAGTGACATTTCCTTTGAGGGGGTAGAGAGAGCAGCCAAGTCTTATGATCCTACCAAACCTGAAGGTGTTTAGCCCCCCCAAGCCAGTGACGGCCAAGTGAAAGCGCTATTTTGATGGCAGCAGTCTCTTTATCCCCACGGTCCAGTTGAGCTCTGCTACCGAGAATTTTTTTTTTTTGGATAAATAAGCACACGGAACAAGCCTACCTATTTTATTTCTGCAATATTACAGCCAAGCTACTTTGTCCAAGTAATCCACGTGAACCAATGGCGGAAGGTCTCAATGGGGTGCTTTAAGACAGGTTCGCAGGAAAAGCCGACGGCAAGCTGGAAGGCTGTTTGAGCATTCCTTCTTGGAGAGACCAAGGGAGGGAGCCCTGGCTTGGTAGCCAGGAGTCTTTTACCTTTGAAAGTGAATAGGTCTGTGGAGGGAAGGGCCAATCTAGCAAAACGGGGTATAAAGTCACCATATAAAATTATAAACCCTAGGAAAGATTGTAGCTCTTTCCGTTGGTGGGGCTGGCCATTGCTGACTGCTTCAACCTTGTATAGGATCCATATTTTAACCTTCGATGAGATCCTGTAGCCCAAAATAGTCTATGTGGAGGGCTGATGAAAGCAGCACTTAGACAGTTTTATAAGAGGGAGTTGTCGAGCAGCGCTTGCAATACTCCCTAACCAAAGCCTCACTTCCAATGGTTTCCAGTGAGTAAATTAAAACATCATCTAAGTAATACAACTACTCCTTTATAATAAAATCATGCAAACTCTTGTGCATTTATGAGAGCTATGAGCGCCTGGAGCCCCAGCTTAACCAATGGCATTATTAAGCATTCATATATTGTCCCACTTTTAGTAAGTAAAATTGCCAAGCCAAATGCTTCCAGAGTCTCTGCAATTTGACTCTGTAGTATGTTTCCTCAAATCCAACTTAGTAATCCGGCCCCTTGCCCAACATAATCTAAAAGGTCCCTTGATTATGGGTAAGGTATTTATTGGATACGTAGAAACAGCATTTAATCCTCGTAATCAGTACATTAGTCTTGTAAAGACCTCACCTTCTTCTTTGGCAAACAGGACAGGAGCGGCGCATGATGTTTGCAGCCTGGGCCAGATGGAATCCGCGAAAAGGTTTTTATCTAGCTGCACGGGAGTTCTTTCTCCCTGGGGCCTGCGCGGTATAAATTCCCACTTTGCAGCTGGAGCCCCGGGCTGTAGGCTGGGATTTTGCAGTCAGGTTCCTAAGGGGGGGGGGTAAATTGATCAAGCATTCCTGTTCTTGAAACACTCTGCTAAGTCCTGGTAAGCTGCTGGGAGGAAATGTGGTCTGCGGAGTTGAGTGCCATTGGGTGTAACCACTGAAGAAACCAAGGATTTATCTTCATTGGATGGGGTTCTCCTCCAATTCATATGCTCACAGGGGGGGACTGTGTGAATTCTAGAATCCGCTCCTTCCAAATACATTTGTCTATGTAGCAATAAATTAATGGTGCATGCCCAGGACAATGGAATGTTTTACCACCGGAGTAAGTATGAAATCCACCTTCCCAATGGTCAGCGCAAACGGAAGGAGGACAGGGCTGCGCTTTGAATCGTGAGCCGGGCTCCTTGCCCGAGGTGGGCTGCCATTCATTTGTGTGGAACGGTATGGGTTTTGTTAAAGGAACTCGGTCTAAACCGGAAGCTCTTCAGCCACTTGGGGCCGTGATTAAGCAAAATGGAGCACCAGGAATCTGTTTAGGCCGAGGCTGGGGCCACGTATGCTTAGCAGGGCTACTAGAATCAGCTTTGAATAGTAATGGGCGGCTGGCCTTCTACTCACCGTGATCTGGAGTAGGATCCACATCCATGGGGCTCGATGAGAGGCAACCTCGCCACTCTCCTCGTGTCACCTCGGCAAATCATGACCTAATCCGCTGGAGGAGGGGCTGACCCCGCGGGTGGCTTGGCAGAGGTGGTGCGGGGTCAAAAGTGTGGGCTTCTGTTTTTCGGGCAGTTGGCAGCCAGATGGCCTGGTCCCCCCGCACAAAGCAAGTACAATCCTAAACGGCCACGGCGCTCAGAGGTGGTTCTGCAGAGACGGCTGGGTCATTTATGCAGCTGTAGGAGGTGGTCAGAGGAGTGGTTTCGGGCGGCCGCAAGCGGTGCCGTAGTCCAAACGAGCCGCTTACTTCATGTATCCCAAGTCGATCCACCTGGCAGCCGGAGCAGTGCTGGGATAATGGATGAGAAACACCCATCTCCCCTCAAGTTTTAATACGCCGATGGCATCAGGATAGGCGACATCTGCATTTCTCCCATGCTGCCCAGGCTACCTCGAGGAAGTCCCAGAGCACGCTGCCCGGAACTCACTTCAGAAAGCAATTCGCAAAAGAACGGGTTGCCCTGTTGAATAGATTTTATGAATGGATGGCTTCATTTCAGCGCCTGGATCTGAAGCTGGGCTCTTAGGGTTTAAAGAAATGCAGCACTCAAGGGCGAGTATCATCCTACTGCAGCTCAAAAGTGGCTGGTCATTAAGCAAACTAGTCAGCCGCCACCTGGCCCAGGGACAGACCCGGGATAACCCAGATTTTTTTCACTGCCTAGATCGAGTATAAGCCACTGCATTCTTCCATATGCATCGAGTTGCAAGACAGAAGTAGGGGAGTTTGTAGCTTATCCCATCAAAATGGGCAGGGATCGGGCCTGGTAGGCATCCTCTCCACGGCCTCCCTTGGAACCCGCTTTGGGGCCATGCTGTACAGGCTGGGGCGTGGGAGCAGGAGGGAGAGTGGAATCGGGGAGGCATCGGGCCTGCGCCGCTGGTTCCCAAGCAGGCGGAGTAGGCAGGGACTTTGAAGTGCAGGAGCTGGTAGCAGGACCTAGGAAGCGTCAGCCTATAGGACGGGTAAATGGTGTCGGGCGCTTCGGGTAACGTGTAGGCTTCTTAACCCCTGAAATATCATCCTGTCCTGCTTCAGTTCTGTTCTAAGGCAGCTTAACTCCCTTTGCGAAGTCAAGGTATCTTGATGCAGTAAAGTAGCCTTCCCGCCTCCAGTTTGTCGAAAGTTCGTCCTTGAATAGCTGCAGTCAGTCTAATTCTATACCGATGCACCTTTACTACCTTCGCTGATCGCTCTGGTCCATCCTAGGAGTGCCTCGGTAATCTTATTGTGGATTGATAATCTTGTATTATACTGCCGCTGTAACTGGGCTCTTTGGCTCCGGGTCCAATTCAAGTTGGACGCCTTTATGCTTGTTGTTCACGATCTCTTTTGCAGGTTTTCTACGGCCCTTTGTAGCTGTTCCTGCCTCCTCGTATAGCTGCATGCCTCACGGGCCCACGCCTGGTATCCTCGTAGTCGGGCCACTTCCTCATCCCAATTTCTTTGGATGGAGGGGAAACAAACTGGATGGGGAGGCAGACTCCTTCCTCGGATTCCTCCCTATTGGAAAGTGAAAAAGTACCTCCAGTCCATCATCACTACAAGGGCCTGTACATCAGCTACCCACTGGGGATCTGATGTAATGGATTGTGCACGGAGCCCTTCCTAACTACATCAACCCGATCCTTGTATAAAAGACCTAAAGGACTCGGTAGTTTTAGGATCGGCTCCGTGCTATGCCACTGAGGGATTCTTTTGGGAGCATCATCGGAATACTTAGTCCAGGAATCGCTCATTGACTCTGGTTGGCTGCATGAAGTGGTCAGGCTCCATCTCCTCCGACAGGGTGCATCTGAGGTTTGTAATCCACGTAAAACGGGTAGATCCGGCCCACAGGCGCATCGCATCCATAGATAGCTCTAAACGCCCTAAGCAAGCACCTGCGATGATCGCCTCCGCGGCCCCTCATCCCAACGGGCGCAAGGGAAGACTCAAAATGAGAGGATCGGAGAGAGTTACCAGACCCGCTCCCCCGCTTGGTTTCCTCCACCTGTCAGGAAGGGAAGGTCTGGAACCCCATGGGGCCACCTCAACCGTTCCTCAGTTTTAGGAATATTCAAATCCTGCATGCCGGAACAACTAGAGGTCCACTGATTTGTAGAAGTAAATGAGGATTTTCAGGGATTCTGCCACAAATGGGCGGAATTTGGGTTAGAGCAGAAAATATGCTATTTGTTTGGTTGAAAGACTTTATTCAGACATCTTAGAAAGCTCACGATAATGGCCAAGCGCAGGCGGGAAATGTGAATTCTTCCCGCCTTGTGACCCACAGGTTATAATTCTCTCCGCTCCATCCTCCTACTTCTCCCTGGTCCCATTCTCATGGGAACGGCATGCTCATCTCTCTCCGTGAGATAAGGCCTCTGCCCGAGAAATCGCAGCCGATTCTGGCCCATCGCCCGAGCCCAGGAATCTACTCAAGGCCAAGCGGCTGTGCTGAGAATCAACACCATTGAAACCTTTACACCCACCCACCTCACAGGGTGTTAGTTGTGAGGGGGGAAGGGCAAGGAGATTGTCAGCCCCTTTGAGTCTCCTGCAGGAGAGAAAGGGGGGGGGTATAAATCCAAACTCCTCTTCTTCTTTGTGGTTTTTAAATTGTTTTTAACCTGTGTAAGCCGATTGGAGATGTGGGCACAGAGTGGCATATGCAGCATCAGTAGATAAATAAGTAATGCGTCTGCCCCCTGAAAACAACCCAGGCCCTTTATACACCGAACCCAGGAATAAATCCCTGGCTAATGTCTTGTCAAATCTCGTCTCCATCTGTTTGTGATGAGCCGCGGATCCCTTCACCTTCCACAGGGCGGCTCTTTTGGTTCTTGCCGCTGGGAAAATCAGGACAAAGGCAGCAACCGGCTGGATTTTATTTGCTTGGCTTAGCGAATATGGTCTTACTGATAACACTAATGATAGGTTTAATTTTAGACCCGGTCTGTTCTATCAGCGCAGCGGCCAAATCAGAATTCTTGGATTTCGTGTGTTTAAATTCATTTGCCTCATTGTTAATATGTTTTAGACTTGAATGGCCACGATCCATTTTCCTTGGGCTGACAGTGGGATCCTCATAAGAATCACTCCGGGTCTGACCACTGACAGCAACGGATGCCGCCTGGGTGAGCTCCGCGGGGACCGCGCTGTCACTCCCACCGAGACCTTCCGCCCTCTTAGAGTCGCCCCTGACGGCGCATGCCCGGGGCCGCGGTGACGTCATGTGTTTTCCTCCGAGAGGTCCTCGCTTGCCGCGCCTACCGCCGCTCCTTCCCCGGCCCCCTTTAGCCCCTCCTCTAGCCCTTCATTGGCTTGCAGCAATCCCCGCCTCCTAATTTGCATAGCCCAATCACGACCTCCTGCCTGCTTTGCATAGGCGCCGGCGGCCAATCCGCGCGCCGCGGGGCCGGACCCTCACGGACTGTTGCTAAGCTTCGGCTTCCCCCGTGTCGCTCCTGCGGGTCGGCCTCTCGGCCTGTCAACACGCCGCCTTGCGGAAGGGGGCCTCCGATTGGCTCCAACGCCTTCGCGGAACGGCGCTGAGTGGCCCCGTCGGCTGCCCGTCCGGGGAGTAACGTGCCAAGTGCGGGGCTGGCGACGGAGGCGCTGCTGGCCGTCAGGTGCAGCGGAGGAGGAGGAGGAGGAGGAGGAGGAAGGTGACATGGAGTGGAATTCCCTGCTGATGCTGCTGGAGGCCGCCGAGTACCTGGAGAGGCGGGAGAGGGGTGCGTGGTGGTGGGGGGGGGCGGCGCTGGGGGGAGGGGGAGGGAGCGACCCCGGGCCGAGGAGCCCCCCGCCCCCCCTTCGCCTCACGACGAGCCCTTTTTCTCCCCGCGCAGAGGCCGAGCACGGCTACGCCTCAGTGCTGCCCTTCGACAGCGACCGCAGCAGGAGGAGGCCGGCCCGCAAGCCCCAGAACAGCCGGTGAGTGCGGCCCAGCCAGCCCCCCTCGGTCCGGGGACGCCCGCCATGTTGTGGCCCCTCTCGGGGCAGGGCTGCCCGCAGTGGCGGCTCCCCACCCCCCGCGCTGGGTGCCACGCGTACAACCACGCCAGCGCCGCGGCCGCTTCGGAGGCGGGGTCTGCCCCGGCCTGGTCTTCGGGGGTCGCCATGAAGCTGGGGTGGGGGTGGGGGACGACAGGGCTGGCGGCTGAAAGGGGTGTGTGTGTGGGTGTGGAGGTATATGATGCAGCGGAACGAGCAGCCTTTTCAGGTCGCGTGTGTGCATATATAGACGTGCATGCAAAAATGCATATATGTATGTACGCATATACACGTAGATGTGTCAGTATATGTATATGTGTGTAAATTCTTATATGCGTGTGTATATTTTTATGCATGTAAGTGTCCGTTTATGTGTACATATTTATGTACGGGTGTGTATATATTTATGTATATAGTAACAGTAAACCTTCATTAGGCATGCAATGTATGTATATAGTATTTACACACGAATGCATGTAGGTGTGTGTGAATATAGCGTGTGCTTATTAGCTTGTCTGTGTATGTGCATATATACTTTTTAGTATGTACATACACACACACACACACGTATATATATATTATTGCTCAGGTACAAAAATTCTATAGTTACTGATGGAAAGGATATCTATATCTGGTAGCCATAGGTTTTCAAGGCTGTGTGGCCATGATCTGGCAGTTTTTGCTCCTAACGTTTCACCCGCCTCTGTGGCATCTTCAGAGGCATGTTGTGTACTGAACCATTGGGAGCAAGAACTACCAGACTACAGCCATACAATGTGACATGCCTCTGAAGGTGCCACAGAGGCGGGTGAAACATTAGGAACAAAAACTACCAGATCATGGCCACACAGCCTGGAAATCCTACAACAGCCGGTTGATTCTGGCCATGAAGGCCTTTAACAAAACATGTATCTTTTCCGTCAGAGCCATAACTAGCTAGTTTTGCAAGTGATGCAAATATATAAAATTGCCTTTCCAAAATTTTCATAGTAGTTACTTTAGTAAAAAAAGGAAATACATAAATATCAAAAGTAATAATGACACCATATTTATTTTAGTCATGATGTTCCCCTTCTGCAGCCCTTTGCTTTCTTTGTCCATGCCACTTGCCCCTGTTACAGCTCTACTTTCCATTGGGAGCATCACTGCCTTAACTGGCTTAGAATTTTTGTTGTCTTCTGACCTGCTCAGCTCGCTTTTGAACATCCTTTTTCATATTTGCACATTTCCAGTCCTCTTCATCAGGAGGCTGGCCTTAGTGATGTCTAGCGTATCTTCATTGCATCAGTAGTTTCACATTCGAGTTCTTTGTTTAGAGGCGTGTTGAGTTGTCAGTTTGAGAGGGCAGACCTGTTGGTCTGCTATAAATGAGTGAGTTTTGAGTCCAGGAGCATCTTGGAGGAGAGCAGATTTCCAGAATATGAGCTTATGAGAGTCACTCTCTTCTCCATTTATCTGATGGCGTGTTGACTGACAAAAGCTCATACTCTGAAAATCTTGCTGGTCACAAAGGTGCTATTGGATTCAAATCTAGCTCTTAATTTGACCTTTATTTTTAAACCTCATATGCCTCTTGACTCTATTTAGACATCCTTTAAGAGAATAATAACGGGTCAGTCCATCTGGTTCTCCAGTGAAGGTGGATGCAAAAAACTCATTCTGTTTCCTGACAATCTTCTGCCCCCATTTTAGTAATCCTTTAATTGTTCTGTTGGACTCCACTCCTATCTGGCTACAAGAACACACCCAACAACCAGTGCCTGATCTAATCCAGCATCTTGATTCACTCAGTGGCTGATCAGTTGTCCTAGAGAGTCCACATAGAAGTCACAACCTTCCCATGATGTTTCCTGTTCTTAGGGCTATTGCCTCTGAATTTGATGGTTTCTTTTAGACATTGCATTTAGTAGGCACTGATAAACCTTTTCTCCATAATGATGTCTAATCTTGTTTTAAAGTCATCCATTCTTGTGGTCCTTGTGACATTCACTAGCAGTGAATTGCACTCGTTAATTTCTTATGGACAAAAGAAGTTCCATCTGAACATCCTGCATATTGACCATCATCTTCATTGGAGGTTGCCCTATTTTTAATATCATGAGGACAGGAGAGAAAGCTCTAATCTACTTTCTTTACCCCATGCATAATTGTGTAACCCTCTGTTACACCTTCCCAGGCTGTCCTTTTTTCCAAACTGAAACTCCCCAGAGCTTTTTAAACAGTTTCCTATGAAGGAAAGTGCTGCCCCACCACACCATTGTCCTGGTTGCCACATTCAGCATTTTTCCCCCGCTCTGTAACATCCTTTGGGAGATGTAGCGATCCAAACTGAATATTATTCCAAATGAGGCAGCACCATAAGTCTATACAAGGATGTTATAGTATTAGCTATCTTGTTTTCGGTCTTTTTGTAATCTCAACATAAGAGTTCACATTTCTCACCCTGCTGTACATCACGCCTATGTTTCATAGAACTGTCCACTGCGACATCTCGGTTCTGCCAGTTCAGACCTTTTAAGTATATAAGATGTAGTTCGGATATTTTGTTTCATCAGGTACCACCTGACCCTTTCATGTGCTAAACTTTATGTGTCACGTTGTTGACCATTTACCTGATTTAAACTGATCTGCCTTGTTTTTCATCATTCCAAGTAACCTCACATTGTCCACAAATCTGACCATAACACTAACTGTAGACCCCCTCTGGTTCTAGCGGGGGTGGATGCGCGCACGCATGTGTATAAAATCATTGCTTATTTTGTTTTAAATGATGTTTTCCTATATAAACTTATGGACCTGATCCCGTGGATGTTTCCTTGGGAGTAACTCCCACTCTATTCAGTGGGATTTCCAAGTAATGGCTATAACAGGAAAGCTGTTTCAGATTGAGCATGGGGAAAAGTTCTCTGCAAGGTCAGAGGGCCCTCTTTCTGATCAGCAGGTGTCGTACTTGCTCGTTTTCTTGCTTCTCCCAGCTACACCCACAGGGACCGTGCTTGGGATGAAAGTGGATAGTTGTGCGGGTCAACTCATGAAGGGGTCACAGGGTTGAAACTTGCTGCTTCAGTTGTCCTACCCACACAGCAAAATTCTGCCTTGACTGGCAAGTACAAATGCCCTCAAGGTCTGGGCTTGGCAGCTCTGAGGAGAAATCTTCAAGAGACTGGTTGGAAAATACAGTCAAGTCTGCAGTAAAGGGAGGAAAGCAAAGGCTGGTCAATCTCATTTTCTGTTGCCTCTCCCCCATTCTCCCCTTCACAGCTTCTCTCGCAGCACTCTGCAGATTAACATAAGCCTTTGAGAGAGTGACTGTCCACCATTGCCCAGTTAATTTCAGTGGCTCTGAGCACTGGTCTTTACTGTCATAGAACAGCACTTCACCACCAACTCCATATTGGATCTCTGTGCATGGTGTGAAGAGCTGTGGTGGTGAGTTGCGGCAGCAGGAGGTTTGACTTTGTGTTGTAGTTTTTTCCTCAGGCACAGGAAACATCACATCTTAAAGAGATTAGCAAAGTAAGGACTCAGTGGATTCCCCCCCCCTCCCCCCACTGCAGTCCACTGATTAGGCAAATAATGGCCACAGGCCTCTGCTTGATAGAACTGTGCAGCTCAAGTAGCACTTTGGAATGAAGATGCTGCAGGGGCTGAACATGCTTGTCAGTTATAGACTTTAAGTCCCCCCACCCCTTCTCACTTGTGAGAAGCAGAGGATCAAGCCATTAGGTCCCTTAATTTTACATTAGTCAATAGTTTCTTAAATTTTGGCAGCGCCCTACACTTGCTGAACTAAATCCATGCTGATGTATTTCGTAAAAGGATGCCATCAAATAGTAGATTAATGTTTTTGTGTTAATATGGTTGCTGCTCTGACAGTTCCATCTTAAGCAACTTGTAGATCCTTGGAAATGTAAAAAACAGCCTAGAAGCTTATTAAATAATGCAAACATACCGTATGTACTCGCATTTTTTGTGCTGGAAAAGTCCCCCTCGACTTATACGCGAGTGAGGTGTATTTTAAAAAATATTTTAGGGTTTTTACTTTGTTGGCCGCCAGGGGGCCCAGTTTTAGGCTAGCAGCACCAGAATTTCAGGCTATCATCAGGTGACACTCCTGATGATATCAGCCAGGTTTGGTAAAGTTTGGTTAAGGGGGTCCAAAGTTATGGACCCCCAAAGGGGGTGCCCTCATCCCCCATTGTTTCCAATGAGAGCTAATAGTAGGTGGGGCTACATTTTGAGGGTCCGTAATTTTGGACCCCTTGAACCAAACTTCACTAAACCTGGGTGGTATCATCAGGATAATCTCTTGCTGATACCAGCCAGGTTTGGTGATGTTTGGTTCCGGGGGTCCAAAGTTATGGATCCTCATAGTGGGTGCTCCCATCCCCCATTGTTTCCAATGGAAGCTGATAGTAGATGGGGCTACCCTTTTGAGAGTCCCTAACTTTGGACCCCCTGAACCAACCTTCACCAAACCTGGATGGTATCATCAGGGGGGTCTCCTAAAGATAATCTGAAATGTTGGTACTGCTAACATAAACATTCCTCCCCTGACAGGCACCCTCAAATTTTACCCAGGTTCTCCCTTTAAATCACCCCCCCTTCTGAGTGGATTTAAAGGGAGAATCAGGGCTTACCAGTAGCTGCTGCATTTCCCACCCTCGACTTATACGCGAGTCAACAAGTTTTCCCAGTTTTTTGTGGTAAAATTAGGTGACTTATATGTGGGTCGACTTATACACAAGTATATACGGTAACTGATTCTCAAATGCCAGTCTTCACTTACTTCACTTACTTTTTTCATTGATACCCTGCCTTTTTCCCGATGGAGTTCCCAAAGCAGTTTTCATTGTTCTCCTCTATCTTATCCTCACAACAGCCTTGTTAGGAAGGTTAGTGTGACTAGCCCACAGTCACTGAGCAAGCTGTTGTGGTAGAGTGGGGCTATCAACCTGGGTCTTCCTGAGCTGAGTCCTGCACTAACTGCTAAACTGTGTTAGCGCTCATTTTATCTCACCTCTTATGTGTCGGATTCAGTACTGAAAGCTGCTCTGTTTTGCTCGTAGCAGCACTTACTTGCTGCTACACCAGGGCAAGTGTTGACAGGGTACCATTGCAACCTATCCAAAGGGCGTACTTTCCACACCTGACTCTCTGGTTTCATCCAGACATTTTCTCCAGAGCATCCATGGTAGACTTTGAATACTCAAATCAAAAAGACTCAGCATTAATTCCAGGGCTTCATTAAATTTGGGAAAATAAGCTGAACAAATACTGCACTAGTCAGCAAAAATGGCCTCAAAAAGGTTGTTTTATTATGTGGATTGGATTGTAAGTGCAAATGCATTATTTCATTCTGTCTTCAGGTTTTCTTTCCACAGATAATACTTCTCTAAAATACTCCATTTTTTTTAAAGGTCTTCTCATAACGAACTAGAGAAGCATAGGTAAGTAGCAATAATTCAGTAGAGCTATTGCACCTACTAGCCTACCCTAACTGCTATGATCACATGGGTTTTTTTCTCACTGAGAGCCAAAGTGGATTACAAGAAACAATTCAGTGAACAGCAAAGGTTTGTGATAACCTGGGCAATCCAGTTGGCTTAGAATTGAAGAACTGAAAAACCATGCGGGCAGACCCCCCCAAAAAGAATTTCATCAAATTTGACATATTTTACAGAGAGGGCTACAAAAGTAGAAAACTTTGAATTGTACTTAAAAGGGGGGTTGGTTCGTGCAAGAAGGCATTGCAATATACTGGCCTCAGCTGCTCTGAAGTGATCCATTATACTATAGTTCCGATCTCTTCATGAGAATGCCCTTCTCTTGGTCGCCTGGCGTGACTTTTGTTTCAGCAAGTTACACTATATCCCGTCAAAGTTTCTAAGCCTCTCCAATTCAGAGCTGTGAGAATTTCATGTTCACCGTTTTGCTGCCTTACACTGAATCAGACCCTCAAGGACAGTATGGCCTATTTTGACTGGCAGTGGCTCTCCAGGGTCCCAGGTGAGGCCTTTCCCTGGAGATGCCAGTGATTGGACCAGGGACCTCCCCCATGATGGCTTGCCATTCTTTTTCTCCTTGTGAAAGTCAGTTGTGTTCTGTGTAAGGGGGGAAACCTTTTAAACGTCTGAAATAACGTTTTCCTACACACCTGTGGGCGCTTCAGGAAATGTTTACATGCATTAGTGTGTTGTATATTGAAGGGTTTTGGTTTTTTGGAAAACAGTTTTATTGCTTGGCTCACGTTTTACCTGCCAACTTCCATCTTCTGTCTTCCCATCATGGAGCCCACACAAGGCAAGGGCAGAGAGGCCCATGAAAGATGCGAGGGCATCAGCTCTCAAGTGCTAAGGAACCAAGGGGTCTTCCGGGAAAGGGAGCTGTGCGTTTGTGTCATAAGGACTGCTTTATGGAAATACAATCCAGGTAGACTGAGGTGCTGTTGCTCAATGTCCAGCCAGCTTGAGGACCGAGGAGTAAACCTGTCCCAGAGGTGGTTGCATTCCCCCTGAGGGAGCAGGTTTGCAGCATGGAGGAGGTGTTAGATCCTGATTTAGAAGAAGAGTTTTTATTTATACCCTGCTTTCCTCAACCGTAAGGCAACTCAAAGTGATTTACAAACTCCTTTTCCCTTCCTCACCTCACAACTGGCATCTTGTTAGGCAGGTAAGGCTAAGAGAGTTCAGAGAGAACTGTGACTAGTTCAAAGGCACCCAGCAGGCTACATGTGTACGAGTAGGAACAACTCCACTTGACTAGAGTTTGACACTCATGTGGAGGAGTAGGAAATCAAACCGGTTCTCCAGATTAGAGTCCACCTGTTCTTAACTACTACATCACTCTGACTCTACAACAGGACCTCTTCTGAAGCTTTCTCTCTGTGCCCTTGCTATCAGAGGTGAGGTAGGCATCAATTCTAGATGGAGATTTTTCAGTGGATGCATCTTGCCTTTTAAATCCCTCCCCTCCCCCCCCCCCCACTGGTTTGAGGTTCCCCTGGGACCTAACTCACTTTCCTTTAGGTGACAAGACATTCCTTTTTCATCCAGGCTTTTATCTAAGGGGATTTACCTCCTTTGGTCATTCTAGGGTCTGTACCAGGTCTGAGACCTTTAAAAAAAATTTATAATAATTTAGGATGGTCATTTGTTCGAGGGGGGGGGTTGGGAGGGAAGGGTTGTTGTTTTGCTGGTTTTATGGCCTTGCTGTTTTTGCAATGTTCTAGTAACACAATACTCTAAAAGTGTGTTTCTAGAGAGGCACCACATTAATTCCCCAAATTCTTCCACATGATATGAAAGGGTTCTTTTCGAATATCTGACGAAAGAAGCTTTGACCCTCAAAGGCTTATATCCAAAAAAATCTCTGAAGTGCTGCTAGACTCATATCTAGTTCTTCTGCTGCAGACCAACTGCCCTCTGAAACGAGTCCTTTTAGATATGTGCCCAGAGTGGGACTGATGTCTCAGGGGCATCAACACATTTATCCATCCAAAGTAGTTTCGAGTGGTATCTCTCTCAATCATTTTCTCCCTCTGTGATTACGCAGAGGGAGGTAGAAAGTGGTCAGAGCTGTCACTCCTAGCATCAGAAGTTCTTCCACTTTGCAGTTGCCAAAATACATTGCTGCTTCTGTTGCAGCACAGCCTATTTATGTTATGTTCTGATGCACCAGGTTAAAGTCATCCTACATTCTAGTCTAGAATTTCTCCCTGAGGTGGTACCTGATTCTTATATTATTCAGCCAACTTTGGATGTGGAGCAGGCCCTGTATTCCCTAGAGACTTAAAGTTTTTGCCTTTTGTGTTACTAGAACTGTCAACTTAAGGAAAGGACCAACTGTGTTTTTTATGTTATGAAGGTCCTGGAGGAGAGCTACAGAGAACCAGTCAGTGCTTTAATTGTTGGGTCAGTATGTTGATCATGTTGCTGTAATCTGGTTCGCTGTCTACTTCCTCTTCCTCTCTGGGTAAATTCCACAATATCGCATCAATGGCATCTTCCCATGGCATCCTGTTTCCTGAGCTCTGCACCGGAGCCCTCTTGTCTCAACTCTTCATATTCATAACTATGAGAGCCAGAAAGGATGCCGTATTTGGCAGTACAGTCTTTGATTTCTTATATGTCAATACTCTGCCCCCTCACCCGTGATGCTCTGATCTGGCTTGAGACCGGTATGTAACAGATAAATAACTGCTTTTTCCTTCCTGGCCTCTGTGTATCATGTTCATGGCCTTGGATCCAGCACTGATCTTAGAGGTGGATGCTGTGAGAGATGGGTTCCAAGTGCAAATATGCTCTTGACTCAGAGATGCCGTCTTGACTCCACATGCCGAAGAGGGGAAAAGATTCCTGCTCAGCTCTTTCAGTTGGTGCAGCAACATCTGTGAATCAGTTTATGTGGGAAGGGGCTCATTCTTCATAGTGGGAAATGCTTCAACCAGTGGCCGTTATTACCAGGGGCTTGCATTTGCTGCCCAAAAGTTATAAAGTGAACAAGGTGCAACTGATCAGTGAGCCTTCAAGGGACACCTTGAAAACAGAGGAGTGAGTCTACAACATCTTCCATGAAACTGATATGTTCAGTTTTGGAACCTGCAGCTCAGCTTCTAACATTGGAACCAGATGCTGTTTGATTTACAGTCCAGAGTCATGAATGGCGCTGAAGCATAAGTATCAGCCGCTATAGAAAATGAAGAAGCACAAGAGGATCATCAACCCAAAGCAAATGACTGAAAGGCCCCTTCCGCACATGCAAAATAATGCGTTTTCAAACCACTTTCACAACTGTTTGCAAGTGGGTTTTGCTATTCCGCACAGCTTCAAAGAACTCTGAAAGCAGTTTGAAAGTGCATTGTTCTGCATGTGCGGAATGAGCCAAAGTCTGCTCCACCGCTTTACTTCCTGTTTTTTCCTCTCTACAAATGTGCTAATTGGAACCACTGGAACCAATACTTCAAAAACTGTATGCCATTTTTGTATACTACACAGGATTGATCATCGTATGTTCATCTATCAATCTTTTTCTTTTAGAAGGGTGGTTGAATAATGAGAGTTTCAGCCATCTCTGCCTTATCCTGAACCATCCCAAATAGACACCCTTTAGAGACAAGTTCTTTCACACTTGCGAGGCTTTTCCGGATGTTTCTTGCTGAGATGTTGTAGTCACTCCTAGTATCTTGTGCATTTCCCAGAAACACACTTGGTACCGCAGCGGTTGGGATCGATACTTGGCTGGCTATCATCGAATCTTGGAATCCCGCCTTTTCTCCTAGGAGCTCAGAATGTACTTTAACATCTCTGTTCATCCTCAACATCACAGATTTCTCTCTATAACACTGGAGGGTGCACAGTACTGATTCAAAGTACTTGCCCTTCAGCTGTGTCATCACAAGATTTTTCACAAAGTGCTTAACTGTACAACGTTGGTGTCCAAAAAGGGATATTTCCCTACTTAGGCAAGTGGCTCCTTGTAGTCCCTTCTTTTGTGCCCCTTTTTTCTTTTTGGCATGTATTAGCTACTCTGCTTCTTTAGGTAAACAGGGGTCCCATCCGATACCCTGTAAGAATTTTGCAGTTTGTCAGAATGATCTTCCATCTCTGAGGGCAGTTCTCCTTCAGAAAGGACTAACACCAGGATCTGTCAAGTACCTCTGCTCTGTTAAGTCTCAAGGGAGCAGCTGTCTTGCTAATACGAATCACCAAGATGAGACTTCTGCTAGTTCATTCACAATTTCCTTTCAACTCACAAACATTTTTGCTTCTTCCTTCAGTGGTCATTTAGAGGCCTTATCTGGTGGATTGCCCCTTGTTAAATGTATTGTCGAAGGCTTTCACATCCGGATTCAACTGGTTGTGGTGGGTTTTCCGGCCTGTGTGGCCGTGGTCTGGTGGATCTTGTTCCTAATGTTTCGCCCGCATCTGTGGCTGGCATCTTCAGAGGAGTATCACAGAGGGAAGTCTGTTACACACTGTGTCCAGTGAGAAGAGAATGTTTTAGTGGGGTATAAATTTTTTTAAATAAAACATTCCCTTCTGACTGGACACAGTGTGTAACAGACTTCCCTCTGTGATACACTTCTGAAGATGCCAGCCACAGATGCGGGCGAAACATTAGGAACAAGATCCACCAGACCACGGCCATACAGCCCGGAAGACCCACCGCAACCAGTGGAAATTAACTGTTTTGCCAGGCTAATAGTTGAGGCAGCAATGGTGTTCATCCAGCAGCCCTCCCTCTCCCTTCTCCTCTTGTTTCCTTCCCCTTCCTCGTGATGAATGATCCGATGAGTTTATGTGGTATAACTTCGATATTATTCATCCATCAAAATCAACAGTGTTATGTTTCAAGCAGAATGTTTATGGTTTGGGGATTTTATTGTTGGAAGCTGCCCTCAGCCTGTAAGGGGAAAGGCAGCCTATAAATTGAATGGATGAATGTAATCTATGGTTGATCTGCTAGTGTATCCTGTTTGCACAGTACATGTGCAGTAGTTACCATAAGAAGAAATGCAAAGACGTCTAAGAAGGAAGCCATGTATCTGCAGTGTGGCCTGCCATCAGTTACCCAGGGAATCCTGATTTGCTTAGAATCACACTGTTGATTTAATTTGTGCGCCTATATTCTTCTCAAGCGATGTTAAAGGGTATAAGGCTAGAGTAGAAGGTTCAAAATAGTGCTTGAAAAGCTGAGATGTGGGATGTCATTAATGAGTGTTCTAATTGATAAATTAATAAGATTCCTGCAAATCGCTCCCTCCAACCTAGAGTTTTCCCCCAATACCAGGTAGATAAATGTGTAAGGTCTCTGCATTCATGTCAAGTGGTTATTCTCCGCTTATGGTATTTTTGAGCGATCCAAAGACCGTGTTTTGATTGATTGTTTTTGAAGTGATAGTTTTTGAAGTTGGCCTGAGTATTATATTGCTTCAGTCCTTTATCTCTAATCCAAGATTTTGGAGGAAGCTGAGAACAGGACCTTGACAGTAGGTATATATGAGTGGGTGACCTGTACGACCCAGCCTAGCCTTACCTCATCAGATCTGAGAAGCTAAGTATGGCTGGTCTTGGTTAGTACTTGGATGGGAGACCACCATGGAATACCATGCTCGTTATCTTAATTAATACAGCCATTGATCAAAACTACAAATATAATAATAATATTTAAAACTTCAAAATCTACTCTGTATAAAAATAATCCATAATATAAAACTTGATATAGGAAGAAAAGTGTGAAGGAAAGGTATTTAAATTTCTAAGATAGCTCTATGGCATTTCTGCTTGACTACCTGACGACACACTTCACACAAATATTCACAAAATTTAGCAACTTCCATTCAGACCTGGGGTTTATCATCAGACAAAAACATTTTGACCTGTTCATATCTGTCTGGTATTAAATCTAATAGTGAACTTGAATTGAGTGGCTTCATAGAATGGACCGTGGAAAAAGACACGTTCCATTGATTCCACTTACTTTAGTTCACATGGGCATAATGTCTCTGATCTAGGGATTTTTCTGTACCTCCCCTCCAGTACTGTTGTTGGTAGAGCAAAACATCTCTTTAAGTTGTTGTTGTTGTTGTTAATAATAATAATAATTAAATTTGATAAACCGCCCACCCCCGAAAGACTCTGGGTGGTGTACAACAAAATCACAACTAAAACAATGTGCACAGTAACTAAGTGATAAATAGTTAAAATACATAAGTCAAAATAAGCAGCATTCTAAAACCCAGAAAAACAATATTAATGATACTAATGATGGCTCCCAGTTCCAAGGCCGGGAGGGGACAGACAATACCGAAAGATGTCACATTGGTAGTGCCAATCATAGTACAGCATGCAACACAGGGACATCCAATCTGCGGCTGGCCTACCCAAAAGCCCGGTGGAACAATTAGGTCTTACAGGCCCTGCGGAAATCACCAAGACCCTCAGGGCCCGCACCGCTGATGGAAGTGTGTTCCACCAGGCAGGGGCCAGGGCCGTAAAAGCCCTGGCCCGGGTAGAGGCCAGTTGCATCACAGAGGGGCCGGGGATCATCAGCAAGTTGGCCTCAGCAGAACGCAGAGGCCTACCAGGGACATATGGGGTGAGATGGTCCCAAAGGTATGAGGGTCCCAAGCCGCGAAGGGCCTTAAAGGTTAACACCAACACCTTGAAAACAATCCGGGATTCCACTGGAAGCCAGTGTAGGCGGCGCAACACCGGGGTGATATGGGCTCTAAAAGAGCTGCCCACCAGAAGTCACGCCGCCACATTCTGGACCAGTTTCAGTTTCCAGATCAGTCTCAGGGCGAGTTACAATAGTCCAGCCTGGAGGTGACCGTTGCATGGATCACAGTGGCCAGGTCGACTTGGGAGAGATAGGGGGCCAGCTGTCCAGCCTGGCGGAGATGGAAAAAGGCAACCTGGGTAGCATGGGCCACCTGGCTCTCCACAGAAAGAGAAGAGTCCAGGCGGACCCCCAGGCTGCAAGCCAGGGGAGTAGGGTTTATAGAAACCCCCTCCAATACTGGCGGCTGGAAATCCCCATGTCCCCCACCGCGACCCAGCCAAAGGACCTCCGTCTTTGATGGATTGAGTTTTAACCTGCTCTGCTTTAACCAACCAGCGACCGCCTCCAAACAATGCTGTAGAGCCGCAGGGGCCGAGGTCGCCCCTCCCTCCATCATCAGAATGAGCTGGGTGTCATCAGCATATTGATGGCAAACCAGCCCCAAACTCCGCACCAGCTGAGCAAGGGGTCGCATGTAGATATTAAATAAGAGCGGGGAGCGGGGATAACAAGGCCCCCTGAGGCACACTGCACTCCAGTGGGCACCTTTGGGAGGCCTGGTCCCCACAAGTTAAATGCTGTGCTGTAATTACTAATGTCTAGAAGTGAAAGATAAGCAGCTGGTGTGACGATGTATCTTTTATTTGCTGGAGACAGAAAGGCTGGGGAGTTTGCAAGATTGGACTGTCTCTTAATATCTTCCACTCTCTGTTTTAAGGCTCGTTTTTCCTGGTCTCTGCCTAGCCTGTGTAATTTGTGTCAAGAGAAGCCTAGACTTGCCATTTTATTCCTAAGGTCAGAGGAAACACTCTGTGGCAAACTGCATCTGTTAGTGCTGTCCTCTGGGTTGCCATAAGTTGGCTGTGTTTTGATGAAGAGAGCCAGCATAGTGTAGTGGTTAAGAGCGGTGGAGTGTCTGGAGAAATGGGTTTGATAATTCTGTTTTTCTTTTTTTGTTCATTTGTTCATTGTTTGTTATAAAGGTTGGGAAAGTATTATAAGTAAAGATGTTTCATTTTCTTTTTTCTTGAAATATAGATTGGAAAGAGGAGTTTAAACTACTCTTTTAAATTAAGGATTTTGGATCTCTCTGCTAGTTTTCTTTCAAGGGGAATAGATAAAGTAGTTATAGGAATCTGAAGGGTAAGTAGAAAGTACAGGGGAGGGAAATATGGGAAGGAGGGAGGGAAAATAGCGGGGCAACTGTATTTTTGGTGATGTTTTAATTGGCGGAGTTGAGAGAGATAGACAATTAGATATGTTTGTAATATGTTAACAATTGTAAACAGTTTTTGGTTTCTCTCCTTACTTATGTTATCATATAAAATCAATCAATATAATTGATATAAATCAATCATATAAAATCAATCAATATGGCCAATGTTGAATCAATGCTGGTAGGGGCTGATGGGAATTGTAGTTCATGAACATCTGGAGTGCCATAGGTTCGCCACCATGGATCTAGCAGATGGACTGGTTCCCAGAGCTCCATGACGAAATACTCCTCTGGGGGAGGGCGGTATATGAATTAAATTTAACATAACGTAACATTGTTCCCTTTTCTTTCCATCATCACTATCTTTTCCACTCCAAACTCTTTTCCACTCTAAACCCTATGGCTGTCTTCACAATGAAGGGACGAATTTAGATCCATAAGGGGTTTTTGTTAACTGTTGCTCCCAGCACGAGAATGAAAGAAACTGAGAATAATCAGATTGGCACATATACTCTGGACAGCCCAGTAGGCAGCAGTGGACATCCCTGATAAATGAACAAGCACCTGCTATTTCAGTGATAGAATCATAGAGTTGGAAGAGACCCCTAGGACCATCAAGTCCAACCCCCTGCAGTGCAGGAACACACAATCAAAGAACTATAAAGAAACTTTTGGGCTTGGTGTGTCAAAAATGTATTGGAAATGCCTAACTTGACCCTGCTGGCATGTCATCCCCACTCCGGAACAAAAGAAAAACATTTAATTACATATTCATTTATTTTAAAAAATGCAGTCCAATTGTGTGGTGCAGTGTATTGTATAAAGAAATGACAAAATAATTACAAAAATGACTCAAATGGCAAATACCGTATATATTCATGTATAAGTTGAGTTTTTCAGCACATTTTTTGTGCTGAAATCCCCCCTCGACTTATACACGAACCAGGTGTATTTACAAAAAATATTTTAGGGTTTTTACTTTGTCAGCCACCAGGGGGCGCAGTTTTTAGGCTAGCAGCCCCTAAATTTCAGGGTATCATCAGGTGACACTCCTGATGATACCAGCCAAGTTTAGTAAAGTTTGGTTCAGGGGGTCCAAAGTTATGGACCCCCAAAGGGGGTGTCCCCATCCCCCATTGTTTCCAATGGGAGCTAATAGTAGATGGGGCTACATTTTGAGGGTCCATAATTTTGGACCCCTTGAACCAAACTTCACGAAACCTGGGTGGTATCATCAGGATACAGGTTTGGTGATGTTTGGTTCAGGGGGTCCAAAGTTATGGATCCCCAAAGTGGGTGTTCCCATCCCCCATTGTTTCCAATGGAAGCTAATAGTAGATGGGGCTACATTTTGAGGGTCCCTAACTTTGGACCCCCTGAACCAAACTTCACTAAATCTGGATAGTATCATCAGGATAATCTCTTGCTGATACCAGCCAGGTTTGGTGATGTTTGGTTCCGGGGGTCCAAAGTTATGGATCCCCAAAGTGGGTGCTCTCATCCCCCATTTTTTCCAATGGAAGATAATAGTAGATGGGGCTACCCTTTTGAGGATCCCTAACTTTGGACCCCCTGAACCAAACTTCACCAAACCTGGGTGATATCATCAGGAGGGTCTCCTAAAGATACTCTGAAATGTTGGTACTGCTAACATAAACATTCCTCCCCTGACAGGTTGTGTGAATGTCCCTTCTAAAATGACACCTGCCATGTGCAATTTTAAAAATATGTACACTAAAAATAATGAACTATTCTTTTAAAAAGCAGGGTAGTTTTGAGTCACAGTGAACAGGCAGGTTCACTCCAGTTTTTATTGTAAGATCCATTGTTTAAAACCCTTCCTTACAAAAAAGCGAAGGTTTTTGTACTTTTAAAGTTATTGTTGATACCATATTGTTCTTGTTGACCCTCTTTTCCACTTACAGAGCTAGTTTACTGTTTTTCTTTGAAATAAATATTCAAAAACATTTAACCTACTGATGCCTCAATTAATGTAATTTTATTGCTGTCTATTTTTATTTTTGAAATTTACCAGCAGCTGCTGCATTTCCCACCCTCGACTTATATGCGAGTCAATACGTTTTCCCAGTTTTTTGTGGTAAAATTAGGTGCCTCAACTTATATGCGGGTTGACTTATACACAAGTATATACGGGTAGTTGTTGTTGGATGTTGGTGAGCTCACTGTCACTGTGCTGTTGTATGAGAGAGAATAATGTAAGCCTGATTCATTTCTGTGAAGTGATTGGAGTGGCACACATCCTGAAATCCAGCACCGTGGGCATGTCCACGCAGCACTGGCTTTCAGCGTCTGCAGACAGATATATTTTAACCATTTATGATGAAAAGAGGAGCCAGCATTTAAAGCCATTTCTCTAATATCCCAGCTCATATTTAAAAAGGGAGGGGTCGTCCACATTGGATCCTTAAATGCTGATTAGTATATTTTACTGCAGAGACCGGTAATTGAGCTTCGGGTCTGGTTCGGACAAATAAAGATTGCACTTTCTGGGTATAGTATTTGTTTTATTGATATCCAGCATGGTGCCATGAAGCCCACTGACACTTTTCCTGGTAGCCCCCAAGTATTATTAGAAAGTGGGAAAGGCTTTTGTCCACCAGTGCTTCTGGTAAGCCTCTGGGGTCCCAGAGATGGGCTGTGCAGATTTATTTTAGGAAACAAGGTTAATTGGAGCAGTGACCATCACAGCACGTTTTGTGGCTGCCCCCCCCCCCCGCCCCCATGCCTTCAGAATTCTGGAGGAGGCTCAGGAAAGATTTGGGACCCCTGATTTAATAATTTTATTTATAGACCACCCTTGCTTTTAAAAGTCAAGGCAGCTTACAGAATTAAAAACAAAAAATGTGCAGTGCATACTACAACAGTGCAAACAGTTTCTTAAAAAAACTTGCATTATAGAGTTAGAAAACAATGTAATGCAAATTGTATAATAATACAGTAATCAATGCAAGAATAAAAAACCACCCAGCATTTTCACAGATCATAACCTTAGAATACTGTTTGTTTTATACAGTGTTTTATACAAGCATCCTCCTGAACAGTTCTGATTTACACCGACTTTACTAGTGTAGAAATGCAGGAGCCCTCCTGACCTTGTCAGGCACACCTTCCCTCCCATTGGGAGAGTAACAGAGATGGCTCGAGTACTGGCAGCGGTTGATCTGAAGGTACTACCCTGTAAATGGGCAAGGTAGTTTTTGCTCAGATCAGTGAAGCAGAGCATAGCTAGTGAGGCAGATTGGCAGACCTGGAGATCCTGGGCTGTAAATAATAACCAATGCCTTTAATTGAGCCTGGATACTGATGAGTAATGAGTAGAGACTGAATAAGTGGAATATGCATGCTCCTGGTTCCAGGTGGACAGTTGAAATGCCGTGTTCTGTATCTGCTGGAGATTCTGAGTTGTCAAGATCCATGTGGAGTGTATTACAACAGGTTACTCTCAAGGTTACCATGGTGCGGATCCATGTGGCTGGATTGGCTAAGTCATAGTAGGGAGCCACGACCATCCATTAATGAGCCTCTCAAAAGTCTTATATTCTGCCATAGAATTACCATAGATTCTGTTTCCCACCATTTTGCTGGAGGGAGGGCGGGAGGGTGGACTGACGGACGGACAATGTAAGAAAGATGAGGACTCCTTGACATGTCTGGCGTCCTTGCAAACCAAGATAATCTGCAGCTTCTTGTTTGGCTGCAAACTCTGAATTCTGGTGTTTACTTTTCAAAAAGTTAAACTGTTTCTAGCAGTATAAGAATAAAAAAGGGAGAAACTCTGTAGAATGCAAAGGCTGCAGGGATACAAATGTCAAACCTTCTCACGCAAACATAAAAGGTCATGAGAGTCATTATATCTGTGCACAGTATAATACATACATTTTACTGGGCAATATATTCACAAGTAAACCTTTTTTAAAAGGAGGGGGGAATTGAACCCAATGCTAAAATTATCACCAAATTCCATTTAGTGATCATCATAAAATGATCAGATGAACAGAACAGGCTAGGAAAGTAGACAGATTGTTGGTAAGGTAGAAAGATAAATTCAAGGAAGGAAAAGGCAGGGAAGATGCACTTCTAAGAATTTATGATCCAACCCAAAATCTGTGTCTGCTTTATTCTTACAATCACAATGTAAAAAAGTCAAAGTAAGGTTAGACCGATCTCGAATTAAAAAGCCTTATTGACAGCACTAAGAAGATTATGCTGAGTACTGCAGCCAAATTATAGTCACAAATACTGCATTTCAGGCAGTATTTCTGCATCGCCAACTTGGTGACAAATTCCCACCCCTTATTTTTAGCACTGAGCTCCTTTTTGCTGATGACAGGTACGTTCAGAGCGCCCGGCCCCGCCTCCTGCCATCCATTCCATGACTCATTAGAAGCAAGCATTAACAAAAGTTTCTTACTGCTGTTTCAGAACCTGACTGGGGGGATAAATGCAGGCTTTCTACAACCTCCCATCACTTCCTGTCCTTTTACGTTTCACAAACCGCAAGATAAGTTTGTTGTTGGTTATGCTCTCTGCTTCAGCCTCATAGAAGGCATTGTGATTGTTTTGACAGGGCAATGTGAATGAGGGGGAAAACACTGTTTGATATCATTGGGGAGATGGGGCTCAGGAGCTTGAAGCTTGCAGGAGCGGTCACGTCTTGGAGGGACAGGCGGGAACACGGCCAACCCAAGCCTGTGGGTTTGCTTGGGCTTTGCGTAGCACCCTGACTTACCCAGCTGTGAAGATAGCTGGCCAGGAAGACAGAGCAGAGACAGCCACGAGGGGAAGAGGCTGGGTCTGTCCACCCAGGTTCCAAGGAACCGTGGTCAGAGGGCCGTGGTTGCTGGCAGTTTGAGAGGTGTGTCTGGCATCTTCAGAGGTGTATCACAGAGGGAAGTCACAGAGTGTGTAACAGACTTCCCTTTGTGATACACATCTGAAGATGCCAGACACGGATGCGGGTGAAACGTTAGGAGTAAGGTCCACCAGACCACGGCCACACAGCCCAGAAAACCCACCAGAACCTGTAAAACCTCAGTATTCAGGTTAAATTGCCATATTGGCACTTTGCGATAAATAAGTGGGTTTTGAGTTGCAGTTTTGGCACTCGGTCTCGAAAAGGTTCGCCATCACTGATCTAATCTAACCAGGATGGAGGGAGATACAGGACCTGCATCCTGCCCTCATGGTTGCAAGATGAAGAAGAAAAAATGTGCGTGGGAGTGGAGGTGTGAAAAAGGAGGAGGATGTTTTCTGAGAGAAGCAGTCTGCGCATCAAAGGGACAGCGTCAGAGCAGTAAAGGATGCCCGGTGCCTTGACCCCTGTACCTGTCCGACTCTCTAGTCCAGTGGTGGCGAACCTTTGGCACTGCAGATGTTATGGACTACAATTCCCATCAGCCCCTGCCAGCATGGCCATTGTAGTCCAATGATGGGAATTGTAGTCCATAACATTGGGAGTGCCAAAGGTTCGCCACCACGGCTCTAGTCAGATCCCCCTCTAAAGTCTGAGGTTAAGAGACAGTGCAAAGTTCTTACCTTCCAAAAACATTGGTCCCTGGTTCGTGTCTGATGTGGACACTTGGGAGCCAGTGCAGTGTAGTGGCTAAGAATTTATGTTCAGAGTTAAAATGTCCTCTTTTCAGAACTTTGCAGTAATCAAGATTAACACGAGGTGGTAATATCGACTTGGGGAGTCTGCCATACAGTGATGAATTTCAGATTGGGCTCCTCAATTTTCTGGAGTGGGCCTTTTGTGGCATTCTTGCAGCAAACGAACTTCTTATCAGCCCCCTAATTTATGAAGCAGGAAGGGTTGTCTGGCAGGGTCCTGTTTCAGGACACGAAGGGAACAGCAAGAGTGAAAGTACTGGATCTTTCTAGGCATAGGCTGGGTAAGGTGGACTCAAGCCAGAACTTTGTCTTGTATGTGACAGAGCCTAGTGTAGTGGTTAAGGGTAGGTAGACTCTGATCTGGAAAACTGGGTTTGATTCCCCCACTCTTCCACGAGTGGTGGATCAGGTTCTTTTCCCTGCTCCTCCACCTGAAGCCTACTGCGTGACCTTGGGCTAGTCAGTTCTCTCCAAATTCTCTCAGTCCCACCTGCTTCACAAAGTGTCTGTTGTGGAGAGAGGAAGGGAAGGAGTTTCTAAGCTGCTTTGAGGCTCCTTACAGAAGGTGGGATAGAAGTCCAAACTCCTATTCTCCTTTTTCTTGTTGAGCTACATGAAAAACTCCACAGCCCTTAGGGCAGTGGAGTTCAGGAGCTGTGATTCATCCTCTTCCACAGAAGCCACCATATGTTCAGAGTTAAAATGTTCAGAGTCTATACAAAAAGATTGTCATGTCACCTTGCTTGGCCAGCAGAGCAGTCTGCATTTCAGAGTGCAGCTCGGGTCTCTACCTGAAGGAGCTGACATCTCAAACCCTGGGTTTGGCCCAGGTTTGAATTGGTGCATGCTGTCTTGGGTTGTCCCTTGCTTTTGACCATTATGTGCAGGAGACCAACATATAAGACCTCTGTTCCCCATGCCATGTGAGTACTTTTGTTTCTTGTCCAATACTTTGTAGTATAAGAAAATGTTTCTTTTAAAAGAAAATTAAATTTCAAATTTCTGGAATAAAATAGAGGTTAGTGACAGCCTTTAAGGCTTAGAATGTAGGGGTTTCGATGAGATGAGAATATAGTTTATGATCTCTCTTTGAAATCTTGATACTTGAGAGCACATTTCTACAACCACTTTAACTCAGTGGGTTACTAAAGAAAATCTAAAAGGAAACCTCTAGCACTTGCCTCTGCTGAACATCCTTAGTTCTTTATCCACTCAATTTTGTGTCCATTTTCCTTTTTTTCCTAGAATATGTTTTTCTAGGAAATGTACAACAAGATCAGTGTCTTGGGGAGCGAACTACTGAGAACTAAAGTAAAAATGTTTTCCGTTATTCCTGCAGTGAGTTTTGTGCAGAAGGGCACAAACGGAAGAACTTGCTGCCTGCGTTGGGTCCATGCAGAGGAAATGACACTCTGATTTCTCCCCATTTCAGGAGGGCTAAGCTTCGGCTGTATTTGGAGGAACTGAAGCAGCTTGTCCCTCTTGGGCCAGATAGCACCAGACACACCACACTCAGTCTGCTGAAAAGGGCCAAGACGCACATTAAGGTAAAGCAGAACGTTTTGCTTCTAGGGATTCTGGGTGTGTTTGTCTGTTTTGTTTTTTTTAGTGACAAGAAACTAAAATCCTTATCCTAAATTCCTTGTTCAGCTATAGGTTGGGAATAGTCTGCTTGAGGCTGTGGGGCAGATAGACTCTGTTGCCCACTGGTTGACATCCCAGCCATTCTGTGATGAGCACTGGCTTGTCTGTCTGGAACATATCTTTTAATGTATTTTCACATATACCTGTGGGTGCATCTTGTCCTAAGAGTGTGCCAGCACAAGCTAATCTTTAAACCAGCATTTGTCAGGGATGGTGACAAGTTCAAATGAACATTGAGGAGCAGCAGTGGCGTAGTGGCTAAGAGCAGGTGCACTCTGATCTGGAGGAACCGGGTTTGATTCCCAGCTCTGCCGCTTGAGTTGTGGAGGCTTCTCTGGGGAATTCAGATTAGTCTGTGCACTCCCACACACGCCAGCTGGGTGACCTTGGGCTAGTCACAGTTCTTCAGAACTCTCTCAGCCCCACCCACCTCACAGGGTGTTTGTGGTGAGGGGGGAAGGGCAAGGAGATTGTCAGCCCCTTTGAGTCTCCTGCAGGAGAGAAAGGGGGGATATAAATCCAAACTCTTCTTCTTCTTCTTCTTCTTCTTGTTGGCACCTGAACTTACAGTGAACAAAATGTTTGTCTGACGTGTGAGTTGAATCCTTCAGTGATTTTTGTTTGAACCAAAGGTAGATATAAGCATCTGTCTACCTGTAGAAGCTACTTTGTGTATTATAGGATTTGAAGCACCTGAACAGCTAGCTAGATCAAGTCCTATTATCAAATGTCATATGGATGTCTTGGTTCTCCCCCCCCCCCCCCCTTATTACAAGTACCGGTAAGTAGTTATTAAAATGAAAATGTGCGTGTGCAGTCAGTTAGACATTTATTATGGTATAGATAGCAGAATAAAACATACATTAACAGAGTAGTTGTAAGAACATGCATACAGTTCTCCATTATATACATATATGTATGAATACATATTTTACGTGTATGCCACTGATTCCGCACCGGCAGCTGCATAGTCTGCCAGCTCTATCTGAGTTTTTGGATTCAATGTCTGTAGGAAGAAAGGAGATATACTACTTCTTTGACCTGCCTGGGATTTTTTTTGGAGGTTGGGTGGAATAAATATATATCTAAGGTCACTGTGCATGTACAAAATATTCCTGATCTGAACAATTTGCCTGCCTTTCCTGGTAAGAAACACTGGATCAGGTGATTGTCACGGGCCCAAGAAGACAAACTGCATGCCTCTGAGACATGTAGAACAAATTTAAGGATTTGTTGGATGTGGACGGGACTCCAGTTCTCACGAGGCAGTGCAGGAATGTTCATAATTCAGGTGGGGAAGCTGGGGGGTGGGTGGGTGTATCTGTGGCAGCTCCTGTGGGTGAGGGATCCCGCAAGAGTACTTTGCAGATGCGTTTCTTGCTCAGACACGTTTGAACACCAATTCTGTCAACTATTCGATTTTGCTGATTGCAATTGTTAGCCCAAGTAGCATGTAATGGAATATCACAGATGTTTATCCATGTTGTATTGCTGATCTTTTCATCCCTACTGGTTATCTGAGACACTAGGTGAAATGGTTTGCCACTTGAATGGAAATAAAATCCAGGTTTGACAGTCCAAGCCCCCAGTATATAAAATGCTGGGTGTGACATTCACGAAGTTCAATAGCAGACTTAAAGGTTTAAAAATGTAGTGACTACATAATTTGCACTGGATTTTGAAACCAAACAGGCCAAGAGCCCTCATTTAATTAGTAGGGTGTAACTTGTCTCTTGCTACTTTAATTGCTAGGCAAAAAACCTTGGGGAAGAAAACGCTTCTGTGTTATAAAATGTCATTTGAAGACCAGAATTTTTTTGAGTGCAAGTCAGTTCTAGTAGTAGTGAACTAAACCCAGACTGCAAACCACTTAAATTTGGTGTGCATATGCAGTACAGTTACTGGACTGGCTTTTTTATCTCTCAAAAATATTTTTTAATTTACTGATTTTGTAGCCCTTCTGGATAAAAACAGGCTTTGCAATTAATTTTGCAACATCTGCATTTGAAAACAGCAAGTGTAATTTTCAAATTAAGTAAACTAAAAGATCACCTGTTGCAGAAGGTTTCCAGTGAGGGGCTAACTGGCTCCTTTCTTGGTGCCCAGCAAATGTTTTTTAGAAAGTGATTTTCTTTTTAAAAATATATATTTTATTAATTTTATCAAATATAGTTTAAAAACAGATAAGAAAACATAGAAAGTGGAAAAAGAAAATACAGTTACCTACAAACTATAGATATATATTAGCTCATTGGATCTTAGAATTACAACACTAATATCATTTAGAGAGAACATTACGTAGTTTTAACATTTGTTGCCTTCTAACCTTTAGTTCCAACACAACGATAAGTATATAGTAAGCAGATTTTTATATCTTAATTAATAACAAATTAATATTCTTACTATTGTTATATAAGATATAGGTCCCATTTCTCATCAAACTCTTGTTTTGACTGTTTGTTTACAAGATTTGTTATTTTTGCCATTGTAGCATATTCTCTAAGGTTACCTTCCCAGAGATCTGTGTTAAGATCTCTTTCAGTTTTCCAACAGGATGCAACTGTTACCCATTCAGCTGTTAATAAGTGCCAACAGAGCCCATTCAGCTTCTTTGGAAGATTTTCAGGCAAAATACCCAACAGGATAGTTTTAGCAATAAAAGGAAAGTTTAGCTTAAGTGTTTTTTTGCATTGTCACTTGTACTCCTATCCAATACTTCTTGGGTTTGTTTGTTTTTTACAGATTTTTATCTGTAAAATATGGGAGCTGTTTCACCACTCTGAATTCACCACTCTGTGCCACATTTCCAGAAGAGCCCACTGGCTCAAAAAGGTTGGGGACTTGTGGTCTGGTGTGAACTGCTGCAGCCCAGGATCAGTCAGTGGACATGAGGGAGATGATGGGGTTGTGCTATATGCCTTTCCATTTACAAGAAGATGGTCTTGTAAATGAGCCAAGCTACAATCTACAAAGAAAGGCATTCCCTTACAAACCTGACACATGAGCAGAAAGTGTCCGTGACGTCGTCCGAAGGGAAATCCAAGCTCTGCATGGCTGCATTTTCTGTCATGTGGCCTTCTTAACAATCCCAGGAGCATCCCATGCAGGGGGAGTGGGCTCTTCATGATCACAGCAGAGCACTCTGGAAAACACCCTGCAGAGATGGATGGCAATATTGGTTCTTTCACAAATACCAGCCATGTCTTAGAGCTTGTTCAAGTTCTCTGCTCCCGTAACATTTCCAGGGATGTTGTTCGAGAATTGTACGTTTCTAAAGGGAAAACTGTTTGACAGACTTCAGCTGTGTATGATGAAGCTCTTCCCCTGTCGAGGCAGCCAGTTCACTGGGCTGCAGACTTGCCAGTCCAGAAACCCTTTTCCACCCCATCCCCGCCCCCCTCGCATGGCCCAGTCTGACCAAGTCACATTTATGGCATATCCAGCCCTCATAACAAATGAGTTCAACATTCCTGATTTAGAGTATTTTTATCCTACTTTTCCACCCAAGTAGGTCCTCAGTGTAATCGTGCCTCTGGAATGCACACACAATTGCAGAGGAGTTTATCTGTAACTAAACAGGCCAAACGCCCCACTTTGCTCATGCAGTACATTTACCTTCTAATAATCATTGTAGTTATTGTTCTTTGTACCTATTTCAGCTTGAAATTGTCCTCCTTGAATATGGCTGACCGCTGTTCCAAATGTGACTAAACCAGTTCCTTTACCAAGGTATCAACACTTCCTTATCCTTGCAAGAGACACTTTGCATTATTCATCCACAAATTAAAAAAATTATAGCCCTCTCATAGGTCCACTCCGCAAGGGCCAAAAACAGCACCCATGGAATGGTAAAAACACCATTCCTGGGCCACTGTTCGCATGGCTGCCACCTCTACATCGAGGCATCACCGTGCTCCCCCCCCCCCCAAAAAAAAAAAAACCAGTGGGGAAGTGCTGTTTTCCTGCCTCGCTCACTTTTGGGAAACAGCATTTCCCATCCTGCACCACTTTTAGGAGCCTCCTGCTTTCCCCACACTTACTTCTCTCCCACAGGGGCGGGTCTCCTTGTCCCTGCAGAGCTCCGCAGGGAGAGAAGGTAAGTGTGGGGAACTAAATGAGTATGGAAGCACCTGGCTGGCAAGCCACTCTTGGGGGCCGCTCACATCTCAGCATGCGAATGGCCCCGTGGCCACACCGGTATCACATATGCCAGTGTGCAGCCACTGTGGGTGGTCTGTGCAGAACGGGCCCTAGAGACAACTTCCCTTCTGATCGGGTCACTGATGCGGCATCTTTCCTTGGCAGCTGCCCTCATCTGATGAGCTTAGCAAATATCCTTAAGTGCATTGCTCTACTCAATTTGTAATGTTTTTTTTAAGACCATTGTAGCACATTTTTAACCAAAATCATATTTTATTCATTTTGTAATTCTGAAATTTGTTTGCTAACAACAGTTATTCTTGTGGCAGCTAACTGCATACTGTATCTCTTCATTTTTTTTAGCATGTGTGTTCACAGCTGATTGATGGCAATCTCTTGGGGTTTTCCAGGCAAGAGACTTAGCGGGTGGCTTGCCCTTGCCTGCCTGTGCCATAAATAAATTCTGGCTGCCTGAAGGGGGGCTGGATACAGCAGTATTTTGTACCTGTTGTTTGGGAGGAGCTGCAGTTGTGATAAGCTTAAAGGCTGCAACTTCATATAGGCTGAAGTTTTCGAATGTGTAGCAGAACTTGGCATCAGCTAGTGGTATTGCAAGGATCTGTTGTCTGTCCCGTAGCTGCACCTGCATGGCACTGTGTCTTGCTGCTGCCATCTGATGCCCTCTGGTAAGGGAACCACGCTCATTCCATCCTTCAATGGCACTCATTGGTGCTGGAAGTGAGAAGCCAGCCTTGTGCTCTACCATGCAAGCGGCGCTGAGTGGTCCATAGCTTATCCCCAGAACCGTTTTATCAGTTATATCTTCACCTCTTGTTAGGACCAAATGCAGCTTAGAGGTTCCACTAGGACTTACTACCATTCATAAAACTGGTCTCCCCACCCCCAGTCTTCTTTGTGACACCCACGTTCTCCACTGAGACAGGAGGACATCTTGGAAGTGGGTGATTCTTACTCATTCCAGTAGAGAAGCAGGAAGAATTTTCCTTCCTCTTAGTGGGAGTCACCCTCTTCAGTTCTTTGCCTGCCTCAGCTAGGGAGAACAGTGCTAGAGCTAGGGTTTTCTGCATTTTTACTCTTTATTCTTCTACCTTAAAAAATCCCACCCACTGCTTTATTTACTACCTTTTCATCTCTTTGATTTAGTTCTACCTTTCCATCTCTTCTTTATTCTTATCCCATGGAGAGAGAGATTGGGTTTTTCCTGCCTTTAACAGCACCGTGAAAAACAGCACAGCAGATGACTTCCTACCTGAAGCTGAGCTGGCTGCCCTGCTGAAGGCCACTGCAAAGGAGTGGTTGGGTGTAATAAATACCCTGTTTTCCCAAAAATAAGCCCTTGCATAATTTTTCAGGATTTTTGGAGAATGCTTGAAATATAAGCCCTACTCCAAAAATAAGCCCTAGTTACAGATTCCCCCACGCAGCTGATCTGGTCATGTGGGGGGCGCAAAATCATGGGGAAAAATAAAACATCCCTGAAAATAAGCCCTAATGCATCTTTTGGAGCAAAAATTAATATAAGACCCTGTCTTATTTTTGGGGAAATGTGGGTATCACGTGGTAACCAGGGTAGCCCCAGACGGTGAGGAGATTGTTTTGACCCACCTCTTAAGCCACCCTTATGTCACTGGAGTCACAAACAAACAGGGGCGGAGAGAAAAGAAATTCCCCTTTCTTTGGTACCTGTTTCAAGGTGCCAAGCCCCAGGGAGATATTCCCTCAGGAAATTGTTCCTTTATGGCTGTGAGGATCTCCCTTAATAAAAATATTAAAGTTCGCTGCCACCAAAATATAACTGGGATGTAGCTTATAAGCTGCCAACAAGACACCACCTTTTCTAGGCACCCAGAGAGAAATCAGACTAGAACTGATGGTAACTTAAACAGAGTTTGTAAAGTTTATTTTGGCTAAAATGCAGGCTTCTCAGGTGATTTGAGAGGTTTCAAAAGCTTGTCGGTTACAGAAAGAAAACTTATTTCTTGAGATGTTATTCAACAGTTACACAACACTGTCATCACACGCAGGTGTCACTTCTCTTGAAAGAGGTTCAAAACGTAAGCTTTCTCACGAAGAGGTTACACTTCACTTCACAAAAGGTTTTGCTTTGAGTTGTTATCTCACAGACACTAGTCTTTACTGCACTGATACCCACTGATCACACTTAAACACACAGTCTAAGCCCAGGAGATTCTGGCACACTCGGCCTCCCTCTCTCCCACTAATCCTAATATGGCTTCACTGCCTCTGTCTGGGCTTCTCCCAGACTGGTGATGCTGGTGATGCACACAGGGGCCAGGCAGACTCGATAGGTCTGGACAGTTTCAAACGGTCAAGCTCCTGAGTGGCGCTTCAGCCTGCACCAATTCAAGGCCTCCTCCCTCTGCCAAGCATACGCAGCTTAGGCCGGGACTGGACTTCTGCCAGCCAACTCTGCTGAGACGGAATCCTTTTCTTCCAGAACTAACGCCAGACTCTGCTCTGCTCTGGCTGATCTTCAGCCTCGACTGGTCTCTCACACACTCTGTTCTGAACTGATTCTCGGTGCTGTAAGCACACTGGCTCCCCCGAGCTCTGGCCAAATGTCATTGGTCCCTTCCCAACCAATCAGGTGGGTTTTCTGCTTGTGGAGCCTTTTTTTCTCTTACTCTGGCTGTTGCCAAGGCCTTCTCCATTAGGTCTGTTGCACGCCAGCCCTTCAGGGCTGACTCTCCCTGGAAACCAAAATGCCTCATATGGGCATTCGTCACAGGAGAGAAGACAGACGCCATTTTGGTCTCGGAGATTGTGGTGGGAGCCATTTCCAGACAGGGTGGTGAAGAACCCGGACCCAGCCTGAGACCAAATCCCTCCAGTCTGACTTCTGAGGAAACCAGGGAGAACCCACAGTTTTTACACTGCCCTTTTACAGATGATATTGTAAAAGCAAAATCTTTGTGAGAAATGACTGGTAGCACTTTTTACTTGCCCACAAAACTGATTCATCTTATCAGAGAAGTTCTCTGTAGTTTTTCTCCTTGTGAGGAAGAAGTTGTGAATTCTTTCATTGATGATATTCTAGTGTACGGGGTACCAGGACAAATACCTTTATTGACATAAAATTAAACTATCCATATGATCAGAAACATTTATTGGTTTAGATCAGGGGTAGGGAACCTGCGGCTCTCCAGATGTTCAGGAACTACAATTCCCATCAGCCCCTACCAGCATGGCCAATTGGCCATGCTGGTAGGGGATGATGGGAATTGTAGCTCCTGAACATCTGGAGAGCCGCAGGTTCCCTACCCCTGGTTTAGATGATAAAAGTTATGGTTAAAATTCATGTTATAAAAAGAAAAAATTGGTGATTATGTTATATATCATTGTTCATAATTTATACAAGACTTCACTTTAAAATTTTTAAGATTTAATAATTACACTTTTCATTTTTAAAATCTGTGAGAAGTACTAAGTTACCAAGCTTGCAAGTTGTGGCTCCCTGTCTGTCAGGCAGCAGGAGAGGAAGGTGTTCCTTTGTGCTTTGAGTCGTATTGATCTGAGCCACCGGGGCAATAAGTTTCTTGTATAAGTCCTTGTAAAGCTGACAGTCAAAAGAGTCGTCTAGTGTCATTCTAGGCAACTGAAAGTTTGAAAAATAATAGAGTAGAGATTTGAGGGAAGTGTATAACGTGCATAAATGGAACTATCTACTGCTGATAATTTGTTGATGCTTTAGCACCATAAATGTTTTGCTAACTGGCATCCACTGGGTTGCCAGTTATTAACTAAGCTTGCTGGTTGGCAAAGCTATTGCCAAGTTCCCCACATAACAAGAAACTGGAAAAGGGGAAAACAACCTACAGTTACAAGCTGGAATAATAAAATCAGGGAAATAACGATATTGGGCTAAACTGAAAGTATGGAAATCCCCGATTGTGTCTCATATTTCTTCAAAACCCAGTTCCCGTCTATTTCATATGAAGACTTTATAAAGTTAGTCAGCCACATCTTTGTAAAATAGATCCTGTTCCTTTATTGCGAGACAGTGTGATACAATTTCAAATCCAGCAGAAGAAAGCAAGCAAGCAAGCTAGCTAGCTAGTTGAGCAAACATCTGCAGTGGCTAGACCAGGCTGGACCACGCCACCCACTCAACTACTTGCCTAGTGCTTCTGCAGTAGCCCTGGCCGGAACTAAGCATGGCAAGAAAGTGGGCAGTGGAGGAGCAGCAGGGGGAGCTCTGTCCAAGAAACAGGTGGTGGAGGAGCAGGAAGAGCATCCAGGTGGACCTCTTTCTGTCTTTCTCGCAGCAGCACAAGACATCTCTCTGTCTTCCAGCAGAGGAGGGGGGAAAGTGCTTCTCAGCTAGCCCTCAACTCCAGATGCTGCCCACTTGTGAGCAGGTGTGCCTGTGACCGAGACCGACCCCCCCCCCCCCGCTTCCACCCGCTTTTGCATGAGAGCAAATGGTGCTTCTCGGCTGCCAGGTGCCATCCACTTTGCAGTCGTGCAAGGGGCCAGTACCAGAGCGTCCTCCTGTGCTTATTTATTTTATTTATTTATTATTTGATTTGATATACCGCCCTATCCCCGAAGGGCTCAGGGCGGTGAACAATATAATATCATATATAAAACATATAAAAAGTTTAAAATTTACGTTCTAAAACAGTATCCCACAAACCCATATGCAACCCTCCCAAAAGAGAATAATGGGTCCCGATGATGTTAGGGACCCTATACAGCAGGGGGGGAGGATAGAGTAGGGCACCTTCAGCGTGCTGCCTGCTCTTCCCCAAGGACAGGCAGCAGTGGAACATGTGGGCTTGACTTGGCTGCTTAACTCAGTTTGCCGGTTAAGCTGGTACTGGATAACACAGCTTTCATTATAATGAACATTTCACTGTCGTGGAGCTGTTCCTTCTTGGGCAAAGCTGTCATAAGGTACAATTCTAGATTCACTTCTTTCTTTTTTCCCTACCCAACATTTCAGTAAAGCCAAAACTGCTCATGTTAAATAATGACAGAAAACTGGATTCCAGAACTATAGAATTAAAAGAAAAAGACTCTTAGGTCATACTCAAGTCTTCTATTTATAAAGCAGTTTCATTCAAATTAAGCCTCGCACTGCAGGTTTTGTTTCAAGGGGTAAACAAGTTGTGTGCGTGAGTGGTACCTCCAGATGACTCGGGCGAGATGGAGGTCTTCCCATCTTAGGTACCAGCAGGAAGATTCCATTGTGTCCCCTGTCAGGAGAGACTCCGCCCACATGGGAGGGGCTTGCCAGAATCAATATATCATATTATTCTTGATTTGACAGTTACACAAGAGACCCCATGGCAAGTTTCTTTTGGCCATCTTTCAGGCCAAAAAAACTGTTAATAAGGAGCAGGCATTCCAGTATGTATTGAACGATCATGAGTTGGGAATTGCTGTCTTGGTGGCAAAATTTCTGATGGAGATTTTTAATGTAAAGACTGTTAAACCATCCTGATATTATTGTATGTGTGTTATTTATTATATTGACTGTTCTTTTTAATCCTGTTTTTAACACATGTTACTTTTATAGTATTTTAATGATATGTCGTTAAAGGCAAATTTGAATTTGACTCAGGCAAAAGTGGACCAGATCTAGAGGAAAGTAAAGGAACAGCAGTGAGTGCGCAAGCTGACTCCCCTCCCAAGCCCCCATGTGCAGGGCCCATGTTCAGTTTCTTAGCATGGCTCCAATTGTGTGCTGGGCTGGTTCTGGGTTTTGGCAGACTTTGGCAAGAGAGCACCCAGCCCCACCGCCACCCACAATGTATTTCTGGAAGACTGATTTGCTTAGACTTACATTCTGGCCACTAGATTAAATCAATCTATAACTTTCAAACAACAAAAGTTACTATATTTCGTGGTACTGATGAAAAATTTAACTGCTTTTGCTTTGTGGTAAGAGTTTCTTTGTGTTCCTTGCCAACATAGTTGCAGTACAAATAATACGTACATAAAATCAGTACGCAGGCATTCTCAGAACCACTTTGCAGAATGCTTAGCATTGCACGTTCCTATTCCACAAGAATAATCAAAACAATAAGAAATGAATGGATTTCATTGCTTTTTATTAGAAATTAGAAGAACAGGACCGAAAAGCTTTAAATATTAAGGAACAGTTACAGCGAGAACATCGATACCTCAAGCGTAGATTGGAACAACTCTCCATGCAAGGTCTGGAACGAATCCGCACAGATAGTCTGGGATCAACAATATCCACTGATTCTGAGCAAGGTAAATGAATGGAATTCGGGTTTGTTCTGCCATTGCTTGAATATGGGAACTTGTCGAAGCTGCTGAAGACAGTTTCCTGCACAAGGAACGGCACTGCTTGTTTTGCATTGGGATGAACTGGAACCACCATAGAATAATTGTCAGATAAAAAGCCTTAAGAGAAGCTAAGACAGATGTAAGGCCGGGGAACCGTAGATGATCCAGTCAGTTGTTAACAAGCGGTGACAGCACGTGTGCCCCAATTGGGATTGGGACCATAGCATAGGATAAGACTCAGGATTTCACCTTTCTCTCTTCTGCAGTTTCATAATCCAAACTGTCCTCCTCCTGACTGTTATTAATCTGGAAAAGAACAGGGCGGTTTTGCCTTTTGCCTTTTGTCCTCCTCTCAGAGCCATTCCAATGCACTGTCATTTAAGATCTCCAGAGGTGTAGTGGTTAACAGCAGGTGGCAGAGACTTACCTGGTGAACCAGATGTGTTTCCGCACTCCTACATTCCTGCTGGGTGACCTTGGGCTAGTTCACAGTTCAACAGGTGGTATGATAAGGGTAAAAAAAATAGTCAGCCGAACTTTACTGTTGAACAGTGGCAGAGCTACCAGGGACGGGGGGTGCGCCACGCACGGGGCGCACAGCTTTGGGTCACGTGTGGGGTGGAAAATTCCCCCTGAGAAATGTAGGGAGACCCTGGGAAATGTAGTTCCCACCTGAACAGGCAGGCCTGCTCGGTTTGCTAAAGTAAGTGTAGAGGGGGCACCGCGAGGGGGGGCACGAAAAAGCCAGAGTGCACGCCGGGCACACACTGGCCCAGCTACGCCTCTGCTGTTGAATCCATTAGAAGAGTTTGGATTTATACCCTCCTTTCTCTCCTGTAAGGAGACTCAAAGTGGCTGACAAATTCGTTTCCCTTCCTCTCCCCACAGCAGACATCTTGTGAGGCAGGTGCAGCTGAGTGAGTTCTGAGAGAACTGTGACTGGCTCCAGGTCACCCAGCAGGCTTCATGCACAGGCATGGGGAAACAAATCCAGTTTACCAGATAAGAGTCCCCTTGCTCTTAATCACTACACCATGCTGGATCTCTTTAAAGAAGCTGCATAGCTCTTCTCTGTTCCTGTGTGCATTCTCTGTTTTGTGCCACTGGCCAAAATCAGGACCTCCCACGGCTGCTGTTTACAAAGGAAGAGCACGAGGAAGATCAGAGCACAGATCTTTCACCCTCAGCCAAGGCCACTTCTCTCCATTTGAATCACCCATCTGCAGGATAAAAGAAATAATAGTAAAACATCTCCCAGTTCAGTTGTCGGAGGAAAAGAAAATCACCTTGCTGTGCATTTTAGCTAAGCTGTCCTCCAAGGAACACAGGGCAGGGGACAGTCACGGCAGCCTTGGTTTTTGTCCTGGCAACATCCCTGTGAAGTGGGTTGGACTGGGAGAGAGCGATGGTTGGTCTGAGGGCCTTCAGCGAGGCCTGTTGGCTAAATAAGGATCTAGGCCCGTGATGGCGAACCTATGGCACTCCAGATGTTCGTGGACTACAATTCCCATCAGCCCCTGCCAGCATGGCCAATTTGCTGGCAGGGGCTGATGGGAACTGTAGTCCGTGAACATCTGGAGTGCCATAGGTTCGCCACCACAGATAGGCTATCCTGAGCTTGTCAGATCTGAGAAGCTAAGCTGGGTCGACCCTGCCAAGGATTTGGATGGAAAGAGTACTGGGGTCATGATGTGGAGGCAGGCAGTGGCCAGCCACCTCTGAATGTCGCTTTCCTTGAAAACCAAAGTCAAGTATGACCTGATGGCCAAAAAAGGGGATAGGGCAGGGGTAGGGAACCTGCAGCTCTCCAGATGTTCAGGAACTACAATTCCCATCAGCCTCTGTCAGCATGGCCAATTGGCCATGCTGGTAGGGGCTGGTGGGAATTGTTGTTCCTGAACATTTGGAGAGCCGCAGGTTCCCTACCCCTGGGATAGGGGGTTTGAGGCTCGGTCTTCCAAGTTCTCCTCTTAACCACATCGGCATACAGAACATTCCGTATTAATGCCAGGAGTTTTTGATTGGTTCTGTTCCTCAAGGCTGTGGTATTTTCTCTCTGTCATGCTTAAGAGGATCTTTCCTGTCTTACGTCTCTCTTTTAGAGGTGGACATTGAAGGAATTGAATTTACCCCGGTGGAAATGGACAGCAGCGGAAGTGCCAGCGATGCCGAAGATCCCTACAGTTTACAGGGCAGCTCAAGCGACACAGACCGGGCACGTTCCCATAGACTAAGCACCAGGCTGATGTAGCATTTCAGTGAACCACTCAACTCAGGATAGAAGCACTTAGACAGAAAAAAAGGGAAAAAAATTAAAATCCCAGGTTGCTGACTGCCGCTCCTCTGGAGGACCTCTCCCGCGACCCTCCAAAAAAGAGGTTATTTTTCCAAGGTTCCCAGAAGATTGAATTGATAATTAAATAAATTATAAATCATGTTTTCCCCCTGTAGTGTGAGATTAGACACAGTTGTGGCTTAAAGTTCTTTCGGGTAGGCATTGCACAAGCTGTTGAGGGTAGGTGGGGAAATCCATCAGAGCAGTGAACTTGAGCAGCTGAATTACTGTGATTTCTTCCCCCTTCAGCTTGTTTGAGGCGTCAAAACTTGCATAAAGAGCAGACGGCCACACGTGGGGATGAGCGATTGGCCCACTCACTTTCTGTCGTCTCTTCTGGCAGTGTGGGAAGAGCCACGGCAGCAAGTGAGCCTCCCTCGGCGTCTGTCGCTTTCTCCTGCGTCGGTTGTTTGAATCAGGGCCACAGCAGAGTAAGGATTGCAAGCAGCGGGAAGTTGTATGCCTTTTAGAGTATTTAATCATAAAAATCTTTGCTAGCCAAAGATTATTAGAAAGAAATCCTTTCAACATTTGAGAGATTTTTTAAAAAGTATTTAATGTGTATGTTCTTGATAGGAGGTGGACAAGCCAATTCTGATCAATGTATTGTCGAAGGCTTTCACGTCTGGAATCACTAGGATGTTGTGAGCTTTCCAGGTTGTGTGGCCGTGTTCCAGTAGAATTTTCTCCTGACGTTTTGCCTGCATCTGGCAGCCACAGATACAGGCAAAACATCAGGAGAAAATGCTACTGGAACACGGCCACACAACCTGGAAAGCCCACAACATCCTACCAATTCTGGTTGCGGCTGAGTGGCCGTGCAGTGATCCCGGCTTTCTTTGTTTTCCAGCCTTAATTCTAGAAAGCTAGTCCTCTTTATTGACAAGATCAAAAAGAAATTTAAGCCACCTTCAAGCATGGTTGATTGCTGCATGAGCTTTTTAAGGCACAAAACAGTTGCCGTGCATTTTGGCATTTGCAGCGTTTTTTTGTATTCGTGTTTTATTTTTCTCCTTTATGTGCTTAGAGGATGTTTTTATAGCTCGCCTTCAGCTCTCAGGAATTTTAATTTGCGTGGATAGCTGCCGCCTTCTGAGACTGTGCCATGTGCCTACTGAAGACTTCCACAGAGTCATGTAGGCCGTTGATTCATGTACAAGGGGGAGGCGCATTGGCCCTTACGAACGCTGGATGCATCTGATGGACAATAGATCTCCATCTCCATCTGGGGCTGCTTGTTACGTGCACAGGAAGTCTGACAAGCTAGATCAGTGGTTGAATCTTTTAATGTTCATTACTCGAACAATAACCCACCTGGTCCCTTCTTATTTAAGGGGAAATTGGCAGCCTGCGTGGTGAACAATATGCAGCATGTCGGGTTTTTTGTGGGAGAGTTCAGAGTTCCTGACATCCCAGAGGTAGATAATTACCCCTTTGTTTAGAAGGAAGGGGCAGCGGCAAAAATACCCTGTCTTACTGGCCTTTATGTTTTCCTGTATATAGTTGCCAGTTGGCTGAATGGAAGGCATGGCTTTAAATTACCATATTTGTTTTAGAACAGAAGCCTCAAGAGTACCTTAAACGTTGTGGTCTTTAAGGTGCTGCTGGCCTCAAATTTTATTCTCTTGCAGACTAACACAGCTACCCACCTGAAAACAATATTCCTTTCAAGCGTTATTGTTATACCATAGGGACAATATCAGTTCCTTACCAAATGCTGTACAATTGCTGATCTATTTAGAATTCATCAGGATGTTTAAAATGTATTTACCCCAACTGTAGCAATATTGCAGAAGTATATTTTAATACCATTTAAGCTTAGTGAAGCTAGTAGAGCTTTGCTTGCTGGTTTTTAAAAAATGGACCAATCTTTGCATTACTACTTTAAATAAAGGTCTTTTTTTTAAAGGAAAAAAAGATTTAAAAAGCTATACAAGCTTCAGACAAGTAGGCTTTTTCCTGTAAATATATCCTGTAAAAGATTTTGTATTATATTTTTCTTAACTATTCTTATTGTATAGTGAAAGGAAATGGTATAAACCCAGACCAGCATCTCAGGGACTCTTTGCAGCAGTCCTTCTGTGCCTTGGTCACCGTTTGTGTATGCGTGTTTCTCTTCTTTGAAAAATCAACAACTACAGAAACCACAGCAGAGTTTGCTGAGTTGTATTCCTTTGTCTTCAGTGAAGCAGCGAAGAGGTATGTATATCATCTCCACTTCCCACAACGATGGCATCTGCGGCTGAGAATCCCAGGCGGCAGGGTGGTGGGGTTTTTTAACCACAAACAACAGTCAGTTCTACTTATGCGCCGTGATGATGAAGCAAATGTTGCTGCCCTTTCAATATTAAAGTATACATGTTTTCCCTTTGGTGCTTACAGTACAGAAAATATATGTAGACTGTACTTCTAGCAACTTTACATTTTGTTTGCTTCCCTCGACAGCCTGGAACTTGCCAATAAGGAAAACATCTGTTCAAATAACTTATTTTGTAACAACTCCTGCTTCAGTCCTGGGGAGGTTATGAATTCTGGCAGCTGAATTTGAACTCTTTTTGTGGGATACTGTTTTGGTATGTGTTATGCACACTGCCTATTACCAAAATCCTCAGCGGAGAAGAGATATAGCAATATTTAACATCATGTGTAGCTGATAAGCAGCATGAATTACTATCTTATTTGGTGCATAAGTAAATTTCCAAATCATGAAATTTCGAGATGTTTACTTTAATACACAACTGTCAATGGGAGGAAATAGCTGGTTGTGTTGTTGTGTGTCTTCTGCTAGCAGGTGGAATCATTCATGGCTTGTGAAATGTTTCCATTAGGAAAAGCAGCTCTGGCACAGAGCCTTTCAAGCTAAAAAAACACCTTGAAAAAAGGAAAAGAAATCTCAGAATGACAGTTGTTGTATTTTATGCCACTCTGACGTTCTCTCTTAACAATGAATGTGCACAATTTAATGAACTCTTCCAGATTGGGAATCAGTGGCTTTGTAGATCTTATATTTTCAATAAAGATTATTCCAATATTCTGAGAGCAAGTTAAAATGAAAATTGCCTTTTTCCTCTTCCCGCCTCCCCCTGGTTTGTATGGATTCCAGTTTGGTACAAATGGAGGCTCTGGGTACAAATGGATTCACAACATTTTGCACATTGCTTCTCATTGCATGGAGTAAGACTTGCTCACCTGGAACAGAATATCTTGGCCTGCTGTTCCTGGTCTGCCATGCTATTTATGCATTTAGAACATTTAAATACCATCTTTCAACTTGATCAGGGTACTGAAGGCAGACTGCATTCATCACTGAATCACTTAGTTGCCTGTACGTACTAGCTTGTTTCCTACTTTCTTCACCAAAGGTGTTCAAGCCTGCTTACAGGCAAAACAGCAGCATGAAAATGTCACATTAAAATCAAACTTAACAAACAGAACTTATAAAATTATGTCTTTACCTCCTCACCCTACAAACCAAGGCCTGCTGTGGGACTGGCAGGGGGCAGGTTGGCGTCGCTAGCCGTGTGTGCTGCGGCCAGGGTGGCAATCCATGGAAAAGACCTACCTCTTATGGTTTCAGATCAGAACTATAGCTATTGAGTACAGGACGGTAGGTCTCTTCTGTGTTGCCTGCCTCGGCGCTGCTCACCTGGGGGAGAGTAAGGTGAATTTTAAAGGAATCAACACAATGCGGGCAGGGACACGCCCTCCCTGCTCTAGTTTCCACCCCCAGTGTGTTACCAGCCTCTGTGCTACTCAGACAAAGGAAAGTATGTTAAATTTTTCTGGGGGGACAGGAAGAGTTTGACGGGGGGGCTGGACGCAGGGGTGGTATGCCACTTCTCAGCTTCTGTTTATTGGTTCTTGTCCAGCCCGTTATCATCAGTTAAGAACATCCACTGCCTTGCCTGATGTAGAAAAGTTGGTATCATAACGATGACACTTCAGATCTCTGGGCCACAGTTCCAAACGTTTTCCCACGGATATTCAGCAGGGTAGGGTTTAAGCAGAGTGTAAGTAATAACTGGAGCACACTGGCTCCAAGTGCTGACTATCCTTGAGGATTGCATGATTAGTGGTTCCAAAAACCTTCTCTCTCCCGTCAAAGGTCATCCATTGGACAATCTGTTCATGAAACCAGATGGGTGACCTGGATCCATTTCAGTCTCAGCCAAGGAAGTCTGAAGTTGCCAAGCCACCATCTTTCTTGAAAGGGGGTATTTGCCAGAAGGTGATATTTATTTATTTATTTCAATTTATGAGAGTCCCCCAGATTGTTGTGAAGGACTTCAAGGTGATCAGTGCTGCACACACTGCTGTGAGGTATTTATTACGCTGTAGCTTCCGCCAAGTAACCCCTTCTGGTACTGTTGAAGGCTTTCCTGGCCTGAGTCACATCTATAGCTGGCATCTTCAGAAGCACATGTCACAATAAGATGTGTTAACCTGCCTCTGAAGATGCCAGCCATAGATGTAGACAGAAAGTTAGAAGCAAAAATGACCAGACCATGGCCACACAGCCCAGAAAACCCACAACAGCCAATCCTTGATGTAATGCAGGTTGGTTTTCAGTTGAAGAGCTAGATTGGAACCCAACAAGTTTTTTGGGGTGTGAGCTTCTGAGAGTCAATCTCCCTCGGTCAGATATAAATAAGCAGGAAGGATAAGAATTGTGGGTTATGTCAGGCAGAGCCTCCAAGTCCTTTTTTCATAGTGTGTAAAATTCACCAAGTAGCTGTGGTTGGTAGTACACTTGAGAGTCTGAAACTGAACTGCTGATCCATTATTCCAAGAAACTCACTCCCTTTCTCTGTTTCAAACATGCTGATATTATCACGCAAGCACACACATGCAAACAGGACTTGTTAAGTAGCAAACCAGTGCAGATTATACCAGCTCACCACAACCCCCCAGAGCTGAGATTTTACTCCAGAAGTAGCTGTGGGTTGGAAGCCAATTTTTTGAACCACCTCCATGATTCCTCATGCCATATGGGAAGTGGAAGATTGTAGGAAAGAATTGCAAAGAAAAAGAGTTTGGATTTATAACTCTTCTGTAAGGAGACTCAAAGCGGCTTACAAACTCCTTTCCTTTTCTCTCCCCATATACCTTGTGAGGTAGGTGGGGCTGAGAGTTTGGAGAGAATGGTGACTAGCCCAAGGTCACCCAGCAGGAATGTAGGATGGGGAAAAAATCCAGTTCACCAGATAAGAGTCTGCTGCTCTTGTGGAGGAGCGAGGAATCCGTTTCTCCATATTAGAGCCCACCTGCTCTTAACCATTACACCACACCAGCTCAGCAAGGTCTGACTCAAGGAAGGGCTCTCGCTGTGTCATAAGGCCGCCTGTTCTCTGCTTCCACTTCACAGGCCATCGGGGTGGGAGGGGTCTTGTCCATGTTGTGCCAACATACAATGTCCCTTTAGCTGACACGCAAGGATTTGTGCAAAACTGAAAGACAAGCCTACCAAGTTGCTAGCTGCAGTTGCCAGATTGCCCCTGGCCACTGATGGAAGATGGACCAGTGGGTTACCAAATCCAGATTGGGAAACTCCTGGATCCTTGGGAATGGAGCCTGGGGAGGATGGGGGCCTCAGTGGGGCACAAGGGGGCCACAGAACCCATCCTCCAAAGCAGCCTTTCTCTCCAGGGGAACACCGAGCTCTCTTGCCTGGAGAGGAGTTGAAATTCAAGGAGATTCCCAGGATCAGCTGGGGGCCGGCATCTCTATTGCTAGCTGTGGCTGGCAGCCCTAGTTTATTTTAATATGCATACCCCTTGCTACTTCAGAACTTCTCCAGTTGGGTGGAACTTAAGAAGGTGACAAGTTTGGATTTATACTTCACCTTTCTCTTCTGTAAGGGGACTCAAGGCAGCTTACAGACTCCTTCCTTCCTCTCCCCATAACAGACATCTTGTGAGGTAGGTGGGACTGAGAGAGTTCTGAGAGAACTGTGACTGGCCCCAGGTCACCCAGCAGGCTTCATGTGTAGGAGTGGGGAATCAAACCTGGTTCTCCAGATTAGGGTCCACTGCCCTTAACCACTACACCACACTGGCTCTCGTGTGATTTTCTTTCTAGGAGAGGTTGCCAATATATTTTCCCCAGTTCCTAAACATGCACTTCTTCATGTCGCCGCCCTCCTCCTTTCAGCCTCTCGCCTTCGCCTTCACTGGAAGTGATCCTCAGAGGGAAGTAGCATCTTTTTGCATCCCCACAAAGAGTGAGTTCAAACTTTCTGGACCAGCTGGGGTTGCCAATCTCCAGGTGGGGCATCAGGGTGGAAGGACACACCTATGGCTCCCTGCCTTTTGAACCTGCTCCCCCTCATCTCTCACCAGTTGCCTGAAGGGACCTGGCAGCCCTACTCACCATTTGCTGTACAGCAACACCCCTCCGACAGTGTCTCTTTCCAGTCCGTTTGCATTTTTCTGCTTTCCCTTTTATGTATTCAATAAAGATCAAAACTTAAGTATCATCACTGTTGCTTCTCTGCCATTGCAAGTCCCTCCCTGGGCAGGCATTGGAGGGCCCTACAGGGGACTTCCCCTGTGCTGGGGGTCCCTCCTCCCCCACTGATCAGCAGGCCAGCAAGAGGACTTGCTGGCAGCAACCCAAAAATTGGGGCAAAAAGTCTATTGTGAAAATGACTTCTAGGCCTCTGTTTGCTGCTAAGTCCACCCTACCCCTCCACGAGTTATTGGGGCACAAATTTGGACGTGTTTCAAGCACAGATAAAACACAGTCTGTGCTGGACTGTGGATGGTGTTGGGGGCGGTGCCACCCGCGTCTGGTAGTTTTTGCTTCTAATGGTTTTTTTAAATACTTTTTTATTGTATAGTCTGAAATTTCATTACACTAGTACATTATCCCTTTACATTTTTGTTAGCATATTCCAAACCATACTTTCCCCCCTTTTTCTTTTCTCCCCCCCAAATTTTCTATCTCAAATATTTGTAAGCAGCGTAAGTTCATTTTTTGTACCCTCTTCTCCCATATTTCTTCTTTGACTCCAGCTTCTTTCATCCAATCCACAAACTGTGTCCATATCTTCAAAATTTCTCTTTGTTTATTTTGCCATAAATTGTTTCTTGCCATTATCTCGAAAATGTCCAGTTGAATTTTTTCCCAAGTATACTCTAACCATTTCAAAATAGTCCATTTCTTCTTACCCTTCCATCCCAAAGCTATTACAGCATGTTATCATCCTTTTATACATTAATCCATATCTTTTATCTACCTTATTCTCCTCAATTATTCCTGTGAACAATGAATCATTATTTAAATCTATTTTAATCTTCACAAGTTTCTCTATATACAATAATATTTTTTCCCATTTTTTTTAACCTCTTTACATTCATTCCACATATGGGTGTAGTTATGCCCCCGATTCTCCACAATTCCAACATTTTGGACTAAGTTCCGTAATCATATAGGCTAGTTATATTGGAGTTCTATACCATTTAAGTATCATCTTTCTCTCCATCTCCACATACTTTTCTATTTTTATATTATTGATACTTTCCAGTATTCGTTCTATTTTTTCATTGTCTAGATTTTCCTTCTCCCATTTTTGTGTCCACACTCTTCTCATGAATTCCTTGTCCTCTATCATATTTTTGTATAGCAAACCTAGGAACTTTCCTTTGTCTTTTTCATAACTTTTTAAACATTGCGCTATTATACATTCTCCTTTTTTTCTTGAAACTTTTATTCTTTCCCATGTCCATCTGCTTCTCACGGCTTGCCCTTGACAACACAGCCCAGAAAACCCACAGCAGCCGGCTGATTCTGGCTGTGAAAGCCTTCAGCAAGACATTGACCTGTGTATTTTGAGTATTGCTTTTAACGGTTGCTCCCCATTGGCCTTAGGGGTGTTTGCTGAGCCTTGATCTTACAGTTCTGCTTTTCAAGGATTGCCCGTCACCAGGTGGGGCTGAAGATCTGGATTTACCACTGATTTCCAGATGACAACCATCATTTCCCTGGAGAAAATGACTGTTGCTGAGGTGGACTGAACAGCAGCTTTATACCTTGCTGAGCATCTATCCTGGAAATTACCTACTATTACAATTTATCTCCAGATGACCAAGATCATTTCCCCCAGAAAAAATGGCTGCTTAGGTGGGTGGACTCGGGCAGTATTCTCTGCAGAGCTCCATCTTCCTAAACCTCTTCCTCCCCAGACTCCACCCTCTAATCTCCAGGAACTTGCCAGTCTGGAGTTGGCAAGTCTTCCTACAACACCCACATAGGTTCTCCTGGCTCCCTTCAGACTCAGGAATCCAGGCGTCCCTTGAGCATTGAAGCTCTGACCAAGCGTGTTGCTTCAGGTGCCTGGATTTCTGCCCCTGGTCCAAAAAAGCAGCGGGAACTTTATCTGTCGGACCTGTCGCTTAGCAACGGTGGCGGTGGGCAATCTTTCGGGTAGCTGCTGACCCTACTTTCTTGCCATGGAAACAAAGGGCATTTCTCATGGGTTCTGCCTCCCTGCTATATCAGCACCTGTATGCTAACCCCACTAGGGCACACAGCCACTCCCTTGGGTTGTTTGAAGTCAGGAAAACGGCACAGGGACAAATGAACACCTCTTCCTGATTTGGAAACAGAGTCCCAATCTCAAGCGGACTCCTATGTGCCTACATTATTTTTCAAGAGAAAGTGACAATCCGAAGTGACAGCTGGCAGAATCCTGGGCTTATAAGATTCTGAAAAAGGTGAACAGTCCTATTTGAGCCAACAAGCCAATGATGCCAGACGCACGCACGCACCCCAGCATGTCCAGCCCATCCTTTCTATTTTAGGTCAGGGTCTATCTGTCAGGATAGGCCAAGATTCGGCCCATATAAGAGAGGCGCTAATCGAGGAAATAATTCTGTCCTTGGGTAGGCCTGCAGCCCAGGGATTGGTATGACCTGATAAATCTATGAGTCTGTTAATCATAGCAACTCTGCTGAAATGTGACAGTAGAGAGGCTCACGGGACAAGCAGAATTGTCAAAATAAGCTCTCGTGATATCCGTTTTCATGCAGCCTTTAAAAAAACGACACTTCATGAACTAGCCGTGGCCGGCCTTGCCTGCCTGCCTGCCTGCCTGCCTGCCTGCCTGCCTGTTGGCCAGGCCTCCATCGCCAGCTGATTTTCAGAAATGCTCACAACTATTGTAGTTACTCTCAGGTAATTATCAGCAACAAGGGTTGCCGCCCTCTGGGTGGATCTGGAGATCTTCCAAAATTACACCTGATCTCCAGATGACCGAGAACAGCTCCCCTGGGAGGAGAGGCCTGTTTTGGAGAGTGGAGTCTCTGTGGCATTGTAGTCTGCTGAGCTGTGGTGGGAGCTGTGGTGGTCCCTGCCCCAAACCTGCCTGCCCCGGTCTTCAGTCTCAAATTCCCCTACCCAGATTTGACAACCCTAAAAAAAAAACGAATGGCCACTTAGGGTCATGCTAAGCCGAGGGGAAAACAGCGTTCTGTGAAGCTCTGGCAAGGAATGCGTGCGCCGGGAATCTGCGTAGGCAGAAGGGGCCTGGAGGATCAAGAGAAAAGAAGAAGAGTAGGCTGGGGGGGGGGGTGCAGCGGTGGGATTCGACAGGTTTGCACCACTTCGGCAGAACCGGTTGTTAAAATGGTGCTTGTAAACAACCGGTTGTTAAATTATTTGACTCCCCCCACCAGAACTGGCAGTCAAATTATTTGGATCCCACCACTGGGTGGGGGTCATGGGGGCCTCCGGTTCCCAGTGAGAAGGAGATGAGGCAGGAAGAATAGAAGAATGAGGAGCTTGGAAGAAAAGAGAAACTGAAACCAAGGAAGAGGCGCTCAGAATGCACTGAAGAGCCGCTGCAGAGATGTTGGCAGGAGCTAGAGGAGGCAACAGTAGCTCAGTAGTAGCAGGGCTGGCAAAAAGAAGGGGGAACACAATAAGAAACGACCAGATGCACATTAATCTGGAGGATGTTTTTTAAAAGTAGGGAGAGGCTGACAGGGGGACGCTCACTTGACTCCTGAGGGACAGAAAGGCACAGAGAATTTTAGTAACGTCCGTCTGGGAGATTAAACCCCAAAGTGATTGCAGGATAAAGGGGTAAATTTGAGGAGGTTGAGCAAATCAGCTACAACTTTTTTTGTCTTTCTTTGGAATCCTCAGGAAATCACTGTGGAATATTGCAGAGACGGGGGTGGAGTTCTCATTCTTTCATTGGGAAGTTCTCATTCCTGACTGCATTGCTTGGCAACAGCTCTGTGGGATCCCGCCACATCCTTTGCATGTGAATTTCTCTCCCTTCATTTTGTCCTTGGCCATAGGCAACCACCCTACCATCAAAACTGACTTTCACCAGTTTGTGCTCTTTCTGCCCCCCCTCCCCCCTCCGCAAGTCAAGGTGATCGGCTGCAGCTGCTGTTTGGCTACTGGATTGCACTATATAAGAAACCAAGTACAACAATGTTACCCCCTTGGAAACAGATGACTTGGCTAATGAGAACTGAATGGACACGTTTTCTCATGGGCTTTTATCATTTGTGAATGTTTGACTTCATTCAGTGCCTGTACTGCAGTTCTCAGTCAGAAGGATGATTCTCTCGTCTGCTTTTCAAGCAGGTTTTTGTGTCACGGTGGCATCACAGAGACTGGGATACATGATTGTTGTATTGTCAAAGGCTTTCATGGTTGGATTCAACTGGTTCTGGTGGGTTTTCCGGGCTGTGTGGCCGTGGTCTGGTGGATTTTGTTCCTAACGTTTCGCCTACATCTGTGGCTGGCATCTTCAGAGGTGTACCACAGCGGGAAGTCTGTTACACAATGTGTGCAGTGAGAAAGGGAATGTTTTATTTTGAAAAAATTATACCCCACTAAAAAAATTTGTATGCTCACTAAAACATTCCCTTCTCACTGCTTCCCGCTGTGGTACACCTCTGAAGGTGCCAGCCACAGATGCAGGCGAAACGTTAGGAACAAGATCCAGACCACGGCCACACAGCCCAGAAAACCCACCACAACCGTGTGATTGTTGTGTTTAGATATATTTCTAAGGGCTTGAGCTGTGATGTGCTGGTGACTTTGGGGTGACAAAGTGGAAAAATCATGAGGATTTATGAGAATCTATGTTTATCAAGCAGATTTTTGTGCCACTGTAATGCCACAGAGCGTGGGATGCATTGTTGTGTTCAAGCATATGGCTGATGGCTTGAGCTGTGATGTGCTGGTGATTTTGGGGTGACCAAGTGGTAAAATCAGGAGGATCCATGCTTTTTACCACATTTTTGTGTTACTGTGCACCACTGAGCATGGGATGTGTGATTGTTGTGCTCAGACATGTGATTCGCTAAGGGCTTGGGCTGTGATGTGCTTGTGATTTTGGGATGAGTTTGTGCCGAAATCCGGAGGATCCATCAGGATCCATGTTTTTCAAGCAGGTTGGGCAAATGTCCCCATCCACAGCCCAACATGCCAGCCAAGCCCCCCAGGAAAGCCCCCCAAAGGCAGCCTGGGCAGCGGGCCCTTCTGCAGATGCCCCCTCTCCAAGGTCAAGCGGGACCCTCCTCCAGCTCCTTCCTTTTCGAGCATGTCTGTCGCTACCCCTCCCAGACTCCAACTCGCCTCCCAGTCAGGGAACGCCACAGATAGTTGGAAAGGCCCTCCCCAGGGGATGGGAGAGCCACCAACGCAGTTGGGGTCAGATTTGAATGTTTCCAATGCGACAGGCTGCTCTCCCCTGCAGGGTGGCTTTCTCGATGGGCACTTCCATTTCAGACCTCCACTCAAAGTTTGGATCCCAACATGCTTCGGTTTTTTTCCAGTCAAGTAATATTTTACTGATGGTGACTCTGGGTGTTTTCAAGGCAAGAGACCTTCACAAGTGGTTTGCCGTTGTCTTCCTCTGCATGGTGACCCTGGTGTTCCCATCCAAATACTTGCCTCTGCTTTCTGCTGCATAACAACCCTCGTGTACCCATCCCAATGCTTTCCTCTGCATCAGAGGCGTTCCTCCCATTGGGCAAAGTGGGCAGTTGCCCAGGGCGCAGCCCTGTGGAGGGCGCAAAAACTGCAGGTTCGTTTGTGGGATTTTTTTGTATTTTCAGTGTTTTTCCATTTCTGGCCTGCATAGAGCGCTGTTTTTAGGCTAGCAGCACCAAAATTTCAGGGATGTTTTGGGAGACTCTCCTGATGCTATCACCCAGGTTTGGTGAGGTTTGGTTCTGGGAGTCCAAAGTTATGGACTCCCAAAGGGGGTGTTTCCAATGGGAGCTAATAGGAGATGAGGCTACACCTTTGAGAGTCGATAACTTTGGACCCCCTGAACCAAACTTCACCAAACCTGGGAGGTATCATCAGGAGAGTCTCTTACTGATACCACCCAGGTTTTGTGAAGTTTGGTCCAGGGGGTCCAAAGCTATGAACTCCCAAAGGGGGTGCCCCATCATCCATTGTTTCCAATGGGAGCTAACAGAAGATGGGGGCTACACCTTTGAGGGTCCATAACTTTGGACCCCCTGAACCAAACTTCACCAAACCTGGGTGGTATCATTAGGAGAGTCTCCTAAAGATACACTGAATGTTTGGTGCTGCTAGATTAACAATTGCACCCCTGACAGCAGGCACCCCTCAAATTTCCCCAGATTTTCCTTTTAAATCCCCCCCCCCTTTGACATGGATTTAAAGGGAGAATCTGAGGTCCCCACTGAAAGGGATGCTGTTTCAGGTTGGGGGAGAATCAACTCCAAAATAGCATAACTTTCAATGTTGCTTAAACTGGGAACCCCAGATTCTTCCTTTAAGGTCGATTTAAAAGAAGAAACTGGGCTCCCTAGTTTAAACACCATTGAAAATGATGCTGTTTGGGGGTGGATTCCAGCATCACTTGTTTAAACTAAAGAGCCCAGATTCTTCTTTTAAATCCACCTTAAAGGTTGAATCTGGGGTTCCCAGTTTAAATAACATTGAAAGTGATGCTTTCCCCCACAATTGGGGGGACTGGATACAACACCATAAAATGTTTTCATAGTAATAATAAAACAATTTGAAAGCATTTTGAAAATGTTTTCAAAAAATTATTTTTGCTGTGTGGCACGGCTTATTGCTGTGTTCAGATTTGTGAGTTGGGGCATGTTCCATAGTGTGATGGTGACTTTGAAACAACCTGGTGTAAAAAATCATTGCTTGGTCACAGTGCGGGAGGGTGGCCACCCATGGGGGGGGGCGCCAAACTCCAGTTTGCCTAGATGTGCCACTGGGCATAGCTACAAGGTGGGGTGCGCGTTGCATTGGGCATGTGCCTGGGGGGCATCAAACTCAGGTTTTGCCCAGGGCTCCAGTTTGCCTAGCTACGCCGCTGCTCTGCATAGCAACCCTCGTATTCCCACCCAAATACCTTCCTCTGCTTTCTTCTGCATGGCGACCTTGGTGTTCTGTCAGAGGGATGCTATCTAGGTATTCCCGGAATCATGAATCTGCCTAAAATAATACATTGCTGATGCTATTGAAATATATGTAACCACTGCCAGCTGTGCATTCTTTCCTTGATTTTTGCTGTATGGCTTCACATGCATTTAGACAACTAGGCTTCCCCTGGCCCTCCTGTCCCATGGGAACAATGTTGCTTTGTTATCTCGTGGGGCAGGAAGCCAGGTGGCTCTCTCTCTTGCTATCTGCTGGCGATCTTGGGTGCCTGAGCGCCAAAAACTGTTTTTCACAAATTCTTGGGGAAATGGGAGGGGGGCTCGCTTGGGGGATAAAGAGGATTGTGAATGCCAGATCCACCAGAACTGTCTTTACCAGTGTGGTACTTTGATGCCTGCTCAATAAATGCTACTGATCAATACTTCAGAGTCCATTTGTTGGCTTAAGGGTCCAAGACCTAACATGTTCCCATCCAAATACTTGCCTGTTCTGCTTTTGAGATCTGACAAGATCAGGCTAGCCTGGGCTATAGCGGTCAATGTGCAATGTACACAGCAGACTTTATTTAATTCCTTTGTACCTTGCCATTAGTGATTACATCATTCTCCTCTTCTCCATTTTATCCTTACAACAACCTTGTGAAGTAGGTTAGGCTGAGAGTGTGCCTGGCCCAAGGTCACCCAATGAGCTGCCATGGCACAACTGGGGCTTTGAATCTGGGTCTCCCAGACAATAAATAGTTGGACACTCTTAATCACTATAGCACACTGGCCCTCAGTGCTTACAATGCGCTGCCTTCCACTTGGTTGTTTGGGCCAAGAGCTTAGGCTCTGCATATACGCTGCACACAAAATATCCCACCTTGCACTGTCTTTAAAAAAAAAAGGATTTCTGGAAAACCAGATAAAATGCTATGAGTTCCACATACAAAGTTCCCAGCATGAAAACAAAACAAAATATAAATTATCAGATGCTGATAAGGCTACTAATAGCCATTCAGAGGCACGTATGCCTCTTTCTGTCAAACTTCCTACTGGTGGACATCCAAGAGGCAGTTGGTTGGACACTGTGTGAGCAGAATGCTGGACCTTATGGGTCTCTTTGTCAGACCTAGCAAAGGTCTCACATGGGGACCCTGTTACCTGAAATGGTAGGGTCTGTCCCTTCTAGAATGGGAAATTAGAAGAACAGACCTTGCTTTGTGAGAGCGGGTAACCATTAATCTTTTCCACTGGAGTTCACAAAGGTGGGTTTCTGCAAGAATTCCACAGAGTCAGAGAAGTAAAGTTTAACAGTTTTACTGAGGAAAAATAAAACAATAAACTTACACACGCAAATGAGAAATGCAGGCACACAGAGCATTCAAACAGTCCTAGGCTATAGACAGAGTTGGGGGAATAGGCTGGGAATAGAGCAGGGCATTGCAGGAAAGGTGATAATTACCTTATCTTGGAGTGGAAAGGCCCAGAAACAGAGTCCAATGCCTGTGCTGGATTCCAAAGAGGCAGGGTAAAGCAGTTGGTGCACAGTGCAACGGAACAATAGTCAGTTCAGAAGACACTGGGCACAGTGTACTAGACCAGAGGTCAGTCCAGAAACACTGAGCGAAGACTGCTGGACAAACAGGAAAATTTGGCCCTCTACCAATGTTAAGAGAGCTAATTTTCCTAAAACAAAGAAAGTTTTTGTCTTCTGTGATAGGACAGTAAAGTTGATGTTTGGCTTAATGACCCAAGCCAGGGAGTGTCCAGCAATTGATTAGATTTAGGGTAAAACTGGTAAAGGATTTCATTGACAGACTGCAATGAAAAAAGGAAAGATGATTCTGGCAAAAAGGGGCCAAGCAGTTGATAATATGGTTAGCCCCCATCCCACAGAGAAGCACAGACTTGAGGCCCATCCCAGCAGTAGACTCCCGAGGCCAGATCGTTAGATAGCAAGGCACCTGCAAAAGCAAAAGGAACTCTCCACATCTCCCCCTCCTAACAAAGCCGGTCTGACACCAGGGCACATCCAGGGGAGACTGCTAGAGCACCGCTTGTCCTTAATCTAGATTCGTCCTTAAGAGCAGCAGGAAACAGCCTTCGCTGCTTCCCAGAGGATCAGCCCTTCTGGTAATTGAAGAGTCTGGTCATGTTTCCCCTTCAGTCTCCCCCAAATTCGACACACTCCGTTTCTTTAATGTTTCCTCATAAGATTTGTTTTCCAGACCCCAGGACGTCTCTGCTATCTTCCGCTAAACACAATCTGACCCTTTTGTCCTGGATAACTAAATCTAAACAACAAACTAACCCACCATTGCCCTAGGTGTAATTATTCTGAACAATGTGATATAATCTGCAAGCTTTTCTAACCTCTTGTCCATTTTGACTCCAAATTACTTATATTTACCACTCATATTTACCATGATTTACCACCCACCTGCCTGCCCTCTTAAAAATATTCATTACTGCTACTTGTTCTGACACAGAACCTTGGGAGAACCCACTGCTTACATTAGGGGTCCCCAACCTTTTTGCGCCTGTAGGCATATTTGAAATATAGACACAGGGTTGTGAACACAGCCTCAAAATGACCCCCATGGAAGGTGGAGCTAGCCACAAAATATCTCTCTCTCTCTCTCTCTCTCTCTCACACACACACACACACACACAGAGGAAAACCAAGTGCAGGCAGCAGAAGGAGTAATTCTACAAAAGACACCCAGACAGAGGAAGGAGAAAGAGAACGAGACCAGTATTGTGGCAGCCACTGACGCAACATTATTTTAATCCGCATAGCCAATCAAATCTCCAGTTGCCAATTGGGAGCCCTTTTGGGTAGGAGCACTTTCCCAGCCACACTCACATTCTAAAAGTACTTTGTGGGCACCAGAAAAGTTTTCAGTGGTTGCCGTGGTCCCCACGGTGTCATGTTGGGGCCTTCCATTATAATCAGGGTCCATTTGATCCTATCCTTTACATTTTATTAACCCAGTACTTTTATCCCATGGTCACTAAGTTTCCTTTTGCCAAAACATTTGTGAAAGTTTTGAATATAATATCTACTCAGTTATCCCTTATGAATGTTTGTTGGCATATTTAACAAAATTTAATTTTAAGGAGATTCGTGACGCAAGACTTCCATTTGAAGAATTCATCCTTGTTCTTTTTCAGGACATCCTTTCATCTTCTGTGCGTTTCCATCAGCATTCACTGCAAATGCTACGTCAGAGTTTCAGTCACCAACTGGATTGTGATTTACCACCCACCTACCTGCCCTCTTAAAAATATTCATTACTGCTACTTTTGTTTGGCCAATGTTAAACAGGTAAACAAAATGTAAATATTAAAGGGAGATGGTCACTGATAATTTGGTCACCTGTTACAAAGGGGTCAAGGAGAGTCCACATGTCAGATGATATCAAAACATAATGCTACACCTCTAGATCCCCTTCTGCACATGCAGAATAATGCACTTTCAATCCACTTTTGCAATTGTTTGCAAGTGGATTTTGCTATTTTGTACAGTAAAATCCAGCTGCAAAGTGCACTGAAACTGGATGGGAAGTGCCTTATTCTCCATGTGCAGCCCAGGTGACACCAAAGTGCATTAATCAGAGTTATCAAACTGTGTTAGCCCATTTAACCAAAACTTATTGAACAGGAAAACTTGGCCAGGATGCCGGCAGAGTTAAAGATGGTGTCCTTTGATCTATGCAGTTGTGGGGTGAATGGGAGTTCGGCAGCATCTTGATCAGTCCCCACGCTGCAAAAAAGAGACTGTAGATCACGACCTGCTTTTGTATTAACGCTCCCGGCCAGAATGATCTCTGTCAGGATGACTGCATTCTAGCACCCTCACTGATATTACTGACAGTTTGTGCGGAGAAAAGGCAGTTCGGGCTTTTCCACGCTGTTCTCAAGATGCTGAATAGAGGACTGTTTTAACAAGACTTCGTTTCCATCATTGGGGAACTGACAATAAGGCTGTGAGGCAATTCCAATGTGCAAGCAAGGACAATTAGTCCAAACTGGTGGGCATATAAACATTGACTGCAATCATGGTATCAGTTCCAAAAATAAGTTGGATTGCCTGAGCAATGGGAAGGCAATTCTGAAGTTTGGTTGAATCCAGGGTGAAAGAAACAAGACCAGAAAAACAGCCTAATAAATGGCCTTGTTGAGTTGACTTACAGGCTGATAGGGGTTATGATTTAAATCCATCAACATATATCAGTGATTGGAGTCAGGCTTCCTGCAATAGAGTTAAATAATTTTTTTTAAAAAAATATAATCAAGAAAATCCTGGTTCTTAGCCTTATTCCTCCCCCTCGCCATGTTCCGTAAAATGAACTTGATTTTGGGTGGGGGTGGGGTGTCAGATTCTGTTTCACGGGGGTTGGGATATTGCCTTGCCTTTCGTGCTGCTATGCTTTTCTTCCACAGCTGCCTCATCTCGATGTAGCTGTAGTGGAGTCTGACCTTGGAGGACAAGTGACATGTTCTAGTGAATTCGGTACTGTCTTGGTTCACATGGGGGTGGGGTGGGAGTCATGCAACATCTTATCCAAATTCTGAGCTTGGGAGCTCAGAACAGTCTTCTGCTTTCCACCTGTCTCAGCAATAAAATAATCTTTGAACTTTCAAGTGTTCCATTGTCTGTTCAGGGGAGTTCTGACATTGGGTGGTGGTGAGTAAAACAGATAATGGACCATGACGATAGTATCAGAGGGCAGCCATGCTGTTCTGCAGCAGAAGAGATATGTTGAATCCTGGTGCACCTTAGAGACCATATTTTCTTAAGTTAACACAGCTCAATCTTCCTTCAGGTCTGGCTTTGGGAAGCTTTGGAAAGCAACCTCTGCTTGCAGCTGTATAAAGGGAAATGATCTGATCACTGCCTGTTACTAGCATTGGAACAGATCAAAATAGTATTGTGGGTTTTTTCTGTGCGTCATTGTGGATGACATCATTGTGAAGTCTGTGAAGTCATTGCAGGTGACTTCAAAATAGGCCAGGATTTAATCCTGTAGTGTTACTCCTTTCACATAGAATGTCCAACCTATGGGCCAGATTTTGAGTGTGATTGTCCATAGCCTTGGATGTTGTCAATACATAGATGATACCCAGTTGAATATAGTTGCAGATGGTAGTCATACTGGTCAGCAGTAGAAGAGCTAGATTCAAGTTTAGTAGCATCTTACAGACCAACAAAATTTTCATAGTCTCCCCCCACCCTCCAATCCAGTTGGTCTCTAATGTGCTCCTGGATTCAAATCTAGCTCCAACTCTGTATGTCATTGAATAAGCCTTCAGAAGTGCCAGGCCACTGTCAAGACGGTGTGGTCAACTGGCCAAGGAATAAGAAGCTAAGCTTGAATACAGTGGTAAGGGAGACATGATGCTAGCTGGTAAGGCAATGTCCTCGCTGGAGATTGCTCCCATCTACCCTAACTAATGTTAGGATGAAGCTTGGAATGAAAAGGCAGAACAACGATGCACCCCATCCACTCAAGTAACCTCACAATGTTCTGGAGTTAAAAGACCAGAACACGGACTCTCAGTGTATGGACTTTCCGAAGTCATTATTTCAATATATTACATATTAGGATTACCATTACAAACAACTAGGGGGGGGGCTTCATTCCTCCTCTCTCCTGCAGTATTGCAATGGATACATCAGCCTGGAACATCTGCCACACTTCCAAGGCTTTGTGTGAGTTATTTAGCCCCCCTCCACAATCTTCAAGTTTCTATACTTCCATAAGTGAGATAGGCAGGTTCCTGTCCTAATTCTCACAAGTGAGATAGGCAGGTTCCTGTCCTAATTCTCACAATCTTGGGCTGTGTGTGTGTGTGTGCAAATCTTGGGAAATAAGGCTAAACTGATCTAAGGATCATGTGTAAGAAATTAAGCTGCCCATCATGATGAAACTGTACATAGACACACTCAGATGCTGACCAGTTAATCCAAGACAACTGTCAATTTCTTTTTCATTGTCATCCGTTTGTTTTCAATACATGGAAATATGATATCTACTAGTGGCACAATTTTTATTAAATACATATCATTAAATGTATCAGTAGGCCATATATTAAATATATTTTTTAAATTGCTTGGGCAAAGTTATACAGACTTTTAGCTCATAACTTGTTACAGTTTTGTTTAAATTGGCAAATCCCGTAAGACTTTATTCAATCATACATCGTTTTACAGCAGCAGTTTCATATTTTCACATTTTGCTTAGTAAAATCTAACCTAATAACCCTTCTCTAATCAAGCTTTAATCACAGTAAAACTGGTTGGTTTTTTTCACAGTTACTGCGGCCATCGGGAACAAGAGATCTAGCCATTCACGTCCACCTGCTGCCCCAGTGGAGCAGACGGCAGCCACATTGACAGCCATGCCTTCAAAAAGGTCCTCAGCGCCCCACCCGTGGAAAGCTGACTGTGGCCCAGCAGCTCCAAGCACAGCCTGGAAGACACGGCTGAACAGCTCGCAAATTGAGCATCGACTGGCTCTGGCAACTGAATTACATTTGCATGCTCAGGATATTCAAGCATCAAGTATCTTTATTGTCGGCTTTCACAGGAAAAAATACATTCAATTGACATTCTATTGTTGAGAGACATTTGCTTTGTCATGTAGGAATCAGGAGTCCAGGACTGACCTTTGGTTGCTGGTGGAGCTGCCTGCGGGGGCATTTATTTATTCTGTACCTGGCCAGTGGGCTCTGGCATCTGGTGAAAGGGCTGGGGCAGCCTCTCTGTTTCCCAGTTTTTAGAATGCTTCAAAGGAGTCAGGTGCTTTAAAGCATTTCAAACATCCCTTCAGTAACCGGTTCCGTGTCAATCCGCTACACATTAAGGACGTTCGCACAAGCATGAAGGAAACCGAGATTTGTCAGTTTCAAGTGACTAATTAACAGCAAGAATGCAGAAGAAAGAAGTTTTAAACCACAGGTTTTTAGCAAGGGTTACAGTTAGGCTTGTCATCTGAATTTACCGATATGTAGAAATAAAGGTCCAATTTAAGACTCACTTGTGAAAACAGTCTTGATCTTCCTTGAGCAACAGCTCCCCTTGATAGCTGGGACTTCTGCCCTAACCCTTTTACCCCACTGGAGTCTGCACCTGGATTTTGTAAACAACGTTTTTTTTATAATGGTAATTATTGCTGTCTTAAATACACAGGACTCATAGCCTCTCCCTTTTAGAAAGCACAGGACTTACTATGGTGAGCATAGAAGGAACACAATTCCCCCCCCCCCCCCCCCCGCCATGTTTTTGTCACTGCAAAAATTGGCAGATAACATGATTGTCGAGGGCCACAGCCTGGTTGCCACTGACCTGTCTGCCCCTGACACTTTATACAGGAAGTCTGTCATACGATACATTCCCAAGCAGAGAGTTGACCGGCCATTGCCAGCAATGGAGGATGCAGGTCAGTAGGATGACGGGCAAAGGAAGACCAGCTCTCATCCATGCAACTTGTCGGCCATTTGCAATCTTCTCACTAAAGGAAGTGAGAACTGATTTTTCCCCCAACATTCAATTTGCAGAGAATTGAGCAAGACGACTGGAAATGTGTTAACAATCCACTGACTGCACACAAAACATTAACATCTCTGTTGCTAGTTCACATCCAAGGCTGTTTCCCCATCTGTGATGCGCTGATATTGACAACGGGCATTAGTTGTGGTCTGTGAGTGCACGGGGGGTTGTGTCCCACCTGGCCTTAAAAATCACACTCCCAGTCCCATCTGACGCACAGCCACACTTTTCGAAGTCCACTGACTTCAGTGGACTTGGCTGTCAAGTCGCAGCCAACATGTGGTGGACCCCCACGGGGTTTCCGAGACAAGAGAGGTTCAGAGGTGGTTTGCCATTGCCTGCCTCTGCCTGGGTGGTCTCTCCCATCCAAGTGCTAAACAGGGACAGCCCTGGGGTGCTGCTGTGTGGTTTCCGGGCTGTCTGGCCGTGTTCTAGCAGCATCCTCTCCTGACGTTTCACCTGCATCTGTGGCTGGCAGCATCTTCAGAGGATCATTACCCTGAGGATGCCAGCCACAGATGCAGGCGAAACATCAGGAGAGGATGCTGCTAGAACACGGCCAGACAGCCCAGAAACCACACAGCACCCCAGTGATTCCGGCCGTGAAAGCCTTCGACAATACAGGGACAACCCTGCTTAGCTTCTGAGATGTGGTGAGTTTCAGAAATTCAGAACAGGGATCACTGGACTTAGACGGGTGTAATTTTGAAGAAGAAAAGTTTTGATATATACCCTGCTTTTCTCAACTGTAAGGGATCTGAAACCAGCTTATAAACTTCTTCCCTTCCTCTCCCTTTAACAGGCACCTTGGGAGGTTGGTGGGGCTGAGAGTTTTGAGAGAACTGTGACTGACCCAAGGTCACCAGCAGGTTTCACACGGAGGAGTAGGGAATTGAACCCAGTTCACCAGAGTAGAGTCCACTGCTCTAAACCACGACACCCCACTGGCTCGCCTGGGCTGAGACTACAGATTCAGCAGAAGTATATCAATGTTGTTTCTAGCTGGCACCCCTGAACAATCCTAAGAGCAAAGGGCCCAATGATGGAAACATAACATTATGATCACAATGTACAGAAACCAATAAAAAGGAACGCACAAATACACACTCTAAACATGACTCTAGAGGAAAGGGGCACAATGATTCTAATCCTTCATGGTTTCTTACAGAAATGAAAGACTATATGATATGTATTTGGACACATTTTGCGCATAATCCAGGCAAGCTAGACAATCCCAAATGGTAATTATTTCAGTGGAAAGAAGTTTCGATTTTGCTCAGTTTACCTCCTTCTGTGCTGAAGCTGGTTTTACCTTCCCCATATATCATACGTATATGGAGATTTAAATCTACATTTTGTATAATGACCTTCTCGCCCCACCCCCGGCCCCCAAAATAATTGAAATCCAAACTAAACCACCATTTGTGATTATATCAGAACCACGTGGCTTCTGCTTGGGGAGATGGTTTTTTCAGGGGAGAACTGAACACGCGGCTGCTCTCTGGTCATCTGAGCATTCGTTTTGTAAAAGCAAGCAAGCACATAGTCCTTGTCTACGTAAACCTAGTCTCTTCCTTTATTTTCTATCGTCAGAGAGGTTCTGAATGCTCAGTTGTATCAATTAGCCAGTTTTTCAATAATCTCTCTATACCAACAATTGACAGATTTCATTTATACAGCTTTGTCATGTATAGCTTTCCCTTAGAGCCCTGGGTGCTGCTACCATTTTTTGCTGGCAGATTTTGAGTCTGTGGTAAGCCACTCAGTTGCAAAATATCTGGCTATTGTGATTTCCCTAAAAGGCATTGAATTATCATACTATCTTTATGTTGTGACTATATTATTAGTTGTTGTTTCAGCTGTTTGTACAATTTTGACAGAGTATTATAATTATTTGCTACTATTCCACTGATTTTAACTGCATTATAAATTGCTATTTACTATTCAGGTGCTTAAGAACTCTGATCAAAATGAGTTCAACAATAAAGTATATAGCACTGCATTGACGGGAGCAACAAAGGAAAAGTGGATAATGGTACTCTTTAGTCACAACTCTGCCCTCCGTCCAGGCATCCTTCAGTTGATGGCTATTCCACACCCACCACCTCAACCCTACCTGAGATAGCTCAGCAGGCCTACCTGGGCCTGATGCCTCCATTCCCATGTTAAAGGGACAAAAGCTTAGTTTCTTGTACCTGTCACTTCTGGGTGATCTGGTCACCCAACACAGCAATCAAAATACCACACAGACATGTAGACTGAACACCAGGTCATTCACCTTACCAACAGTGGACTATCTTATCTTGGCTTTCAGTGAAAATGTTTTTAACTGTTATTGTATGCTGCCTTGGACCATGAGGAAAGGTGGGATATAAATATTTTAGTAAACAAAATATACCCCCAACTCTCATAGCTGAAGGTGTTTAATGCCAAGGTGGTCCAGTACCTACTGTATGGAATCCCTGTCTGGATCCAAGCTTGGCATAAGAACTTGGAGCACATCCAATCAAACTTCCTATATAAGATATTTGGCACCCCTCATTGTGCCCCTTATGGTGTGCTCTGCCTGGAATCAGGGCAGCATCTATTAGAAACTAGGGCATGGGCTGTGACTTTTAAGTTTTGGCTGTGGCTGTGCTTCTGCATGGATCCAAAAAGCTTATCTTTGCTAGAAATGAGGGAGCTTCAGCTTTCTTAGTGGTGGCTTCATATTGGAAAAAAAAATCTTCTCCTTGGGTTTCTCATGGGAGTCTCTTCATATGCTTACCGCCACGGAAATCTACCATCATCTAAAGACCAGACTGTATGACCAGGAATCCCAATCTCTCCCGAGTGCTGCGCAAAGCTCTTGTTCCCCTCTATACTTTGGGATCACACCCCAGAAATCTAGCTCTGCTGTATGTTTAGAACAGCTTGTTAACTACAAGTGCAGATGGGTCATGACCAGAGCAAGGTGCAACTCATTCCCCTCTGTCTATCTTCAAGGTCGTTTCCTTAACATCGCACGAAGTGAGCATTGTTGTCGGTACTGTCCCAACACTATGGACTCAATCTCTCATATCCTGCTTTACTGTTCGAGGTATAATGATATTAGAACCAATCTGGGAGCTTTACTACCTCTAGAATTTATGTTTTTTTTCAGACAAACTAAAAATGTCTAAGCTATTGAACAGCCCTCATGTAGAAATTTCTGAAGCAGTTGCCACATTTTTAATCCATGTTCTACATGATGTGTAACAATGATCCTGTTATTGCATTTGGAATGTATGGTACTTCTGGTTTATGCCTAATAAAGGTTTTTGGATTGGATTGGATTGATTGGACATTACAGATTGACATTTAAGGAACAAAGGGTGTGCTAAAAGATGACAGGGAGATTGCAGAGAAGCTGAATGAATTCTTTGCATCTGTCTTCACCCAAGAGGAGGTGAGGAAAATTCCTGCACCTGAACCAAGCTTCTTAGGAGGCGAATCCGAGGAACTAGCAAAGATAGTGGAAGACAAGGAAGAAGTTCTGGCAGCCATTGATAAACTAAATGCTACCAAATCCCCTGGCCCAGATTGCATTCATCCAAGAGTTCTTAAAGAGCTCAAGCATGAAATTGCTGATCTTCTCACTTTAATATGCAACTTATCTCTGAAATCAGGCTCCATCCCTGAAGACTGGAAGATGGCCAATGTCACACCAATCTTTAAGAAAGGATCTAGGGGGGGACCCAGGAAATTACAGGACAGTCAGTTTGACATCTGTTCCTGGTAAATTAGTAGAATCTATAATTAAAGATAAAATTATAAAACATATAGAAAAGCAAGACCTGCTGAGAAAGAGTCAGCATGGCTTTTGCAGAGGCAAATCCTGTCTTACAAACTTACTAGAGTTCTTTGAGGGTGTAAACAGGCATGTGGATAAGGGGGAACCAGTGGACATTGTCTACTTGGATTTCCAAAAGGCTTTTGACAAAGTTCCTCACCAGAGACTATTGAGAAAACTCAGCAATCAAGGAATAAGAGAGGAAGTCCTCCTATGGATTAAAAACTGGTTGAGGAACAGGAAACAAAGAGTGGGTGTAAATGGGAAATTCTCACAATGGAGAGATGTAGGGAGTGGTGTCCCCCAAGGATCAGTTTTGGGACCAGTGCTCTTTAACCTATTCATAAATGACCTGGAAGTAGGGGTGGGTAGCGTGGTGGCCAAGTTTGCAGATGATACCAAATTATGTAGGGTGGTGAGAACCGCAAAGGATTGCGAAGAGCTCCAAGCGGACCTTGATAAATTAGGTGAGTGGGCTAGGAAATGGCAAATGCAGTTCAATGTAGCAAAATGTAAAGTGATGCACATAGGGGCAAAAAATCCAAACTTCACATACACGCTACAGGGGTCAGTGCTATCAGTCACAGACCAGGAAAGGGATTTGGGCGTCTTAGTTGATAGTTCCATGGGAATGTCAACTCAATGCATGGCAGCTGTGAAAAAGGCAAACTCTATGCTGGGGATAATTAGGAAAGGAATTCATAATAAAACTGCAAAGATTGTCATGCCCTTATATAAAGCAGTGGTGCGACCGCACTTGGAGTACTGTGTTCAGTTCTGGTCGCCACATCTCAAAAAGGATATCGAAGAGATAGAAAAAGTGCAGAGAAGGGCAACGAGGATTATTGAGGGACTAGAGCGCCTTCCTTATGAGGAGAGGCTGCAGCGTTTGGGACTCTTTAGTTTGGAGAGGAGACGTCTGAGGGGGGATATGATTGAAGTCTATAAAATTATGCATGGGGTAGAAAATGTTGACAGAGAGAAATTTTTCTCTCTTTCTCACAATACTAGAACCAGGGGGCATCCATTGAAAATGCTGGGGGGAAGAATCAGGACTAATAAAAGGAAACATTTCTTCACACAACGTGTGATTGGTGTTTGGAATATGCTGCCACAGGAGGTGGTGATGGCCACTAACCTGGATAACTTTAAAAGGGGCTTGGACAGATTGATGGAGGAGAAGTCGATCTATGGCTACCAATCTTGATCCTCTTTGATCTGGGATTGCAAATGCCTTAACAGTCCAGGTGCTCGGGAGCAACAGCCGCAGAAGGCCATTGCTTTCACCTCCTGCAGGTGAGCTCCCAAAGGCACCTGGTGGGCCACTGCGAGTAGCGGAGAGCTGGACTAGATGGACTCTGGTCTGATCCAGCTGGCTTGTTCTTGTGTTCTTGTGTATTACATGGCCTATGGAAACTTCTCTGCAAACCTGGCCATCCAGAGCTGGCTGCTGCTGCTCACAAGTGTCGGGATGGGACAGTCACAGAATGTGATGTCTCATGAGTTCTTCCTATCGCGAAAGGTACAAGAAGAAGGTTGTGTTGTGGGTTCCATTTTCTTGGCTGTGGGTCTGTTTCCACCCCAGGACTTTAACAGAAGTGCAAGGGGATCCAAAATGGGGATCTGTGTGCTCGACAGCAATATCAGTTTCACATGAAGGTAGCTGAACAGCTTATGAGAGAACTCCTGTTCACTGATGACACCACCCATGTAAGTCATATCTTGGAGAATATTCAGTTTATTATAGATCATTTGGTCTTTATCTTAAAATGCTCTGCTTGTGCTTTATGGAGTAGATAGTTGGTCAACACAACAAATATCACAGTTCCACCATAAATGACAAGATGTTTCTCAGTTCATCTAAGGAAGCTTGGACAGTGAGCTTCCTAACAGTTCCGTAGCTGAACAGTGAGATGCCACAGTATGTGTTTTTGGTGTGGGTGGGCATGGCACTGTCAACACTATTACTGGGATCCACAAAGTGTTTTTAGAAAGTGGGTACAGCTTTTGCCCAACAAGGCTTCTGATTGGCTATAGTAGATTTGACTCACTACTCTGGGCAAGGTTGGATGGAGATTTGGGTTGGAAGATAGTGTCTCTGAGTAGCTATATGTGCAATATCTGCAGAAAAGCAGTGCATAACATATGCAAACTCTGGATGCAGAGTGCTCCTCAGTGTATGTACATAAGCCAAACTTGGATTTGACCCTGTATAAAGTGTGAAGCTATTTATACTTCTAATGTTTTATCTCTACCGACAAGGACTCCAAGGAAAACTTTATTTCCTCACTGCATACTATACCTTTTTATTAAAAAAAAAAAAGCAAAACACTGTTATCTACCCTGTCTCCTTTCACAGATTTATACCCACAGACAACTGAAATCTTTTATTTCATGAATCTGTCAGGTTTCTGAAATGCCTGTTCTCTACTGCTGTTGTCTTGTAATACAAAGCACTCTTAATTTACCTTTTTTGTCCCCAGCCATCTTTAATTCACATTTAAGCACTTACTTATTGCGTCCAGTTTTGAGCATATTTACTGTGATCTTTTAGACTTGTTTAATAAAACTTACTTTGCTTTGTCCTCTGTAGGGTTTTGTGCTACAGTTTTAAGTGTAATTCACACATTTTCCCAGAGACACTCTGGACGTGGCACAGAGTGAGGGCCCTTCTTTTCTTTACTATAAAGAGTGGTACTTTCCTATCAGCTTCAAATAATTACAGAGTGTTTCTTGTTCAAAAGAAAATCTACTATCAAATCTGCCTACAACCTTTTTCTAGAATTTTTAAAACGTATTCTATGTATTTGAGCACATATTAAATTTTTGGCTGTTTTTTTAATCTTTGACATTTCCCCCCTCGAGCTAGCTGAGGAAATACAAGAGGTGTTCGCCTCATTTAAATCTGTGGGGAGTTGCCTGTTTAGGACAGGAGCTGTAAGCTTTTTGGGTACAAAGTTTCTTTGAATTTTGACTCTGAGTTGCACCTATCCCTTTCATCATGGTACATCCTTTTCCTATGCATTTTCCACTTAGAAGGGCTGTACCATGTCAGAACCAGAACATCACAGTCTGCTCTCAGTTTCCAAAAAAGGAAGCTGAAGTGAAAGAATTGTAGTTCAAGAGAGAGGTGACACCTGCTTGTGTTTCTCTAGCAAGAGGAATAACACTTCAAAAACCATCTATTTTTAAAAACTTATTCCAAAATGCTCTCTTAGAGGTAATCTAATGTTTCACTGACACTTCTGTGGTAAGGCTTGAATTCCAAGGGCCTTTTCAGATATGAAAGTGGTAAACTACACAAGAATAGGAATCAAAACCCATCATGTTCTTTAAGTGCCTCAGGTAAAAATAATATTCAATTTAGACTTCATGTCTTGTCCATCAGCAGGTTGTTCAGGCTAGATACTGTAACTGTTTCTCCAGAAATAATTTAGTGCAATGATAACAGAGGAACAAAAAATAATTAAAAGGCACAAGAAGGTTTTTTCCACTTTTCCTAACATTTTATAATATTATTCTGTGTTACGCAGATTAATGAAATCACCAAAAACAGCTAAAAAATATTTTACCAATTTCTGTACACTATACACCTCTATCCTACACCTTCCAACAAAACACATTTCAACTTCAGCATAGAAATAGTTGAGGAAAAAACACAACCCACACTCACACACGCTCTGTTCCAACAGGCACACTCTATAAATCAAACTCAACTGATACCCATTTGTTTTATTGCTGGGACATGAATTGATGCTCTTGTTTTTAGGGTTAATAAAGATGATGGCGAGAAGCAAACCAGCACTGTCAGGACATCAACTAATTAAGAAGGGGGGAGGGGGAAGAGTTCTGGATTTTGTACATACTATTTGGGGGCTTTTTTGTGTGCTGCCACTCGGTCAAGTGGTGGAATCTCTCTTTTGTGACAGCAGCCCTCATCTTGATGAGCTTCTCAGTCTCCTCCGAGTCACTTGAAAGGAATATTATGGGTGCTGCTGCAAGTTTAATCAGGGTGCTTGAATTAGACTTAACTGGTTTTGTTTCAGGAGCAGGCCTGGATAATCTACTGGGAGCCAGAAATCGGACTCTCATATCTACCGGTAGTCAGTGATCTGACTCTTATCTTCAAACTGCTGAATTTCAGCAACACTGCAAAACAAGAGTTGGTTTGCACACCACTACCTCTCGTGAACACTACATACGGCTCTTTTCGTCTGATGACAGCATCGTTTCCTCTTGACTAGGGGTACCAACCTCCAGGGGAGGACTTGCAATCTCCTGGAATTATAACTGATTGCCACAAAATAGAGATCAGTTTTCCTGGAGACATCGTGCCGTGCGGAGGTCTTGCTCCTCCCCAAAACCTGGCCTTCCCAGGCTCCACCACCAAAATCACCAGGAAACTCCTATCCTGGAGTTGGCAACTCCACTCTTGGCTTTAGCAGACATGAAAAGGGTCCCTCTTTACTTCAGAAATGTTCCTTGGCCTTGCCTAATGGCCATTCTCTTTTATTTGCAAGGGATACGTTAAAAGGGGGCTCCTCTTCGAGAGGTGCAATCTTTGACTCAACCAAAATTAAGTGCAATCAGAAATGTTCTTAAGGTTTCTTAATACATCATTGTTTAAAAAACTTAAAACCTGCTGATTTCCATCAAGATATACTACATGCAAAGTTGCTGTTTCTTGAAATAAACTATAAAAATTGGCATTTCAAGCTTGAAGTTGCTGTAACTTTTGGTGGCAGGCACTTCACACGCAGACTGGGCACAGGCGCATGCCAGAACTAGGTTGCATTGCTGTTGGTATCATACTGTGCAATTGATGCATTGGACGTCATTAAAGCAGCAGTGAATTCATGGCTGGCTCAACTACTCTGCTAGCTCCTGATCGACGCAGCCTCTCGGCTTCTCCCGCTGCCTTTCACACTCTCTCCCTTTTTTCATATTGCTTTCCCAAAGCATTTAGATTGGTGCGCAAATTAGCATACGAGCATGTCGCCATAGAAACTGAGGCCCTATCACACCTCAGTTCAACCAGTCAGCTAAAGCGAGAACTTCATGAGGAAATTAAAAAATAGCAATAAATAAAAGTCATACACGACAGTCTAATGAAACCCAAAGGTATTCCACTGCATGTAGAGATGTCTGGCACAGAGCTGCAGGTTTTTGTATATACACACATTTACATTTGTTACACTGGGCTCAGGGTTCAAAACGCTTCAAGTGTATTTGCTGGCTTAGGAAAGAAAGGAGGAGAAAGGAATGAGTCATAATGTTTGGATGCACCAGGATTCTTTCGGAGGCGCATCCAAGAAGTGCAACATCTAAGCCCGCTTGGCCGCTGCTCTTGTTGGAATAAGCATGCAAACACTTCCTCTTCATGCACTGGAGCAAGCAGGCTTTTCACATTTTCTTTCAATATTATTAGCCAAGGTGTTACAGTAAAATGAACATATATACTCCTCCATAAAATACTGAGAAATGCGGTCAAGTCAGATCTCTGCACTTAGCTGTATAATGAAGTCTATCAATACTTTTTTTAAATATTTTGGGCAAGGGGGCACACACTATTTACACACAAAGGGCAAGCAGTATTGATAACATATTTAAAGTTTCTGTGCTTATGTAAGTAACCTGGGCAAGATAAGATGAGAAGGAAAGGCAGAGACAGTCCCACCATGACCTCCTGGGCTACTGAACAATCGTCCGCCTCAAGGACAGCCAGCCTGACCCCCCCCCCCGGGCGTTAGCACCATCATTCTACTCACGTGTCCGAAAAGGAGGACTCTAGTTTGTACAAGCAATCTGTACAAAGCAAAGGAATAAAATTAAATGAAGACAAAGAAACAAAAAGAGGAAAACTGCAAACAGTGACCGAAAACTCCCACAAAACACCCCCAGAGAAGATTTCGGGAGGAACAAAATTAACAAGGGTGTGTGTGTGTTATTCTTCACGCAGCTGCAGGCAGTAGCGGTGATAGCGAAGCTGGAAAAATACTTGCTCGAGTAGAGAATGCGTCATCCCCGGCAGAGTGTAGTGTTCGACCACACCCACGTGCTTGAATCCTAAAGACTCATACAACTTGTGGGCTGCTACCTTCACGGCTGTGGTTCCCAGTACGACGGAGGAATAGTTATTGATCATGGCAAACTCCAGCACTTTGCGACCCAAAGCTTTGGCAATCCCTTTACCACGGTATTTGGAGTCGACAGACATCCGACGCAGTTCCAGTGTGTTGTCTTCTTCGTTGCCTTGGGCGGCCACAATCCCCACCACGTTGCCGTCCAGCATGGCCACCCAGAAGCAGGAACCTGCATGTACAAAGCATTGTATGAAAATGAACAAAGGCCTCTTCCAAATACACAGCCTCTTGACGATTTTCTAAAGCACCAGCAACCTTAGTGATAGATACAATTTCTGAAGCCTTCTGGCCCAGGGATTCTCCTGGCAACCCTAGTTATATATAAAATTTTAGCACAACGTATATGGGATACATATATGGGATAAATGAGAAAGAGATTCCTGCCTTACAAGTAAATCCTCAATTGTGACCCTCCATTTGATCTTCACCTCTTTTCCCTTTATAGTCTATTAACATAAGAGAGCTTACATTTAAAATGGTATCTCACCTCAAGCAAACCACATCATATTGCCCCTCAATATCCATCATCTTGCCGGAAGAAGAGCGGCAAAATTGGTTCATGTCTGGTGAGGCTGTGTCAAGATGTTAAACTTTTTGAAACTAAACAAGCATCATATCAGTAAAATAACAGGTTGTTCCATTTTCTTGTGAGCCAAAGTTAACCTATTATGAGTTTTAGGTAATAAATCAATACCCCAAATAGAAGACAACTCACTGTTCTGTTATAACATCAACCAAATTTTTACTAGTAATAAGTTGGAAGGGGAAATTTTTATAACCTAACATCAGAAGCTGGTATAAACAAAAGTGGGAAATCATGACAATGGAACAGATCTTGGCACAATTGAAACTTATGGAAAACCTTAATTTTATCTTAAACTCTTTAGAAAAATGGTTCTCCTTCATATGCACAAACTCCAAAGGAATATGTTATAAGACCATCTAGACTCTGTCAAGAGAATAACTCTGAGCAAAGTCACTCGAAGCGAAATTGTCACAGTTGAGACACCAGACAGGCAGCCCAATCAAGGGGGGGGGGGCACAGATTGCCAATGGTCGGGGATGGTTCAGGCGAACGGCCTTAGCGGAGGCTCCTGGTGGCGCAGAAAGTGCAAAAAGACAGGAAACTCGCAGATCATACTGCACGCACCCTTTGCAAGAGCCCCATGGGCAGCACCTGCCTTTTGGCTAGCATAGTTGCTACCAGCAAAAAGGGGGGTTCCCAAGTTGGAAGGCCTAAGGAAGCCCCACCCCCAGGAATACCCCCATCAGCACAAACATGGCCTCCTGTGCAGTGGTGGGATTCAAGTAATTTAACAACCGGTTCTGGTGTGGGATTCAAATAATTTAACAACTGGTTGTTTACAAGCACCATTTTAACAACTGGTTCTGCCAAAGTGATGCAAACCTGCTGAATCCCACCATTGCTCCTGTGGTGAAGGAGCCCTGAGGCAGACGCTGAAATGATGCCTGGGCGACGTGGATTTGCGTGCCCCCCACGCTGCGGTAAGTGGCACTTAAATTGTGTGGATTGTCAGTGGCGCTGGCACTGGGGTCTTGCTAGCTCTACATCCATTTAGGACCCCCTGGTGGGTTGCACTGTTAATCTTTCAGAGATTGACAGCCACATCAACAGAGGAAACCAGACGGTTCCAATGGTGATGGGGCAGAAGAATCCTTGAAGGCTAGTACCGGGGGGGGGGGGGGGCGCAGCGGCAGCGGCAGCAGCAGCAGCAGCAGCAGCAGCAGCAGCAGCAGCAGAAGGTGATACCGGTGGAGGATCTTTCATAGACAAGGCAGCGTCACTTCAGCTAACCATGGTTAGTGCTGCCCAGAAGAAGGCAATGGCAAACCACTTCTGATCATCTCTTGCCTCAAGACAGACACTTCAGGTCAGATGGCAACTAGCTACGGGGGAACAGCTGAGGACAACTACGAATAGTGGTATTCTTGATCGTGGTATTCTTGAGCACAAGTGTGCTAAAGCCAAAAGGATGTTCAGTTGTTGACATGAGTGGATGCAAAAGGAAAGTCCCAAGCTGTTTGATGCACATAATATGAACATGGTATGTGAGAAGTATCCATCATGGTAAGATCAAAAATAATAAAACAAGAAATGGAATATTTAAACACTGCAAACCTGAGAGTGAGTGAACCAAAGTGGACTGGATCAGAGGATTTTCAGTCAGAAAATTACAAAGTGTTTTACTCTGGAAATGACAAACACAGAAGAAACAGAATTGTTTTAATAATAGTGAGGTGAAATGTGGTACAGGCAGTCAGGAGTTATAAGGCAAAGTCTGACAAAACATTTTCACTCAGACTTCATGGAAGGCCTACCAACATAACCATCATTCAAGTTTATGTCCCAACTACAAGTGCTGCTGAGTAGGAAATTAAAAGATTTACACAAGGCTCCAGGAAGAAATTGATCACACATTTAAACAAGATGGGCTTATAATCATAGGTGACTGAAACGCAAAAGTAGGAAACGAAGCAGAATCAAATACTGTTGGGGGGGGTCTGGGTTAGGAGCATAAAATGAAAAGTGACTTACAAAATTGTGTGAAGACAATAATTTGTTTATTCTGATCACATGTTTCAGGAAACAAAACAGATGACTGAATTTGTGGATATCACTGGATGGCCAATCTAGAAATCATAGATCACTTAATTGGAAGCAGAAGATGCCGAAGCTCCGTTCTCTCTGCTAAGGCAAGACCAGGAACTGATTGTGGGACAGACGGCACAAATTGTTAATATCGAAAATTAGAGTAAAGCAGAAGAAAACCCCCAAAACATTCATAGTACCAAAATACCATCTAAACAACATCCCTGAAGTATTCAAAGATCCTCTGAAGATGCCAGCCACAGATGCAGGCAAAACGCCAGGAGAAAATGCTACTGGAACACGGCCACGAAGCCCAGAAACCACACAGCACTCCAATTTAAAGACCATGTAAAGAACCAGAAGAACTATGGGCTGAAACCAGAGACATTATCAAGGAAGAATGTGCAAAGACTGATGAAACTTAAAATTGTGAAAGATAGATAAGCAAAAGTAAAAGATGACAGAAACAGAATTAAGTCTACATGCAGCGTTCCCGCAACTTGGACATAGAGACGAACAGAGCTGTTCTAATAACCAGTGTGAAGAAATAGAACAACAAAAAAGGAAGGACAAGAGATCCATTCCACAAGATCCAAGAAATCAAGGGGAAATTCAAAGTATGTTTGTTTAGACATGCAGAAAGATTGACATTGAAACACATCAACTGAACAGGACAAAATAAAGATGGGAAGTATACACTGAAGAACTATAAAACAAAGAGGTGAAAGGATGATGGATCCTTCTAACAAGAAATTTTTGAAGAAGAACCTGCAGCTTTAGAAAATGAAAATCGCCTTGACAGCAATTGGGAGAAATTACCCAAAGAGTAATCAATAGATAGATCAATAGATCAATAGATTTAGGCATAAGTGGAGTGAAAATTGCTGGAACAACATTAACAATTTAAGATTAACAATCTGCTGGTAGAAAATGGTGAAAGTCTTGGAATGGCTACTGAAGAAAATTAGAGCAGAAAATGGCAAAGCGGGCTTACAGCTGAACATCAACAAAAGTAATGACTACTGGAGAATTACACAACTTTAAGGTTGATAATAAAGAAATTGAAATTGTTCGAGATTTTCTATTGCTTGGCTCCATTATCAACAAAAAAGAGACTGCGACAAAGAAGTCAGAAGGGGACTGGGGAGGGCAGCCACAAAGGAGCTAGAAAAAATTCTTAGAGTAAGGATGTGTTTCTGGCAACTAAGATCAAGATAATTCATGCCTTTACTATATATAGGTGTGAAAGTTGAAGAAGGTTGACAGGAAGTAAGCTGATTAATTTGAAATGTGTTGACCACAAAAAACCACAAATAAATGGGTTCTAGATTAAATCAAGCCTGAACTCTCCCTAAAAGCTTTTGTATTTTGGTCACAGTTGGAGAAGATAAGAGTAACTGGAAACGACAATAACACTATGGAAAGTTGAAGGTAGCAGGAAAAGTCGAAGACCCAACATAAGATATAAAGGAAGCCATCTGGCCCTCAGCTTGTAAGCTCTGAGCAAGACTGTTAACTACAGTATGTTTTGGAGACCGTTAATTCACAGGGTTGCCATAAGGAGCAACTTGACGGCACTCTCTCTCTCTCTCTCTCTCTCTCACACACACACACACACACACACACAGATTGTGCATATTTTTAATTTTTATTGTAGATTTTTTAAAAATGTCATAATTTGTGACAATACAATATACTACTGACAAATCTTTAATGATAAGATCTTACATTCTGTCTTTGGCCGTGGCAGAAAATGTCATCAAATCTCAGCTGACTTATGGAAATCCTGAAGGGATGTTCGGCAAGAGATGTTCGGAGGTGGTACACTATCGCCCTGCCTCTGCAGAACAACCCATCCAACGTATGGTTTTTATTTAAGTTGAGAGGGGAGGTGTTCCAAGAAGCTGCTGCTGCTGCGGCTGAAAAGGAGCAGAGTGGGAAGACAGCCTTTCTCCCTGGGGCACACACAGCACCGATTGTACCTCTGAGGGGAGAAGGTATTCACATTGAAACGCTGGCTCTGAATCAAAGCTCTGTGTACACACACACGCTATCAACAGTGCAATACACAGGGACCATGAAAGAGTAACTTTTTTTTCAAATTCCTGGATGTTTTACTTCTTTTACCTTGATACTTCATCAATATATAATATATTTGATGGAAAAAACTAACACAATGGCACAATCCCATTACTGTGTAATGCCAACTTATTACAGTTAATGAATTGGTCGATTCAAAAAATCTTGTTATCAGTTATTGGTAATGCAGTGTAATGCAATCATTTAGAAAAAATCATCTACAATATTCTGCACTGTTATCTGTCAAAACCTCCAGTGAAAAATACAGCTGCAACATGAAAAACAATTTACTTTAAAGTAAATGAGCTCCAATTTTCTAGCAAACTCAGTTTAATGTTATATTTTACATTCCCACATTATTTGCTTCCAAGGACATTTCATTTCAAAGGGTTTTTGTAAGACCATTGTTCAAATGCCACCTATCAAGTTTTTTGGAACCTCTGCAATAGAATAATAGAATCAAAGAGTTGGAGGAGACCCCAGGGGCCATCCAGTCCAACCCCTGCAATGCAGGAACACACAATCACAGCACTCCCAACATATGTCGATCCAGCCTCTGTTTAAAAACCTCCAAAGAACTCCACCACTCTCTGAGGCAGTGAATTCCACTGTCGAAAGCCCTGACGGTCAGGAAGTGCTTCCTAATGTTTAGGTGGAATCTCTTTTCCTGTACCTCCTGGCCCTAGACTCTGAGGCAGCAGAAAACAAGCTTGCTCCCTCTTCAACATGACATCCCTTCAAATATTTAAACATGGAGATCATGTCAACCATTAACCTTCTCTTCTCCAGACTGAACATCCCCAGCTCCCTAAGCCTCTCTTCATAGGGCAGACCCTTTGCCATTTTGGTTGCCCCCTCTGGACCTGCTTCAGTCGGTCAATATCCCTCCCGAACTGCGGTGCCCAGAACTGTACACAATATTCCAGGTGAGGTCTAACCAATGCAGAATAGAGAGGTACAATTACATCCCTCGATCTTGACACTATACTCCTATTGATACAACCCAGAATCGCATTGGCTTTCTTGGCCACTGCATCACACTGCTGACTCATGTTCAGTTTATGGTCTACTAAGACTCCCAGATTCCTTTTGCATGTAGTGTTGTCAGGTGTCACCCATCCTATATCTGTGCATTTCATTTTTTCTGCCTAGGTGTAGAATCTTACATTTATCTCTTTAGAAATTTATTTTGTTTGTTTTGGCCCAGCTCTCTAATCTGTCCAGGTCATTTTGAATTCTGACTCTGTCCTCTGGGATATTAGCTGCTACTTCTAATTTGGTGTCATCTGCAAATTTAATTAGCATGCCCACTATTCCATCATCCAAGTCATTGATAAAAATATTGAATAGCACTGGGCCCAGGACAGAACCCTGTGGCACCCCACTAGTCACTTCTTTCCAGGAAGAAGATGAGCCATTAATGAGTTCGATCAGTCAACCAATTAGAAATCCATCTAATAGTAGCATTGTCTAGTCCACATTTCACTAGCTTACTTGTGAGATTATGGGGCACCTTGTCAAAAGCTCTATTAAAATTGAGGTATGCTACATCCACAGCATTCCCTTCATCTACCAAGCTTGTCTCTCTATCAAAAAAGAGATAAGATTGGTCTGGAATGACTTGTTTTTCAGAAACCCATGCTGACTTTTTGTGATCACAGTATCCCCTTCTAAGTGCTGGCACAGTATCCCCTTCTAAGTGCTGGCTGTCTAATGATCTGATTCAGAATCTTCCCTGATATTGATGTCAGGCTGACTGGATGGTAATTATTAGGGTCCTCCTTTTCCCCCTTTTTGTACATGGGGATAACATTAGCCCTCCTTCAGTCCAGTGGGACTTCTCAAAGATTTATAGCAAGCGGTTCTGCCAGTTCTTTTAATACCCTGGGATGTAGTTCATCAGGCCCTGGAGATTTGAATTCATTTAAAGCAGTCAGGTATTCCTGCACTACCTCTTTATTTTGTGCTGAATTTCTCCTACTGTATCCTCTGTTTCATTTTCTCCTGGATGAGAACTGTTTCCTTTTTGGGAAAAGACTGGGGCAAAGAAGGTATTGAGTAGTTCTGACTTTTCTCCATCCCCTGTTAGTATTTTGAGAGGTAGTAGAGAGGTGGCAAGAATAAATAATGAATGGTAATATAACAAAGAAAAATCTTTATAATCCATTTCCAAATGGATTATTTCACAATTCTTGAATGCTTGTTTGATCAGATAAAAACCAGCACCATACATCATTCCACTTTTTCACCTTAGTTTTCAGCATAGGAAAACCTACATCCAAACAAGAAGTTGTTCTGCTTAAAGATGATCAGCCATACAAGAGTTCTTAAAAAAACCTGCTACCGGTCCGGATCCTCCCAACAGCTCTCTCCAAGTTTACGTTATCAACTGAAACCAGATATCCCACCATTCGAGCTTTTATTCCCAGATACTGATGATGTTTTTAAATAATTTCATGATCTTTCTTCATCTAATGAACCCATTTCCAGTCATTCCCATGTAGATCTGCTCATTATATATATCCCTAAAATTATCTAAAGTAATACTTCCAGAGATACTTCCAGATGTGTCAAAGTCACAAGCAATATGGAATACCACATGGGTAAATTTTTCCTGCATGGCAGCACATTTAAATCTCTTATAATCCACTATAATCTTAGCCAGCAAAGAATCAATTTTTGTTACATATAGTTTTTATCAACCAGAATTACAATAATCACCACGCTGCATTCAAACTGAAATTTGGTACAAGTTTCTGACTTCTGGTTGATTCTGGAATCAATTCCTAATTTGCCCACTAAACTCCTCGAATGCAGCATGATATTTTACTTGCATTTTCTAACACCACCAGACTGGCAAAATATAGAATTTTAAATGTCGCATGTTATCTATACATTTTTGCTTTCTTCAACAGATGTGATAAAACTTACTCTAATAAAATGAGTTTGGTCAAGAAAACATACAATCAAAAACAAAAACATCAAATAAAAACACAGTACAACACCAGCAGAGTCTATGTCAAAAAAGCAAAACAAAAATTCTCCGTTCTTAAAATGCTTGACAAAATGTAGCTGTTTTCACTTGCTGCTGAAAGTGTGGAAAGGAAGGTGCCGAACGAAAGTCTCTTGCAGTGATTTTAAATGCCTAATTTGTCAAGTGCCGCCAGTCATAGCTGACTTATGGAAACCCAGCAGGGCATTCCAGGCAGGAGGCTACAGAGTTGGTTTGCCATTTCCTTCCTCTGTATAGTTACCACAGCATTCCCTGGTGGTCTCCCATTCAATTACGACAGGGCTGACCTTGCTTAGCTTCCGAGATCTGACAAGAGCAGGCTCACCAAGGCAATCCAGGTCAGGATTTTCCTAGGCACCACCAAGGAGAAGGCCCTGTTACTAGCCAGCACCATTCTAGGCTCCAATGTTTTGGCCAACCAGACCAGGACCTCTGATGAAGACAGGCTCGTATGAAAGAAAAAGGTCCTTCAGTTTCCCACGCCTCATGTGCATGGGTTAGATCTACAAAGCCAGGGGAATGCTAACGTTCTGTCAGTGGTAATGCAGAGAAATGGAGTGACGACACCAACAGGGGTGGGAAGAGGGTAATGGGTGGCTGGGAGAACAGAAGAGGTGAAAAGAATGCCCACTAAATAAGTTAAACTGGGGAAAAAACCCACACACCATTTACTTTTTTTAATGCAAAAAAGGAAGGTAGAAAAGTACCTCAGAAAAACCAACTTAAAGAAATTAACTTGGAAAAGTTTGAAACATGAATTGTACAAACGTGCATTGTCTTTTCTCTGTAAAACAATTCCTTTATGGAAAAAATAGCCACCACTGAGATGTTCTAGGGGTTTCTTGAAGGGTTAGCCTGGGCGAATGTTTGGCTTTCCTTGTCTGCTTCATTAAGGCTGGTATTCCTGCGAAGGAAGGGAGGAACAAGATGCTATTATTTCTGTCGGAACCCAAATAACTCAATGTTGACTCTTCCCATCCCTCCTCCTTTTGCTTCTTTGTCAAAGCATTTTGTTCATTGCAACTAGATTCAAGTCCAGTATCAACTTAAAGACCAATGAAACTAATTATCTTGGTCAGAGTTCTGACTTTATGGGACCATCTTTCCAAATACACCCCCAGGAGAATGCCTTGCTGAATGGATAACCACTCATTGGTGATCCTTGGCCTGGAAGATATCTGGCGGTCCTCGACCAGGGGCCAGAGCACTTTGGACTCTGGTCCCAGCCTGGTGGAACGCTCTGTCAAATGAGACCCGCCTACCCCCCCCCCCCCAGTCCGGTCTAAGAAACGTTAACAGGCTTGTAGGAATTTTTAAAAGGTTTTATTGTGCTCAGTTTATAATTGCTTGTAGGTTATTTTTATGACTTATGTTGTAACTCACCCTGAGCCCTTCAGGTCTGGGGCAGGTTAGAAATGTATATACATAAATAAATAAGTTAGTTCTGTAGGGCCTGTAAGATGACACTAATCAGTGAGGCCTCAGGTTGAGGACAGCAACAGCCTGTTCCATCATATCTGGCCTCCCTGCCCCGCTGCTGTTTTGATTCTTCGTGCCTTTCCTTTTTTCAATTTCCTTTCCCATTGCCTTTAGCTAAAATTATTTTATGGTGCCAGTGATCTTTCTTAATTGTATGGGTTTTTTAACTCTCTTTTTTCTGTTAGCCACTATGAGCCCCTTTTGGGGAAGGGATATGTTACGTCTCAGGAATGAGGAGTCGGGGGAATAAAATACAACACTTTGTTGAATGGCTACCACTCGCATATAGCATAAGATCACACTGCAGCTGCGCTCAACATAACACAAATGCTAATGACCAATTACTGTGCAGCAGCTACAGACTCTTAAAAAAATACAGTACCTCACATCAATACAATACATTACTGCAATGAACTAGTAAAGTCCAGGCAAAAGTAACCATTTTCAGTTTTTTATTGTACTGGCAGTCATAGTCGAATACAGGCAATGCAAGTTCTAAAAGACTCAGAACTTTGATAATAGCTTTAATACAGTAGCAAACCCCTTTCCCACCACAGAATAATCAACAATGCATAGTTTCACACAGTCGAGCTGAGATAACATGAAAGCAGACCCAGCAGGAGGGAAGAAATCCAAGGACAGAACACACACCAACATCATCCTGACAATTACACCCCTTCCCCCTAACTCCTGTAATAGTCTGGCGGGATTCTCTTTCGCTGAGATCGTCTCAACTCCTGCTCTGGCTCCTGAGTCTGTGTTTGTTCCTGATCCTGCAAAACAATTGGACTATTTATTGCTTCCTCAATGGGAGCAGCAGTGGCGTAGGAGGATAAGAGTTCATGTATCTAATATGGAGGAACCGGGTTTGATTCCCAGCTCTGCCGCCTGAACTGTGGAGGCTTATCTGGGGAATTCAGATTAGCCTGTGCACTCCCACACACGCCAGCTGGGTGACCTTGGGCTAGTCACAGCTTCTCGGAGCTCTCTCAGCCCCACCTACCTCACAGGGTGTTTGTTGTGAGGGGGGAAGGGCAAGGAGATTGTCAGCCCCTTTGTGTCTCCTGCAGGAGAGAAAGGGGGGATATAAATCCAAACTCTTCTTCTTCTTCAATGTCCTTCCACATGGTGCGCCACCAAAATTGGCGGCGTAGCAGATGTAACGTTTTCAAAAATCCGAAATGCCCCACTTGTTTAGCGTCATGGCCAGCAAGAAGCACAGTTTTTCTGAGATGCGGCAGCACATACCAACAGTCTCCTTTTCACCACACCCCGTCCCGCAGTAACAGTGATGGGCCGCTTTCACTCTCTGGAACGGGGCTTTTCCCCGCCGTGAGAAAGTCATGTAGGAGAGAGGAAACCGTATCAGGATACCTGGGAGGAGCATTGGCCGGGGTTGATGAAACCAGGGGCGGTTCGGACTGCGCGCAAGTTTGGGACCGGGTGACTGCGAGACCCAATTGTGTTGGAGAAAGCACAGTACGTGGAATGGCGCATAAGGAGGTATCCGCCCCCGAGGAAGGTGGGAGAGCGCGTCCACTAATCGGTTGGTTTTCCCAGGGAAAAAATGCACTGTAAACTGGAACCGGGAAAAGAAATCAGCCTACTGCAATTGCTTAGCCGACATTTTACTGGGGGTGGGCAGAGCTGACAGGTTTTTATGATCCGACCCAACTTGGAAAGTGCAGGCAGCACCCTCTAACCAATGGCGCCAAGTGCTGAGAGCTTCTTTAATGGCTGCAGTTTCCTTATCACCTACTGTCCAATTGAGCTCAGGACCTGAAAACTTTTTCGAAAGATAGGCGCAAGGAGACAGTTTTCCATCCGCACCCCGTTGTAACAGGGCTGCCCCTAAAGCTTTGTCAGACGCGTCTACATGTACTATAAATGGCAAGTCAGGATTGGGATGGGTTAAAATAGGCTTGGTCATAAAGGCAGTCTTAAGTTGTTGAAACGCCCACTGGCAACCGTCGGTCCAATTAAGAGGGGCACCCGGCTTAGCTACTTGCGGCCCCTTGCCTTTTGTACGTAGTAAATCGGTTCAGGGCAAGGCTATTTGGGCGAATTGCGGAATAAAGTCACGATAGAAGTTAGCAAATCCCAGAAACGATTGGAGCTCCCTGCGGGTGGTAGGGATGGGCCAATTTACTACTGCTTCCACCTTAGCAGGGTCCATTTCCAATCCCCCCGCCCACGACACACAATATCCAAGAAAATCCAACTTTTCCTGATGGAAGGTACATTTGGACAGTTTCACAAATAAAGAGTTGTCAAGAAGCCTCTGCAGCACTGTGCGAACCAGAGCTACATGCTCCTCCTCGGTGCGGGAATAAATCAGGACATCATCTAAGTACACCACCACTCCTTTCAACAATAAATCTTGCAAAACCTCATTGATCAAGGACACGAAAGCCCCAGGCGCGCCGTGTAATCCAAATGGTATTACGAGATATTCATACTGTCCAAACTTAGTGTTGAAGGCTGTGAGATACTCATAACCTTCCGCGATGCGTACTCTATAGTAAGCCTCTCTCAAATCCAACTTGGTGAAAATCCGCCCCGACCCCAAAGCATCTAAAAGGTCTTTGATCAAGGGTAAAGGGTATTTGTTGGAGGCTGACACTGCATTCAAACCTCTATAGTCAGTACACAATCTCAAAGAGCCATCCTTTTTCTTGACAAAAACACAGGTGCAACGTACGTGTTCCTAGTTGCCTTCCGAACGAAACCACGAGCCAGATTCTTGTCCAGAAACGCCCTTAACTCAGTCTCCTCGGTGGGACTCATCCGATATACACAGCCCTTTGGTAGTTTGGCTCCTGGGATCAACTCAATCTTACAATCCGTATCCCTATGGGCGGGGGGCAGCTGGTCGCATTCCTGCTCTTCAAAAACTCTGGCAAGGTCCTAGAAATGCTTAGGCACTCCGGGGAGTTCGGGTAGCGAGGAAACGCCAGAAGCCAATGCAGGGGTGCTTGGTTCAGGTGGATCATGCATGTGATCCCCACAGGGTGATCCCCTTCATGCATGTGATCCCCACAGGGTGGCTCAGTAAAACAAACTATGCGAGATACCCATCGGATAGTGGGATCATGTGTCTCTAACCACGACGTTCCAAGAACGATCGAGTATTTTGCCACTGGGGCCAAAATGAAATTACGGTGCTCCCAATGCTCCTCACATTGCAACAGGACGGGTTCAGTTTTAAAATGAGCTGGACCACTTCCTCCTAAAGGGCTACCGTCCATTTGTGTAAACGGTAAGGGTTTGGCCAGCAGAATTAATTGTAATCCAAGTTCCTCCACTATTTGTGGTTGCATAAGGCAATGGGAACACCCGGAGTCAACAAGCGGCCGGGCCAAAATACGAGTATGCTTGGCCGGATTAGACAATGTAGTCATTAGGGTAATAGGGGCACCACCATCACTCAGCGCATCTTTAGGAGTCTCCGTAGTTTCAGGAACTGCTGTAGAGAGTCCGATGCTGCTGGTTTCATCTTCCTCGGGGAAATCAAGTTCCTCTGCATCCAAGGCTTTTGATGTGCCCTGAGTTGACTTAGGAGGCGCTGATCGCTGTGCTGGCTTAGCTGTAGATCTTTTTGGAGGCAAGCTGCCTGTAGGTTTGGTGTTCTTTGGGCAGGTAGCAGCTACATGACCAGGTTTGCCACAATACAGACAGAGTCCTAAACAACAACGTCGCTCTGAGAAACTTTCAGCAGTGGCAGGTGGGGTGGCAGCTGAGGCAGGAGCTTTCTTCACCTGAGGCACAGGGTGTTTGGCCGGCTGGGTTTTGGTCCCCAACCCTTTGGAACGGTTGAGTCTGCCCACAATGATACTGCTGATTTCAATCCATTCTGCCACTGTACGAGGCTCGTTGTTCATAACAGCCCAACTCCGGATTTCTGGATCAACAGCCTCATAGAAGTATTCAGCTTTCATCCGGTCTGGCCAGTCAGGAATTTTGCTGGCGACCGCAATTGACGTGCAAACTCCGTGAATGGCTTGGTGCCCTGCTGCATTGTTTTAAGTGTCTTTTTAGCGTTATCACAGGCATCTCGATCCTCAAACCGCAAGTGTAAGCCTTGCAAGAAGTCAGCTACTGAGTTAAGTTCCTCAGAATCAAGTTCAAAAAGTTCCACGAACCACTCTGCCGCTTCCCCGTCCAAAACCAATCTGATGTCATGGACCTTCTCCCTTTCAGAACGATACATGTCATCGTATTCCTGCATATGCGCATTCCAGCTGTAAGATGAAATACGGTAGTTTGGATGCAGTACCATCGAAACGAGCCGGAATACGTGGGCGAGTGAAATCATGACCCTGAGGTCCAGGACGAAGGGGTGCTGCGTGTTGGGCTGGAGCAGGCTGAAAGTGGCGTCTTGGCGGTGGTTGGGTGGATCGATAGTCCACCGAACGTGGGCGAGACATATCTGGCTGTCCGTGGGTCTGGCTTGCTGCAACATGTTGGTGTTCCAAACGCAACTCCGCCGTTTGAGCAGTTAGCTGGCATTGCAGGTCTGCCGCTGCAGCGCGTTCACGGGCCTCGATGGCCACCAAGTCACGTTCCTTCTGAAGCAGTTCGGACCTTTCCTTCTCCAGGGCTGTATGTTCACGCTGGATTTGAACAAGTTCAGCGCTGTAGACAGCCGCGTCCTGGGATTGTTGTAATCTCAGAGCGCGTAGTTGCTGTACTTCCCGGAGCAATTCTTGCTTGGACTGCTCCACGGCTTGCAAAACTACGTGTTCCTGTTGTTCTCGATCCTTTTGCAGCTGCTGATATAACTCTTCACGTTCCTTGTCATACTCTTCCCTGAGTTGAAACCGCTGACTAACACGTTCGTCAATCAAGGCTTCCCGGGCCTCCTGCCATTCACGCTTAGCCCGGTCCAGAGCAGCCTGTTGCGCATGTAGGGAACGTAGACCTGGGTCTACTTGGGAGTCCTGGCCATCCCGGCTCATCCTCCTCGCATGAAGGGGATCAAGTATTTCCACTGGTTCATCCTTCCCGAACACTCCATGGGGAAACGAGGCTGGGTGTGAAGTGCCCAGATTCACCAACTGACCCACTTCCACTTCCTCATCGGGCCAAGGCTTTTGAGACTCCCCTCAGGTTGATTCAGTTTCGCCCAAATCATGTCTAGGAAGCATCTTTTAGGGGACCTTGGGTCGAGCGCCGGTGCTGTGTAGGTGTCCAGTAGCCATGGTCTTCTCAAAGCGACGATCAAGAAATCATTCAAGCAACTCACGAGTAGTACCATGGATAGTAGAAAGACCAATCTCCTCAGTCACCATTCTCATAATGGGTTTGTAATCCATCTTGCGGCAGGTGGTGAAATGCATCGCTGCTGGTTCATTGTCCATGGCAGCTCCTCCGCCCATGTCACATTGTTCCTGGGTCAGGGGAAGGCAGCATGCTGACAGGGTTCTGCAGGTCGCCATCAGAGTTGTCTGTTCAACCTGCTCCTACAACCCGAGGAAAGTAACACTCCAGCTGAGATGAGGTCGGGACAGCGCAACGAATGACCGAGGCTCTGGTTCTGGATCCAGCTCCTGATCAGCCTTCTCTGCATGAATCAGGGCAGGGGGAGGTTGGGCAGGACTCTCTATGGGGGTCTCCATCCTAACCTCATATTCAGAATTGAAAGGACCCCTGAATCCCTGCTTATCAGGATCCGTGGAGATGAGACCACGACGAGACATCAGGTAACCTTGTACTTCACGTCAAAAGTTACACTGAGAGGTGAGAACTCGCATAATGTAATGAACTAGTAAAGTCCAGGCAAAAGTAACCATTTTCAGTTCTTTATTGTACTGGCAGTCATAGTCGAATACAGGCAATGCGAGTTCTAAAAGACTCAGAACTTTGATAATAGCTTTAATACCCCTTTCCCACCACAGAATAATCAACAATGCATAGTTTCACAGTCGAGCTGAGATAACATGAAAGCAGACCCGGCAGAGAGCCAGGACCGACAGGAGGGAAGAAATCCAAGGACAGAACACACACCAACATCATCCTGACAATTACACCCCTTCCCCCTAACTCCTGTAATAGTCTGGTGGGATTCTCTTTCGCTGAGATCGTCTCAACTCCTGCTCTGGCTCCTGAGTCTGTGTTTGTTCCTGATCCTGCAAAACAATTGGACTATTTACTGCTTCCTCATCCTGCATTTCCAACTGCGCCCGTACCACCCTAGATTCCTCAAGGACCTGGGGTTCCTGATCTGCATCTTGCCCCCCCTTTTCCTCCGTCATTTGTTGTGCAATTTCCTGATCTATTATTGGACCTGGCACTCTTTTCCTTACTTGGTCGACATGTCTGCGGATCACCCATCCCTCTTCAGTTTCCACCCTATAAGACAAGGGTCCTGTCGGCTGCCTCACTACTGCTGGGACCCAACACGGACCTGCTCCATAATTTCTGACATACACAGTATCATTGTAAGGGTGGGGGTTAGTGCGATCCCCCGCCCGACTCGTCCTTGGCACATTCCTTGTGCTGGGCTTGCTGCCCGGAGTACTGACCTTGCTATGCTTATGCTTATCATATCTGTGTGAAACTTACTTTCGCTTTTACTGTGTGAAACTATGCTTGGGAACTTTACCAGGGGGAGGGGCAGTGCTCTCGTCTGTAAAAACGACGATTCTAGCCGAGGGGGGCCAGTTCTCGCATGGCGTGTATCGTGTTCATTGAAGTTTATGGAATAAACGAGCTGTCCTAAGTCGCTTTGTTTCAAGTCCTTCAAGTTCCTTACAATCATCCCTATCAAATGTCCGAGGTGCTTTCAACACATGATCTTCTTTCCGTGGACGATCATCGACTGAATCGGGATGCATCCGGTCCAGCAACATTGTAAGTTTCCGATTCATCAGCAATTCTGCAGGACTCCTCCCAGTGGCTGCGCATGGTGTTATGTGTTGTGTTAACAAAAAATTCGCCAACCGATGGTGCCAATCCCCCTCTACTATCCGCTGCAACACATCCTTCGTTGTACGCACCATCCTCTCTGCCTGCCCATTCGTAGCAGGATGAAAAGGGGCCGAAGTAACCTGGCGAATAACACCATTTGCCAGGAATGCTCTAAACTCCTCGGATACAAACGCTGTCCCATTATCTGATACCACCGTGTCCGGGAGGCCATGGGTTGCAAATAACTTAAGCAGTGCCCTAATTACTGTCTGTGATGTCATTGACATTACTGGCACTACTTCTAGCCAATTAGAATATGAGTCCACTATGATGAGAAACACCTGGTCCTGAAAGTGGCCTGCAAAATCGATATGTACCCTTGACCACAGTCTTTTTGTGGACTCCCATTGACAGGTAGGGGCCTGAGGTGGGGAAGCTCGCATGATCTGACACTCCCTGCACCTGGCCACCCATTCTTCTATTTCACTATCCATCTTTGGCCACCATTCTCACTATTCCGGGGTGCTCTACATGTAAGGCCTCCAGCACCCTAATCCTTAAAGCTGCTGGGATCACTACTCTATTTCCTCACAGTAAGCACCCCTTGTGGACAGATATTTCATGCTGCCAAAATGGTCTGAATTTTTCCTCTAACTTCCCCAATGGCCAACCCTTCCATGCCCAATTCAAAACTCGGGCAAGCACTAGGTCCTTATCTGAACTCTCTGCTATTTCTGCCGCTTGCACTGGAGGCTCTGATAACAATTCCAACATCAAAACCTCCAAGAGTGGAGAGTGATCTTCCTCCTCCATTTGTACTGGCAAACGACTCAACGCATCTACATGACCAATTCTCTTTCCTGACTGGTGCTGCAAAGACATAATCATACGCATCCAAGAACATTGCCCACCGAACCATCTAGGGGACAATATCTGTGGTGTCTGACGCTCTGAGGAAAATCATCCCAACAGCGGCTTATGGTCCATCACGATCACAAACGGCCGCCCATACCCGTAATCATGAAACTTCTTTACCCCAGCCACTATTGCCAATGCCTCCTTATCTATTTGCACGTAATTACGCTCTGTTGTAGACAACGTCCTAGAATAATACACAATTGGAGCTTCCCGCATATCCTCCAACTGATGGCTCAACACTGCTCCAACTCCATACAGGGAGGCATCGCATGTCAGAATTAATGGCTTCCTTTCATCAAAATGAACCAATACGCTTTCTGATGACAACAATCTTTTGACATTTCGGAATGCTGTCTCATGCTGGCTTGTCCACTGCCACACTGCCCGCTTATCTAATAAACAGTGCAGCGGTTCCACTACCGTGGCCTTATGCTTTAAAAATGGTAAAAATTTAGCAATCCCAAAAATGCCTGTAACTCTTGCTTTGACTGTAGTGCCGGGGAATCCTGGATGGTCCTCACCGCTGATTTCAGGGGGATTCCCCCTGCACCTACCATGTATCCCAAGAACTCTACCTGCGCCACTTCAAACACACATTTTTCGCGCTTAATGCGCAACCCCACAGCTGAGAAGCACTGCAGTATTTTTCGTACCCCTGTCATCAGTTCCTCCTCAGCTGCGCCCACTATCAAGACATCGTCAAAATATGATATGACTCCCGGCAAGTTTCTTAATAATTCTTCCATCAAACTCTGGAATATCCCAGGAGCTACACTCACTCCAAATTGCAGCCGCTTTACTCTGAATGACCTCCTGTGAGTCACTATCGTCTGGGCTTCTGCAGTGGCATCATCTACTTCCAGCTGTTGGTATGCTTGCGCTAGATCTAATTTTGCAAAAACCTTTCCTCCTGCCAACGTTGCTAACAACTGACTGACAACTGGCACTGGATACGGATGTTTCTGCAATGCCTTATTAATTGTGCACTTATAGGCAGCACAAATGCGCACATCCCCATTGGCCTTCAGGGGGGGTCACAATTGGAGTTTCCCATTTCGCATTTGACACTGGCTCCAATATTCCCTGTTTCAATAACGGATCTAGCTCTGCATCCACTTTAGAGCGCAAAGCAAATGGAATATGCCGTGATTTTAGACGTATTGGGGGTACGTATTGGGGGATCAAGATACAATGATATAGGTGGACCCTTATACTGCCCCAGTCCCTCAGCAAACACACTCTTAAATTCTTCCACTAGTACCTCCCATGTTAACTTGCTAACCCCATGAATTCCGGTAATTGCAATTCCCAACCTCCCAAACCAGTCCAGACCCAACAGGCTCGTCTGCCTTCCTTCCACTACTAACAATTGCAAACATCCATCAAACATATATTTCACATAAACATTACACATACCAACCACAGGTACTCTATTTCCTTGATAATCGGTAAGTGGTAAGTCACAAGATCTAATGTCCAAATCGTCCTGTGGGCAAAATGTCTTCTAAGTGTCCCATGAAACGATGGAGAATGCTGACCCAGAATCCACTTCCATCACACAAGGGACATCCTGGATCCTCACAGTCACCGTCAATTTATGCTGGATCTTGGGTTGCACGTGGTTAATTACATCAGCTGCATAAGCACCATCACACTGCTCAAGTGGGGGTTGGCCAGACAAGCCAGCTACATGGGGACAGCAAGGTGCATCCACAGAGTGTGTAGCAGATGAGCTGGGAACATGTCTTCTTGGTCCCTGATGCCTTTTTTCTCTGCACACTCTCCCAATACGCCCCCAACGTTTACAACAGAAACATTGTGCCTCTTTAAATTTACACTTTTCTCTCTCATGGGGCCCACCACAACTCACACATTTCTCTGTTGACATCCTCCCTCTCTGTTGTGGTGGTCTCCCCATCCTCATTACACCATGCTGCAGTCTCTGAACTTCACCATTGCCTGGGTCTACACTCCCACTGCCAGCTGTTTGCAGTCTCTGCAGACTCCTGGCTTGTCGCACCTCCCGAGTAGAGGCTGCAGCAAGTTCAAAATTCAAAGCTTCTTGGTACGCCATTTGGAAAGTCAAGTCTGTCTTTGCCAGCAGCAACTTTTGCAACGATGCCTCTCTTAGGCCACAGACCAAACGATCTCTTAACATTTCTTCCAAATTGGAAAAATTGCATTGTTGCGCCAACCGACGTAAAGCTGCAACATAATCCGCAATGCTTTCAGTCCCCTCCTGATCACGTTTAAAAAAAACACTCTGCCTGGCTATTTCTGATGGTTGGGGGATGAAATGGCTCCTTAATGCAGTCAATATCTCTACAAGCGGCATTGCTGATATTCTCTCAGAGCTACCAAAGCTGTGGCAAGGTCAAACACTCCTTCACCACAAAGACTCAAAAACACGGCTCTTTTCCTTTCTGAGTCTGTTATGCCATTCGCCAGGAGATAAAATTTCAATCTGGCCTCATAACTCTGCCACTTCAAAGGAAATGCCAAATTAAACTGTTCCATCTGCTCCTGAAAGGCCATAATTTACTCACATTCCACACTTCACTAAAAATCTTCCCATAAGTTCACCTTTGTCACCAATGTGTTACGTCTCAGGAATCAGGAGTCAGAAGAATAAAATACAACGCTTTATTGCATGGCTACCACTCGCACATAGCATGAAATCACACTGCAGCTGCGCTCAATATAACACAAATGCTAATGACCAATTACCGTGCAGCAGCTGCAGATTCTTAAAACAATACAGTACCTCACATCAATACAATACATTATAGGATGCATATAAGTCAAATATATTTCCCGTAGTGATAGACTTGGACTTTCAATAATAGCGGAGGTGGACGTTGTTGAACTGGCCCGTGCTGCCTGTGGTCAAGAAAATGGCATCGAGGCATTGTACTAAATGCGATTTCCAACAGATTGCCAGCAAAGGACTAAGTAACGGGTTGGTGGCAGGTACCCCCGGCAGCTTGGCTGAGGGAGAAGAGACACTGGCCGCCTCCGTGCTGAGCTTCTACATCGCTACTCTTCATCGGCCCTTGCTTAATGTCGTTTATTATTAGGAGCATAAGTTACCAGGAGTTGTTAGTTTCTTGTACCTGTGAATTAGTTTCCCCTGTATTTAGCTAGGGATTGTAGTTATCCTTTTTTGCACATTGCTAGGAGTAGAGGTAGCCAAACCTTTTTTGAGTAACTAGGTAGTTCTATTACCGCGTTTCCCCGAAAATAAGACAGCGTCTTATATTAATTTTTGCACCCAAAGATGCATTAGGGCTTATTTTAGGGGAAATAAAGTACCTTCACAATTCATTAAGGCAGGCTCTTGGGTTGCTTCCCTGTCACGTGTGATGCCAGCTGCATCCTCATTGGCAGGGAGCACCCTGCTGGATCACACCACCCTGATCTGGAACTACCGGGAGGGCTTATTTTTGGAGTAGGGCTTATATTTTATGCCTCCTCCAAAAATCCTGAAAAATCATGACAGGGCTTATTTTCATGGCAGGTCTTATTTTTGGGGAAACAAGGTAGGTTATCTTTTTGCGGCAGTTATGGTTTAATGTGGGGTAGTCTTAGTTTATTGCTAATGATTTGATTGCACTGTTTAATGCATTGCTTTGTTGATTAAACTGGTTCATTGTTTATGTATTGTTATGGAGTTAATGTATTGATGCGTTGGAAACACATGGTTGTAAATGTATCAATATATTCCCAGTTGATTGTTTATGTATTGCTATTCTGATGTTGGATTATTGCTGTATGGCTATGTATTACTGCTAATGTATTGATTTGTTATTAATGTGCTGCTGTTATTGTTCTTAGTGATTGTTTAGTTCGAAGTGTTAAGTCGCCATCTGAAATTTGGTTTTATTTTAGTCCTATGTATTCTATTAGTGTTATATTGTTGTGATGTATTTGTTTTTTATGTTGTTAGCCACCCTGAGCCCTTTGGGGATAGGGAGGGGTATAAATATAAACTGAAATGAAATAATACATACATACATACATACAAGTGTAGACCCCAAGAATCTTGTTTGTTTTTATGGTGTTACTGGGCTTCCATCCAGTTCTTCTGCTGCTGACCAGCACTGGTTACCCTCTGAAACTTAGTTTCCTGTACAACATCGTATGCAGGGCTCACCCAGTCCTAACTCATGTTAGGACTCATGTTAAAGAACACCAAGAGATTTTGGTAATTCTCAAGGTCTGTGCTGGACATTCTTACCTCTTAGTCTGAAAGACCAGAACGCAAGAACATACTTGGCTAGGAAAACAGAATTCACACACCACTCATGGTTAGCCTGTCATCGTGATCTACTCTGGCTTCCAATTTGTATCCAGGCACAATTCTAGGTGCCGGTCTTGGCCTTCCAACCTCTATGAAGTTTGGTCTGAAGGACCACCCACTCCCTTATGAATCCCACCCCACCACTACAGTCACCCTCAGAGGCCCTGCTTCAGCTGAGACTTAGGTGGGTGACAATTCAGGAAATGCTCTTCTTGGCCCCACACCAAATCTCTGGAATTCCCTTCTCCAGGGAGATTTGTCTGCCTCCTATTGTTCCCATCTTCTGCCTGAGGGTGAAGATTATTTTTGTTTCAATTTGAATTCCATCAATGATTCCTCCATCCCAACCAACGTTTTACAAACTGCTTGTTTTGTATGTGTTTTAACTCTGTTTTTAAATGGCTTGATGCGTCTGGGCGGGGGATTGAAGAAGAAAATAGTTGGTTTTTAGACCCCACTTTTCTCTGCCGTAAGGAGTCTCAAAGTAGTTTACGATCTCCTTCCATTTCCCTCCCTTAACAGCCACCTTGTAAGGTAGGTGAGGCTGAAAGAGTCCTGAGAGACCTGTGATTGGTCCAAGGTCATCCAGCAGGCTTCATGTGAAGGAGTGGGGACTTGAAACCAGTTCTCCAGATTAGAGCCTGGTGTTCCTAACCATTACACAATGCTGGAAGATCTTAATAATTTCAAATGTGATTTTATCATGCATGTTTTAAATTGTTAACTGCCTTGGTGGCCCTTATAAGGGCAGAATGGCAGGATACAAATTTTGTAAATAAATACAAATAAAATGCTGACTCACTCAGTGACTTGGGAGCTACATGTGATCTCTGGCATGTTTCCTGATATCCACCCTATAGTCCAGGACACTGGACTGGATGGAGCTTGTGATTGGCAGGCAGTTTCCATCTTGAAGGGACCAGAGGACTGCTAAACTGTGAACCTCCTCTGAGCTGAAGGTCTCATGCCAAGGATGGAAGTCAAGCCCTGCTGTCCTGAACCTCCCAACAGTTCCTCTGCTCACATGTCAGCATCTGAGCCACTGCCGGGAGGACGGACAGCCAGCCAGCCAGCCAGCCAGCAGAAGAGGAGAGGGAAACCATCACAACAGCCACAGCAGCAACCTGGAAAAACAGCCACCTGGGGTTGGAGCAGGGCCTTTTCCCAGGCTGTTTTGTTCTTATGACTCATTGTGGCCAGGCCCAGCAGCAACCTTTGGGCAACTGGCTTCCATGCAACTTGTTTGACTCACCCCAATTGGGCTGCTTGCTACTATTTGACAGCAGTCAACCCATGGAAGCTAGTAACCCTTGCCGTTTTGAGACAGGAAATAAAGCACTTCCCCCAAGGAGTTTCTCACTGTCGTGTCCCCCCTCCCCCCAGGCCTTACACTGTGAAAACGCTTTATTTCCAGCCTGGGGACATTTTCATTGAACCCCCTTTTTAAATTATTCTTTAGCCTGAAACACTTTCAAAATATTTTCACTTGCTGTGTGATCTATTTGCTATGCTTTCCATGTCTCTGTGCCGTCCTGGATCTTCCTGCTTGATGTCACTTTATTGTGTCACTGAGCTCACTCCGTCCCCCCCCCCCCCCGTGCCTGGTCATTTGCATCATTTCTATGCATCATTTAAAAATGGGGGTGGGATTGATTATATGAGCTGTATAGAATCACAGCAAGAAGCACAGATTCAACGAATAACTCAGAAAAGGAGGAGGAAAAACCCCTTATTAGCAGCCATGAATTGTTTTGACAGGGTGAGTGCGGACAAACATTGTGGTAAAGGGGTGGGGAATTGAAAACATTTTACAAACGTTTTAGGTGATTTGTGTGGAAAGAGCCAGTCAGTGTGTTGTACTGATTTGAGTTTCAGGTTAGGATCTGAGAGACACAGGTTCAAATCACCATTCTGTCACGGAAGCAGATGGCGTAACCTTGGGCCTATCACACAGACTCAGCCTAGCCTTTCTCGCAGGTCTGTTGTGAGAATAAAATAGAGAAAGGGGAAATGAAGGAGGCTTCTTTGGGTCCCCCCTCTGGAGAAAGCTTTGGTATAAATGAAGTGAATAAATAATAAATACAGGTAAGGCTGGAGGGGGCAAACAAAAGGTAGGTAAGTTGGTCTGTGGGAAGAAGAGAAGAAAGAAGGGAAAGGTGAGGATGTGGGAGTTGCTTGGAGAAGGGAAAGAAGAAGTAATATGGAGGAGGAGATACAGAGAAAATAAGGTGCCCTGTGCAAGTCTCTTTGCACTGGCACTGGGCAACTCAACTCAACTTTTCCTAGGGAGAACAGGCTGAGGCAGGGATAGAAGAAAAACTGATGCTGCATGGGAGAGAGGAAGACGGGTGGACTGGAAGGTGGGAAGAAGAGAAGGAGCAGGAAAATAGGAGCAATTATAGGGGCCTTCAGGGAAGGGAAAGGAAATAGTGGGGGAGATTAAAATGAGAAGCCTCTTACAAGTCCTGGTAGATCCCTCGCTTGTTGTATCTAATAAGTATATCTTATAGTATTGCGTGTGTGTTAAGCTGGGGTAGGGTCCGGGACACTTAATAGTCAAAGGGCTCACTCATCAAATGGCAACTGCAAATGTGAGCCATGGAGTGAGAATCACTGCTCTAAAGCAGTTGTTAGGTTTGTGGCGGCTCTTACATCTAGATGTTAGGATTACCCCATCAGCCCCTGCCAATTGGCCATGCTGGCAGGGGCTGATGGGAATTGTAGTCCATAACATCTGGAGTGCCAAAGGTTCACCACCACTGTACTAGGGGCTATTGGGACTGCAGCAGCAACACAAGATAGGAGGTTTGGAGGAAGTCAGATTGCCTTGATCCGGTTTTGTATTGACGCCATGTTATGCCCATGCAATCCCGTCGTATCTGTGTGTGTTTTTGCCTCCAGTCAGGTGCCCTAGGATAAGGAGGGAGTTTTCCACCTTTGGTTTTCCAGTGCTCAAAATCTGGTTATTCCATCCTTACGGAATACCTCAGTTACGAGCAGAGGAACCATGGGGGTTGGGACACACACCAATACAAGGCATTTGATCTGTCTTTGGCCATTATCTTCCCTCAATGTTTCCCAAAGGCAAACTGCCGCCTTGAAGATCATTGGACACCACATAGAACAGCCAAGTCATACTAATGCAGGTGTCCCCAATATGGTGCCCGCCAATACCTTTCCTAGTGTCCACAGAATATTTTTTTAGAAAGCAGGCAGAAGTCTTGCGCAGGAAGACTTCTGATTGGTCACTGAAGATTTGATTGACTGTGCACATTTTTTAAAAATGTTGCTTTGGCAGCAGCTGCCACAAGACAAGGATGGTCCATTATACATAGGATGCTTACCTTGGGGCTCTTCAGTGCACAGTGGACTTGCAGAGGGGTCTCCTTATGTTTTTCTGTTTTCACACGAGGAACCATTCTCTCTGTGTGAAGCTAGCTTGCTGGTCTCAATGGTCATCTGCATTTTTTTCCTGGTTCTAATAACTCTGCCCATCAACTCCTCTTAAAAGCACAGATCTAATCAGACTCATAATTGCGAAATAAAGGGCTTTGTTAAAGCCTGTGCTGCAGGCAGCCAGGGCATGGAATGCTGTGAAGGCATGGTCAGGTCCAGTCTTGCAGGCAGAACAGGCGGCAGACAAGAGGACAGTCAGAAGACAGTCCAATGGGTCAAGGCAGGTGGCAAGTAAAGGTGTAGTCACGGGTCAGTTCAACAGGTCATGACAGGAGATCAGTTAAACAGGCTGGGAATCAGCAATAGGCCAGACACACAGAGGCAACAGGAAACACACTTGTTGCACCCAGGCAGAAGCCAGCTCACAGCAAGGCTTATATAGAGAGCCTTGTCCAAGGGGTTGGAATTCTGCAAGGAGTTAATCCTCATCAGATGCAGACAATTCTATCTTCCCATACGTTGCTGCAATACGAGCACTCCTCCTTTGCTTCTGCAGCAGCTGCCTCTGCCTCCTGTGCATAGCCGACTCATCACTGGGTTCCCTAGGACCATGGCGGCGAACCTTTGGCACTCCAGATGTTATGGACTACAATTCCCATCAGCCCCTTCCAGCTCGGCCAATTGGCCATGCTGGCAGGGGCTGATAGGAATTGTAGTCCATAACATCTGGAGTGCCAAAGGTTCGCCACCACTGCCCTAGGAGGATCTGCAGGCTCCTCCACCTGCACGTCATCAGGCAGGGAAGGGCTGGGAGTTGGCTCTGCTGCCTGGTCTTCCTCAGGAGCAGCCCACTCTGGCTGCACTGTGTTGTCAGGTTCTGCATCAGAGTCCTCTGTATCCTGTTAAGTATCCAGGGGCTGGCTCATGACAAAGCCCTTTAAATTGCATATATATATATTGCTATACCTGTGATAGCAAGTATACTGATATTGTAGCCCCTTTCCCAACATGACCCCCTCTCCAAAAGAAAGAGTCAAAGCATTCCCTGGACCATACACTGCTGAAGAAGGGGACCATGTGCCAGACTCCCTCTATTCCCCTCCACATACGCACTCTCTCTTTTTTCCTGCCATTGCTGCAGCCAGGAACATTGTTTTAAAATACCGACTTGCTTGAAATAAAGTTCTAAAAAGCCCTCCTGATCACTGGGGAGGGTGGAAGCAGAGTTGAGAGGGTGGGGCGGAGTCAGAAAGAGACCCTGCTTGTGGAGCTCCTTTGCAAAAGCCAAAGGCTTGTTTTTAAAATAGAAGCCTGTCTGAAGGAAAAAATTTAAAATCCCCTCCTGATCACTGGAGAGGGCAGAAGCAGAGTGGGGGAGGTGGGGTGGAGCCAGACAGAGGTCCTGCTTTGGTTGCTCCTATCGATGTATAATGGCAGAGTGGCCTGAGGGAGTGTGGGGGGGGGGGGGGCGTGAAACAAGGCAGACTGGTTGTGGGTGAAGAGGTCCGGGGCAAAGCTTTGCCCTCTGGCAAATGTGCCTGCTCTGGCTGCAAAGCAAAATTAAATTCGTGCTAGAAGAGGTGTTGCTTGCCGTGTGGAGAATAGCAAGTTAAAACGGGGCTTGAGGAAATACGTCCAGACAAGAAATCTTGTGGTGATGCACGCTTGCACCCATTGCACGGCAGGTGCCTTGTGGGTAATCGGCGGATCTTCCCTATCTGATTGGAGATGAACGGCAGCAGCCATTTCGTGCCGGCCTCCACTATCTGCAGCAGGCCTTTGACTTTATTTCAATGATTCTGCTCAAATGACCAATAGGTCTTAAGCACGACCCCACTGAAGCACAATGGCCAAAATATTTAATACTTGTGGGTGGGGGTGGGTGGGGGGGAGAGGGAGCAGTCTTTACCATCTCTAGTTTATTTGTTGTTTAAAAAACTATTAGGAAGGGTAAGTGCCTTCTTTCCTTTTAAAAAAATGATTCAACCTGTCCTGGCCTATCAATCTCAAATAACATGAAATGAAAAAAACAAAAAACAAAAACCAGCTTATTGTACCTATACTAGCCGACTCACAAGGCCAGATCTTACTGGAAACTGGATCTTTATTAAATCTGTCCTTCAACTCAGGTGATGACAAAACTTTCAATCGAGCCACCTATAGCCGTGGTGGCAAACCTTTGGCACTCCAGATGTTATGAACTACAATTCCCATCAGCCCCTGTCAGCAATTGGCCATGCTGGCAATTGGCCATGCTGGCAGAGGCTTATGGGAATTGTAGTCCATAACATCTGGAGTGCCAAAGGTTCGCCACCACGGACCTATAGGCATTCCTAAGCATGGGAAAGCAGTGGCGTAGCAAGAGTGGGATCAAGGGGGGAATTACAGCCCTCAGTGCCACTTCCTGGGGTCATGTGGGGGGCATTGCAGGATTGACCCCCACCCTGCCCCTGAATTTCCCATGGAGTTCGGGGCAGGGATGCAGCTGAACGCTGGCCAGCAAGGCTCACCCCACCCCCAAACGCCACATGGAGTTTGGGAGTGGTGCAGATCCATCTGATGCTGGCCTCAGGTTGCCTGGCTCCAATTTTATACTGGAGGCTTTAAGTCTGCAGGCTAAAGGTCAACCCAGGCAAGCTGAGGCCTGGATCAAACTGAGCAGCTGGGCTGACCCGCTCTAACTTTAATCTGCTGGCTCTGCCCCCAAGCTCTCCTGTACTTGGTGGTGCAGCAAAGAGGGTATGGCGTGGCTAGAGCCCCAGGTGCCACTTCCTGGGGTCACATGGGGGCAAAGTGCAGGGCTGCCCCCTCCACAACTATGCCCCACCCCCAAACTCCCATAGAGCTTGGGACAGAGCCACAGCTGAACGCCAGCCAGCAGGGCTCACCCTGCTCCCAAACTCCAAGTGGACCTCAGGAGAAGCCAGCTCATTTGGCACAGGCCTGTTTGTGGCTGGCCTCAGCTCATCCGGGTGCAGCTTTGAGCAGAGCTTGGGGGTGGAGGCAACAGGATGAAGCTGGAACTGGTCAGCCCAGCTTCTTAGTTTGGTCCTGGCCTCAGGATTAATTTTTTGCACTGTTTAATCCATTGAAGCCTGGATTCGGGAGAGCTCTGGTCAGCATCAAATGGGCTCAGGCCACTCCTGAACTCCACGTGGAGTATGGGGGCCAGGCGAGCCTTACTGGTCACCATTCAACTGTGCCCCTTCCCCAAACACCACAGGGAATTGGGGGGCAGGGCACAGTATCAAGGGGGTGAGGTAAAGTTGGATGTCGGCGCCCAGGGCAAACCCTGGTGCCATTTTACACAGCTACACCCCTGTGGGAAAGGTTTGCAGATTTAAATACACTGGCACACTGTGGAAGAATACCTCAAAACAAAGTGGGGAAAACTCTCTGTCCTCTTTTGCACACAGTATTGCGATCGAATAAAATGAAGTTTTGTAAAATGCTGAGTTACCTCCCTTCTTCCCCTCACAGGGATTTTGTTGTTCGGCATTTTGCAGTTGTGCCTGCTACTCTGTGTCAGAATTCCAATGGGGCCCTCCATAGTCTCCAAAAGGTTGGGGACCCCCAGACCTTCAGAAAACACAAGACATGACATCCCCCACATACAAATGTTCCCCCACATACTGACCTTAGCCTCCAGCACCTGAAAGGCCTGATGTTACTCTTTATTCCTGCAACTAAAATACAAAAACAAAGAATTCAAGCTACGCCACTTTCGAAAGCATACATCTCCTGGCCCATCCCTCACCATCTCACTCCTCCTATCGTATCTGCCATAATCTGTTGAAGAATATACCCCAATTAACCTACAGTTTCTCTTCCCGTCTCAAATACCTCCCTTTACAGCTTCTGACTTCAAGCTCTTGACACCCTCAAAATGTTTGCCACACAAGGACCAATGAATTTACCTGAGGGTAACTGGAGGTTGCCTGCAGGATGGAGAAGATGGCTCCATTCCCATCCGCCATTCAGGAGATGCCTCACGGTGGAAGAATCTGTGTAAAGCAGCTTCAGCCTGTGTAAAAGGTCCATGGTGTGTGTGTATGTGGAGAACCACTAACAGAGGTGTTGTTACTGCCACTGTCTTCTCCAGCAGAGCTAATGACTTCTGCAAACAAAGAAATTCTCTCTATGTACCCACTCTGATATCACTAGCAGACAATATCCAGAACTCAGGGTGAACGGTACTGAAACATGCTGTGCCCAAAATGTCAGTCATGCGCTACAGGGTTATGGTTCCAAATTGTGGACAACTAGCTAACAAGAAATTGCCTAATTTATTCATCCAATTGGGCAGAAACTGGATGGCTTCACCCAACTTTACTCAGGGTACAAGCGAGCCTTTCTTCTAGGGTATTTCTTGCATGTCAAAAATCTCCATTCTTGCTGGAGACATGGACAAACTAATCCAAATACTACACTACAAGGTGCGCGTACACCTCAGAAACCATATTTTGTTGGCTAACAATATTTTGTTGGCTAACAATAAATAACTAATAAATAATTTAAGCTGGTGAAGTAGAGTCCTGTTATATCAGGCTAATGCCCCACAGACTCCAGCCTCTTGTTTAACAAAGTGACCAACCAGTTGCCCTGGGTGGCCAACCACAGAGCAGTGCGGCCTTTTCTATGTAAGCAATGCCGGTACACTTTCCTAAATGTTTCGCAAAGTTACTTGGATAAATTATTAGGGTCTGTGATCTATGATTCTGTGTTAAGCTTGCCAAAACTAGGATCCTACTGTGTAATTTTAGCACTATTTAATGCGTCATGTTAAGACTACAGGCTTTGCTTCAGTTCTGCTTTTAGGAGTTTAATTGCTTCTGCAACCGTAATTCCTTTCGCATTGTTCACTGTGTCCCATCCTATCGATTGTATTGACTCACTCTGCTGTAATCCGCCTTGAGTTCAAGTGAGAAAAATAACGTAAATAAGCACACAAAATGCTCAAGGCCTTCCCCTGATGTTACCCCCTAGCACTGGCATCTAGAGGCTTTCTGTCTCTGTGAGTCCCTTAATCTAAGTAGCTACTGACCGGCCTACCCTCTGCAAATCATCACATTCCCCTTTACAGTCATCAAAAGCCAGTGGTCCAATTGGAAAGAACCCCCCCCCCCTTCCACCTCATGTTTTCCCCTTCCGCTTCATCTGCAATGTTCTAAAAACATGAACCTCAGATTAAAGCAGATGTCGACGGACACAGTTTGCCTATCCAACACAGGCACAGCTTTGGATACATAAATAAGTAAAACAGAATAAGCAGACACACACCAGCACCCACTTGCCCTTTCTCAGGAGCCCACAAACCACCAACCCACCCCGTACGCCTCCTCTTCTTTCTCTTGCACACCCACAGAAGGTCTGTCAGCAGAAGCTAAAAGAGCGGAATCAGATACTGCACTTTTGTTGTGGTACAGTGATAATTCATAACTGTTGTGTCTGCACAAGACAATCAAACCAAAATGATGCAAGTTCAGCTTCCTTCTCAAATCCAACTCCCTGTGCCCAGGAGATAAAGAAGGTGGTCATGACCGGCAGGGCTTTTTCAGTGATGGCACCGTGCCTTTGGAATGCCCCTCCCCCCTTGCAGGCTTACCTGGTGCAAATACACAGTATTTCATTTGCCACGCCACAGAAGAAGTTTTTACCCAGGCCTTTTAACTAAGAGGTGGTTCTGCGCCTTTAAGCCATTTTAAATGGCCTACTTCTAGCTCGAGGACTGATTTATCTTATTTTACTTATTTAAAACATGAGCCACCCTTATGGAGCTCAAGGGGGCTCACAACATAGATTTCAGACTGGTTAGTGCTTTTTAATGCTGTTTTTAGGAGGTTGGACTATGAAGGAAAAAGGATTACTTGGCAAAAAGTGGAAGAAAGCATAAAAGCAACAAAAAAAAAAGGGTATTCCAGCTATATATCTTTCTAAATATGATGTCCTTTCCCCACCCCCTTTTTTATGACAAAAGAGGATTTGAGAGGAGACCGCGATGGGAAAGGTTTAAATCAGGTATAAGTGGATTGGAATTTATTTTTTATTTTTTTTTAGTTTAAGCTGTGAGAACTGGTTGCTATGGTAACTCCTGGAATGTAAACAAAGTTATATTTCTGTGGATAATTTAAGACACCTGTTGCGAGGAAGAGGCACTGTTAGTTAAAAGAGTGTACCTTCTTCCTTTTAAAAAATGTGGAGCCATGGCCAATATCAGGAAACAATCCATGGACTAAAAAAGCAGTCACATCTGAGATGATGAAAAAAACATTTTGATCAATTAACAAATAAATGAGAGAAGTTTGAAAAGAAGATAAACAAACAGCGTTAATAAAATGGACAAAAGGTTCCAAAAATTGGAGGAAGAGATGTCAGAAGATGTTAAGAGTGCGATCGGAAGATGGGGGAGGGGAATGGAGTCTTGCCTACTCCATCAGCATATGGGGCAAATACTCCAGTGGAGGGGCTGCGCAACTACATGATGCCAGAACCTGGAAGCTGCCGTGCAGGCCAGCACCCCTTGGCTGCAAGAGCTCCCCCCAGCATGGATGAGGGTGATCCAGGAGCATATACAGGGCAGAGCTGACTTTTCTGGGTGCAAACGTCTGCCCCTAAAATGAATGATGTAAGCCGACGTTCTCAGTGGGGCTTTTTTGCTGGCCAATATTTTGTTTTTTTCTCAGTAGCTGTGCCACTGAGTACCACTCTGGAAGCTGCGTGGTGGTGCCATGCCCAGCCACTGCAGATCTACCTCCCCTTTAGATTGAGCTGTAAGAAACTGTAAAGTTCTATAGATTTGGAGAAATAACACAAACTAATGACAAAGTTGAAACTCCTGAAGGGAAGGCAGGAACTTTTAACAGAAATCTGGCAAGAGAAAGGGAGAATCTGGCTCTATTGGAATTGAGACAGAAAGAATTTTATTTGAGATTCAGGGTGGTTCCTGAGACTGCAGATGAAAATATAAGACAGTATTATAGCCTCCACAGCAGACTTTCTGAGAATTCTAGAGAAAGATATGGACATTGAAGCTAATGAAGTCTATAGATTAAATTCCAAATAAAATGCAGTGAGATATACTGGTTCAATGTATTGTCAAAGGTTTTCACAGCCGGAATCACTGGAGTGTTGTGGTGCTTCCAGGCTGTATGGCCGTGTTCCAGTAGCATTTCCTCCTGACATTTTGCCTGCATCTGTGGCTGGCATCTTCAGAGGATCCTGGTTCAGTTTGTAAGAAAGAGGAGAGATCTTACCCTACAACAGCCTTTTGAAACAAGATTAAATGCGTAACCATAAACATAGCTATTACAAGATTAAATATTGATAATATGAACTAAGCCATTTTGAAAGGAACACCTGAGCAAGAGAAAAGAGTACATCTTCCTAACTGAAAATTGAAACAGAAGAACGTTATGTCTTTTTGGGAAAACTGGAAGGTGTATCTTTTACTTTCAAGCAACAAAGATTCAGATTGATTGTGATTCAAAAGGTGCAAGAATTCCTTGAACTATACAAAAGGGATTTTAGTGATACAGAGATCTCAGAAGTCTCAGATCAAGATCAATTAGAAGCAGATCATCCACAACAGGGAAAAGAAGAGGAAACGAATTGGACTGGATAGCAATAGTTAATACTCTGGAATTCAACTATGGACTACAAATGTCTAACATGGAATATGATTAGAGCTAATGCTCCACAAAAGGGGAGAAAAATATTTCATCATTTGAAAAAACTAGAACAAGTTATAATTTGTCTACATGAAGCCTACATTTAAAAAAGGATGTAGAATATCTGTTCCATAAATCCTGGGAAAATAATTTATCTCAGGCAGCATTAAAGAGAAAAGTGGGATGGTTTTTAGATCCTAAATTGGTACTGACTGATGAGCATAGTAGATACGCGGAGGTGAAAGGTAATTTGTTTGGAGTTAAAATTACAGTGTTGGGAATTTATGCTCCAAAAAAAGATAAAGGGGTATATAAAACAATGAAAATTGGTGCCTGTTGAAGAACTGGAATGGAGTGAGGATGCCATAAATGGCTGAATTTTCTTAAAATAATATTTTAAATGCAAAGCAAATTGCCAAAGCTTTAAAAAAATTTGGTCGTCAACTGGAGACAAAAAATGAAAATTCAAGAGAATACTTTTCCCGTCTAGAAAGACGCAGATATTTTTCAAGACTAGATATGATTTAAGTTTTTAGGGATTTGGCATCTAATGTATCCAAATTAGAAATCTGACCCAAGACTTTAAGCTTGGTTTGTAAAAGAAAGCCTCTTAGATGGAGTCTAAATGAAACTCTGCTGCAAAAGGACATTGTTGCAAAGGATTGTAAGAAAAATCTGAAGTTTTGAACTTTTTTTCAATAAGGGAACAGACTTTAGAATCATTTGGGATGCAAGTAACGCTTATGCGAGGGGCTACCTGATACAACATAATTGTGAGCATATGAAAAAGACACAAGAAAATGCAGGAATGTTTCAGATCAAAAGAGAATTTTTTAAAAATCCAAGAGATAAGAAAATTGCACAACAATTTTTTTTTCAACAACTGGTATCTATATCAACAGTGAGAGATATGGAAACAAAACTGAAATATGCAAAGGCAAACAAATTTAAATATACAAACAATCTGCAAAAATGCTTCGCATATGAAATTAAAAAAGAGAAGAAAATGATATTGAAATGGCAAGAAAAAGGGAACAATATTTTAATGGACAACATGTCAATTCAAAAATACTTTATAATTATTATACAAATTTATATAACGGACAAGAGATGGATCACCTGGACAAAAGATTCCATTGGTAAAAACAGAAGAATATCTTAGAGAACAAAACTTGCCTAAGGTTACAGAAGAGCAGAAGCACTGGTGGATCAAGTCAGAAAATCAAACTCCATGGTGCTCTGGTGGTATATTTTATAATTTATTCAGGCGGCTGTTTTTTATTTTGTTTGTTTCTTAGCCTTCCTGCACCCCCTGAAACCTCTTGGAGGCAGCAGGGCCGTGGTGCTGCCCCTGGCTACAGCATGCTCTGGGTTGAGCTGTGATACTTAAAGAATGACAAGATTTAACTTTGCAAAGAAATGATAGACCAAACATAGTTACTTTATAATGACTATAAGTGGTTTACTACAATTTCAGTTGACAGACTGAAAACAATGTTACAAGATCAATGTAGTTTTTTACCTATAAGATAGTTAGAGGACAATGTCAGAACAGTACTGGGTATTCTGGAATATTGGAGAAACAAAATGAAAAGCAAGCCACTTTGATTTTTCAAAAAGCAGAGAGAGTATTTGATAAGTTGAACTGTTTTTTAAAGGTTTTGGAAAATACAGATTTTGGAGAAAATTTTATAAAATAGTGAAATAGATTTCTACGTTGTGCTCAGCACAAATAATTGGTAATGGAGATTTAATGAAACAATGTGAGATACAGAAAAGAACAAGACAAGATTGTCTACTCTCTTCTGTCCTGTTTATGTTTCTGTCCTGAAAGTATTGAATAGAGACATAAGACTTGATGAAAGGATTAGGGATATAAAATTAAGAAATAGTGTTATAATTAAAATTTGCTGATGATTTGGTGGTGGTTTTAGAAACCCCTTTAAAGGGAGCTGAATTTTTGCTGCTGTAGTTCAAAGCACTTGGTACTTTGGGGTTTTAAATGAACCAAATTAATGACATGGAGTCTAAAATTAATGAAAAATTAAGGTTTTTAACAAAAATATGAAATTTCAAGATCAAATATAGTTGATGAGTAAAGGATGCTTTAAGGTTGAAAAATGTGAAATATCTGCGTATTATGTCGACAAGGATAAACTGTTTGCTATATCAATATAATTATGTTAAAACATGAAATGAAGTTTAAAAAAGATCAATCAACATGAATAAATTCAAGCTATCATTTTGGGTGGTTTTCTGTGGTTAAGTTGTATCAAGGATGTTATTTTTGTTTCCAACAATACTGGTGTTGACAAATGAAGTCAATACTGAGTCAACGAATGAAGTCAGCTATTTAAACAATTGCAAAAGGATATATCAAACTCTGGCAAGGAAAAAAAAACCCCTGGAGATAAATTCAACGAAAAGAGGTCTGAGTGTTCGTGATCTGAAATTATATTTTGCTGCTTGTTTCTTAAGTTGGTTGAAAGAATGGGTTACGTTGAGAAATAGAAGATTGCTTGATTTAGAAGTACTTGATTTGAGATGTGGTTGCTATGCCTATTCATGGTATGATAAGGTTACAGTCAGTAATGCTTTCAATGATCATTCTATTAGACATGCCATTTGGCGAATATGGGATAAATTTAAACCAAGACTATGGCCGTTTCCGCACGGCCAAAAGCAGCGACGCGATGACGTCGCAAATTGCGACGCATCCCAAAAAAAGCGTTCACACAGACAGGCGGAGCTGCGGGCGTCCGCAGCCCCGCAGAACTGTGACGGTTCGCACGGAAGCGCTGCGGAAGCGGCGTCTCGCGATGTTGCGCCTGCGCACTTGCGAAGCCGTGCAGGCCCGACGCCATTTGTGACGACAGCTCCGTGGCGGCTGTTCGCACGAGTGCGGCGTCGATGCGTCACATGGGGAAAAAGAGTGGTTTTAAGCGTTTTCTGAATACACCGTCTTCGCGCCGGTTTAGCGTTTTCGCGACGGCGCGACTGCGCACCTCCGCCGCTGCGCGTGCGAACGCTCTCGCTCTGACGCTTCTTTTTCCGTTGCGACGACGTCATATTTTGCCCGTGCGGAAACGGCCTCTGTCAAATAAATGGAATAAATGCAACTGAAGAGACAAAAGGAAAAACTATGAGGGGATTGGAGGTGTGTGAAATGATTTCACAGAAAATGTTCCCAAGAAACAGGCTTGGACCACTGGGAAAACCTGTGGTAAGCTGTGCATGCAGAAAAGGCCAAGGTCCCAAGTAAAGATATCTTGTGATCTTTGGCTTCTAATGGCAGCACCTTGCCCCAGAGGCATAACAGGGCAAAATGGAGCCCCCCATGCCCCGTGGTAGCTATGCCCCCTGTGCCCCACTTACCTGAGTCGGCAGTGGTCCCAGATAGCCTGGTGGGGCCTGATGGGTTGGGGCCGAGGGGTGCTCAGGCCTGGCAGGGCGGGGCAAGGGGTGCCCTGTGGTGGCCCTGCTAGGCCACTCCTTCAGCCTCTGCTGGCTGAAGGAATGGCCTGGTGGGGCTGGCCGAGGAAGGGGCAGGGGTGTGGGGGCGATTTTCCGCCCCCACGTGACTGAATGGGGGCCCACCTGGGGCATTTGTCCCCGCCCCACGGTAGTGATGCCACTGCCTTGCCCTCTTTCTGTTTCCTTTTGAGTATCATGAGTGCAAATTAGAACTGCTTGTTCAAATTATGATTACAAGAAGGTGAAGGACATTTACATGGCTCTCCCACAGTCCTGTGAGGTAGGGTAGGCTAAAATTCAGCGACTGGCTGTAGATCACATAATATGCATGATAGTTCAGAAGGTATTTATATCTTCCCACTCCACATCTGGCATTACAACATAACTGGCAATGGAGAGTCACAGCACAGTGGAATGCAGTAGACCTCTCGGACAGGTCCCCTATGGGGTAGTAATGGGTGCCACACGGGTCACTGATACCTTTCCTGGTGACACCAACCATTTTTAGATAGTGAGTGGAGTCAGGTGGGGCTTCAAATTGGCCACTGGAGATGTGATTAGATGTGCTTCTTTTTTTTAAATGTTGCTTGAGCAGCAGCTGTACAAGGATCTTCTCTGGGTGACTGAAGATAAGCTGCAGCAACCATTTTGTCCTTGCACCCACCATGCTGGGTCAGAATTCCAAAGGTGTGAAGAGCCCAGTTCAACAAGGTTGGGGAACTCAATTCAAGAAACAGCTCAGCCTGTCCAGATTTTACTGCTCTCACCACAGGTGGTACTGCTTCTTTAAATAATGGAAATTTTTCTTCAAATTGGATGGACGTCAACAGTTTAATCAATGCTTTCATTATCTGCAGTGAGTTTTATTTCTGGGGGAGCGCTTGAAGCCCTGTTCTTTCTGGCCCTGAAAGAATCCTTCCGAATTTCCAGAAGACAAATTAGACCCCACTCATCCTCACTTAGCAGGGAACAATCCATGTGTTCCAACTCTTTACCAACTTGGAGCAAGGATCACCTTCACTGTCAGTTATGGGGAGAGAGCGGGGTATGGATGAAAATACAAACATTTGAAATTTAGGAAAGACACATGGAGCTGTAGGAGTTTGCTAAAAAAATCTTGCAATGTAGGGGAGAGTCTCTCTCTCTTGGAATCTGGTATGAGGTAGCAGATGTACGGCCTTTGCTTTCCCCCACACTCTCCTTGTATATTTTGAAATAAAGTGAACATTGCCAAAACACTGCCGATTGCTGCCATTGCCTCATCTGAAAGAAGCAGAATTAAATATCCACAAGCCCTGTTCACAATTCACAGTGAGCACGCATACAAGCTGTGTACAGTGTACATTCGAATTTTATTCTTTATAAGCGCACACAGTAATTCTCGTGTACATTCAATGCATGAATTCATGTGATTGAAACAACATATTTTTCCAAGGATGGGGCGTCGGTTTTGTTTCTACAGTGAACATGCACTTCTTCTTTCTTTGCAAACAGGTCTTGTATGTTTGTGTTCGCCATAACATATGAACAAGATTCCTGCATCTGGAATTTTGGAACAGTCAGAAAATCAGAGATTACGTGACAGGGTAGAAGGAAAATTACAGGATCCTGTTTCTTACTGTTTGAAATCTGTAAGAATTGACCTTAACAAAATGGACCATGTTGTGTTGCTGTCTTTAAAATATGGAATCCCACATATTTTTGCCACCTAAACAAGCTTTCTAAAAGTGTGGACTCACCTATCCCCATCTGTGAAATCACCATATGGATGCTAGCCAATTAACATCAGAGAATACACATGGCTATTCAATTCAGCATGGCCATGAGAAACAGGTATACTTAAAAATTCTCTCTTCAACTATTTTATGGGGCTTTATGGATTTGGGCAATCTCACAGTTGTTGCTTAGTTCAGTTAAGCTGGTTATGAGTCTCACAAAACATAACATTTAAAAATGGCTTTAATAAATGATAGCGCTAGAATTTAAATGGTTGAGTCTCAAGACCGAACTAGACACAATGGCAAGAAATCCATGAACATCCTTCCATTTCTAACCTAGAACACTGAGAATTCTGGAGGACTCCCCTCACAGCAGTTTGTAATTTGTTATTCAACCAAATCTATTTTACCTTTAGAAGAAAACTTAGTGTGCTTTTGCACATGCCAAATAATGCACTTTCAATACACTTTACATTTGCAGGTAGATTTTGTCATTTCACACAGTAAAAATACATTTTTTGAAAATGCATTATTTGGCATGTGCGAAAGTTCACACTTAGAAGAACTGCACAGGTATCTGAATTCTCCTCCCACATGCAAATAGCAGCTTTTGTGGTTTATTTAAACTGGGAAAACTGAGTGAGACTAAGGCTGATTCCCCACAGAGTTGACCTAGGTTCGACCTAGGTTCATCCCAGCAACTCCCCACTGCTGCTGAGTTCGACCTGGGTTCGTTTCAGTTCTGTCCCCCTCAGAACTGGAATTTCTGATTCCAGTTCTGAAATACAGCTTTTTCCCCAAACCTAGGTCGAACGCAGTTGGAAGCTAGACAGTGGGGAATCGTCCGTGGCGACTCTTCTGTTCAGCCAATCAAGAGCTGTGTTTTGGGCATGCACAGAATGGGAGAGTCACGGCAGGGAAAAGCGCGCCTTTTAAAAATTTTAACTGCTATTTTCAAAGCTACAATGATGCGACCACGACTCTCCCGTTCAGCCAATTCTACGTAGCTGCGATGTATAAAAACTTTTTAAAAAGGACACACACGTTTCCTGCCATAAAACAAGAGCTAATCAGGAATGAGGAGCAAAAGAGGTACCGAAGATGATCCCACCCTCTGAGGGTTCAAGTTGGATGAACTGAGTTGAACACAGTTGCTGAGGGAAGTGACGAGAGTCAACCCTGGGTCAGTACCAGTTAAAGGAACCGTGTTGAACCTAGGTCGACTCTGCAGTGGGGAATCAGCCTAAATCAGTGTTGGCGAACCTTTGGCACAGGTGCCAGAGGTGGCACTCAGAGCCCTCTCTGTGGGCACTTGCGCACAGAGTTCATCATGTGGGAGGGGGGTGGAAAATCACCCCCCCCACACACACACACACACACTCACATCTAGGCTGGCCTGGGCATGACCTTTACCTGGGAGTAAGCTCGGTTGCTGGCAATGGAGTTTGCTTCTGAATAAACCCTCCTAGGACCGTGATTCACCCATTTGAAGCGTTGCACGGTTCACTAAGCTTCACTAAACTTACTCCTGAGTAACACGTGCCTCGGAGCCAACCATTTTTTCTAAACTAAAATCTCAGTACTCAGGTTATATTGCCATGTAGGCCCTTTGCGATAAATAAGTGGGTTTTGGGTTGCAATTTGGGCACTTGGTCTCGAAAAGGTTAGCCATCACTGGTCTAAATAGTTAAAAAGAAAAAAAGTTCCCATCTGAGTGTAAATGATTTCTTCTCAGTTTGGAGGCCCCAATAGATGCTATTAACAAATTTCAAAATGGTCATACCCCACCATGAGTTCTTTGTCCCTTAACGTCAACTCTGGCTCAGGAAATTGCTAGAGGTATTTGGAGCAGTAGCTGGGAAGTATGGAGTTTGGGGAGGGCAGAACTTAGCAAGGACACAATCACTTTGTAATGTAATGTTTTGTGATGTCACTTCGAGGTCAAAGGTCAACTGATGGTACAGTGTGATGCCACTTTCCCAAATCCACCTCTTCTGCTGAGATCAATTTATCCTTTAAAAATTAAAATTCCTCAGTACAATAAAAAATTAAAAATAACATCCACCCCAATGAATGTGAAAAATCCATTCAAGGATTTATTTCAGTCTTTTTTTAAAGAAGAGATGCTATCTTTTCTAAACAAGAGGGCAAAATTACAACTCAAGTTGATTTATTATGGGTTCTCTTGATTGATTGTACGTATGAAAATTTCTAATAATCACTCCTTATCTCAACTACCCTTTTTAGATTACTCTGTTAATCACATTGTACATGGTTGTAAGATATCTTATCCTTAGTAAGTGTTAATTTAAAAAACATTAAATATCATATTTCCTGCCTTATATCATTTCTTACCCCCTCCCAACTGAAGAGGTAATTCTTGCTAGAATTGGCCCTGGAATCATTATCCTGTTAACTCAGTTGATTAATCATTATAAAATTTATTCATATTGCAAGTTTATTACAGAAAATGGCTGATTTAAAACAAACAAAAAAGATTGTATACAATATATTTATTGTTAGTTATGTGCTTGTGATAGCTTTAACGTTGCATGTCTTGCTGTAACTGACAGAAATCATTATTAGTCAGATAGCCATATCCAGTGGGGTGCTGTGTGGTTTCCGGGCTGTATGGCCATGTTCTAGTAGCATTTTCTCCTGACGTTTTGCCTGCATCTGTGGCTAGCATCTTCAGAGGATCATTACCCTGAGGATGCAGATGCCACAGATGCAGGCGAAATGTCCGGAGAAAATGCTACTAGAACAGGGCCATACAGTCCGGAAACCACACAGCACCCCAGTGATTCCGGCCGTGAAAGCCTTTGACAATATAGTCATATCCATCTCTCCCCCTGCCCCCCAACAGGGATCTAATCACATCATTCTTCCCTCCTCCATTTTATCCCCTTAACAACAACTCTGCCTGGCAGGTGATCGGAAAGGCCTGTGCCTCAGAGGCTGGAGAGCCACACTGATCTGTATGAAGCACAAAGCAACTTCTTGTGCACACACACACACTCGAGGGTTTTCTGCTGCTGTGCTTCATAAACACACAGGTGGGTCTCTCAAGAAACTTGTGAGGAGGCAGCATCTTTTGCTTCCTTCCCTTTCCCTCTATTTTCTCCCTCACTCTTTTGGCCCCACCCCTTATCTATCAATCTTCCCCCACCCTTTCAATGTCAGACTCCCCTCTGCCACCGCTCTCCCCCATCCCTTCCTCCTCTCCCCCATAATCATCAGGATCCACGCTGTCCAGGAAATGCCCAACATTTTTGTTTTTGGGGAGAGATGTAACCCCCCTCCCCGATTTTTTAATTTTAAGATTTTTCTGCAAGTCTGGGGGGGTTCCCCAAGTTGAAAAAAAACCTCCTTTCTTTTGTTGTGGGCCAAGTTGGCGGATTTAGACATCTGCTCTTTGTCAAATTAAAACCCTTCCAGCACTTTGTATTGCACGGTGATTTCCTCTCAGGAGTAGATTACAGAATTACCAAACCAATGCTGTCTTCCACCTCCCACATTCCTTGATGCCACAACGGGACTTTTTTTAATTCTTGCAGGTGAGTATTGCAACTCTCTGGCTGATCTGGGTGCATTAATATCACAGGCTGTGACAGAAAATGCCGAGCACCACCAAGTGTTTTACAACAAGGTGGAACATTTAATTGTACATTTCAAGCTCCATGGATAATGTTTCCATAAATTCAACAGCAACCCCTCAGCCTTGTGGCCAAGATGTTGACATCTGAGGAAAGGGAAGAAAGATAACAGAGATGAAGGAAGGAGTTAACCCGACGCTTCAAAAGAAAAAATGATCATGAGGAAAGATTTGGAGAAATAAATGCAGCATCACATCCAGGCAGAAAAGAGTCACAATGGAAAAGTAACAGTGCCTGTTTAAGAAAGGGGCAACTCTTCAGACAAGCAGCGCAGGGTCAGAAATCACCCTGGAAGTATGAATGCCTGACGGCTGTGCTAGAGCAGCATCATGAACGGGTCTAGGCACACACTAAAGCCTAGCTTATGATCATGTATCTCACACCAAAATGTGCCTGGACTGGAAACAAATTGCTGCCTTAGAATATCTGAAAAACACTGAAACTGGAATAGTGGCTTGGGGAAGCGTCTGAAACACCAACAAAGATACCTGCCTTTCATAGTATTGACCTTTACTGTCTCAGGGCAGGAACAACTATTTTATCATTTCAATTTTAATTGCTGAAATGTTTTAATTTTTTTTTTATCTTCACCACCTTGTGGACCCTGATAAGGTAGGAAGGTGGCATGAAAATATTTTAAATAAACTGGCAGGATGCCAATGTCACACCGATGGTGTCGCGATACACCCCTCAGAAAACAGAGGCCACCAAGAGCTGCTTGACCGCCACTGAAGAAACAGCGTCACTTCTTCCTGTCGCCAGGAAGCATCCACAAGGAGCAATGTGATCTCTTTGTCCCTGCTCCCCTTTGCTGGGCGGAAGCTCAGGAGCACAGCGACGTTGCATCACACTGTCTTACATGATGAGATGCTACCAAGGTAACAGCAGCGGCACATTTTTCACAGCACGTTGTCCCTGTGGAGTTCTCTCCCTCCAAGTAATACTTTCAGGGAAGGGGAAAAGAAATGATGCTACTGCTTTGAGGGAAATATTGGTCCTACCTGAGGAACTATGTGATAGTCTGGGGATGAGATGGCCTTCCCTGAAGACTTCGGACCAGTTCACACCACTCCATGGAAGAGAGCGGCTATCCCAAGACTATCTTCTTGCCATTTACTGAAACCCCAATTGTAGACTCCCTGTAAAATGCATGTACACAAAAGTCAACTGTGTACATAATTCACATGGTTGAACCAATGGAGAGGAGAAATTTCATTACAAAACCCAGCGTGTAGCAAAGCAAGAACCCTGGTTCAACTTGTAGGAGGTGAAAGGGGTCAGTGCTGCAAAAGCAGACATACCAGATATCCCTGGATGTGGGAAGAATATTTCACTTATTAGGTGAACAAAATCCAGAGTTGCATAATAGTAAAGATTGAAATCTAGACATCCCTTACTCATGAGAAACCTCACCAGCTAGTTAGCCCCAGAGCTTCCAGGATAGAGCTTCAAGGCAAAGGGCTCTGCGTGTGAGAAGAAGGCAATACTACATGGACAGGGTTGCTCCGTTGCCCCTGCAAAATATGTCCTCATGTTTCACTGGAATGACCTGACGTGGAGAAGAGCAGCACAAACCCTGGATATTTCAGAAATGACGCTTCTGCCAACACCCATTAAGGAAATGCCTATTCAGGCTGGGAAGAACAGCAGACCCACATCTATTACAGAAATGCCATGTTAGTTATTTATTAAATATTGGCGGTAGATGCCTTTCAAAATTAGCTGCGTATTTGCCTGCACACCCTACCCTGATAGTTAACAGCTGGCTTTCAGCCCCGCCCACCTTTCAAAATTTTTAAGACTGCTGGCCAACCAACCACCAGAAGAGAAATCGTGGCCAATATGAAGTTAACAGTGAACACATGGCATTTATTTTATTTTTCGTTGTGCGTGCGCTGGCTAATTCTTCCATTACATTCAGCGCATATACATTTAAACTGCAATTTAAAGCTCACACCTATTAAGGCACTGACTTTTAAAGAGTAGGTGTGCTGGTTATTTCCTGGAAACCGATGCGTGCATACATGCAAGATGGATTCGCTGCACTGCCTTGCCAAATCAAAGATAAAACACATTTTTAAATCAACGCATTTTTAAGTTAATGGTGGTCTGGAAATTAACTATCTAAATTAGCCCCAGTGCCTTTAAAGTAACGTTTTGCAGTGAAACTGCAGTTCTGTCATCTCCAGTGACTTCAGAACATGCGTGAAGCTGCCTTATGCGTGAAGCTGCCTAGGAGCAGCAGTGGCGTAGGAGGTTAAGAGCTCGTGTATCTAATCTGGAGGAACCGGGTTTGATTCCCCGCTCTGCCGCCTGAGCTGTGGAGGCTTATCTGGGGAATTCAGATTAGCCTGTACACTCCCACAGACGCCAGCTGGGTGACCTTGGGCTAGTCACAGCTTCTCGGAGCTCTCTCAGCCCCACCTACCTCACAGGGTGTTTGTTGTGAGGGGGGAAGGGCAAGGAGATTGTAAGCCCCTTTGAGTCTCCTACAGGAGAGAAAGGGGGGATATAAATCCAAACTCTTCTTCTTCTTCTTCTTATACTGAGCCAGGTTTTTGGTCTCTCAAGTATTTCTCACTCGGACTGGCAGCAGCTCCCCAGGGTCTCAAGTGGAGGTGTCCCAAGGCCTTCACTACCTGACCTTTTATCAGATGCTGCTGCTGCCGATTCAACCTAGGAACCTTGGCATAAAAAGAGAGAGGAAGAAGAGTTTGGATTTATACCCCTCCCTTTCTCTCCTATAAGGAGACTCAAGATGGCTTACAAACTTCTTCCCCTTCTTCTCCCCATAACAGACATCTTGTGAGGTAGGTGGAGCTGAGAGAGTTTGGAGAGAACTGTGACTAGCTCAAGGTCACCCAGCAGGCTTCAAGTGGAGGAACAGGGGAACAAATCCAGTTCACCAGATAAGAATCTGTAGCTCATGTGAAGGAGTGGGGAATCAAGCTCAGTTCTCCAGATTAGAGTCCACCGCTCTGAACCACTGCACCAGGCTGCCCTCAGGCCACAGCTTCAAGTCAACAAGGAAGCTATTTCTGAACTGGCAGATAAACAACCATGAACTTTCAGACTTAAGTTATTGATGTAGAGAATTATACAGAAAAATGTGAATTGGTTACGAGGCGCTTTCTGTTTTGTTTTCTTCCATTGAGGCACAATAGAAAAAAATACTTCTGTTCTCCAATTACCTTTAAACAGTAAATTTTAGAATACTTAAAATGACAGAATCACGAGGAGTTGGAAGAGTCCTGCTAGAAAATGTCGCTTGAACCACCTATCCCAAACCCCAGCCCCTAAAGGATTCTACCCAAGAAGTCTTCATTTTTAAATGTTTCTGAATAGCTACTGATGGGAGAGGGGGATGCTGCTGAAACTCTGGCCCGACTCAGCAGGGCACTCCAAAAGGCCAGGCTGCATTTGAATCAGTTCAATAGAATTGCTCCAAACAGCCTTGTTGAGACTATGGGCAATTAAAAAAACCCCAAACAAGAGCCAGTGCCGTATACTGGTGAGAGCATCACACTCGCTTCTGGGAGACCCAGGTTCCACTCTTCACTTTGCCAGGAAAACGTATTGGGTGACATTGGGTCGGTGACATAGTTTCCGCCTCGCCTACCTCACAGGGTTATAATAAAGATAAAACAGAGAAGAGGAGAATGATGTAAGTCATTTTTGGTCCCCACTGCGGAGAAAGGCAGGGTACAAATTAAGGAAACAAACAAGCAAACAATTGTTGTTGAGCCTAGAAGCAATTTTCAAATTTTTGAGAAGACCGAGTACAAAATGATTTAATTGATGTTGGTCTAGATCCGTTCAACAGAACTCCTTCCAACAACCTTTTTCACCCTGGGAACAATTGAAAGCCCTCAGCCAATCAGGCAGTTTTGAAATTTTGAGAACACTGAGCGGGTGTCACAAAAGGGCCACTAAAGGATGCTGGAGCAACTCCAAAATATCAAGAGACGGCAAGCCAATCCTCCTCTTATGACGAAGGCAGGGCTCTCCCTGCAGAGGTGAAGGTGATGCCTCCTGAGCTCTTCTGAAGAAAAGGTGGAGGAAAGTCCAGGACTGGCACTTCGCTATGGGGCAGAAAGAAGTGGCCACTGGTAAACCAGTGAGTAGGAGGAGGCTTGGCACCCATGGGCCTCACGCTGGGTGTCCCTGACGCAGAAAGAAGTGCGGGAAGCTTGCCAGATTGTACCATCAAAAGTGAGTGAAAAAATATAATAGTCTAGAAGCTCCGCTGAGGACTGAGAAGGTCCAGGAAGGTAAACTGTGGGTGATGGAAGGGTTCCAATTATCACTGTGTCCCCCTTTTGAAGTTAAACAAGTTCAAACAAGCTCACACCCTCTAGTTCTTTCCATCTCCAGCACATGCCGTTCAGCCCTCCTGTCCTAACACCAAGGTGCTTCTCAGCTTATTCTTGAAATGCTTGAGGGTCGCTTGCAACTTCCAGCATGATGAGATAGCCAGACTCTAATCTGGAGAACCGGGTTGGATTCCCCACTCTTCCATATGGGTGATGGAGTCTTAACTGTCATCCAGGTTTGTTTCCCCAATTCTACACACGAAGCCTGCTGGGTAACCTTGGGTTAGTCTCAGTTCTCTCAGAACTCTCAGCTTCACCTACCTCACAAGGTGCCCATTGTGGGGAGAAGAACGGAAGATGTTTGTAAGCTGCTTTGAGACTCCTTATGGTGAGAAAAGCAAGGTATAAGTCCAAACTCTTCTTCTTCCTCCACATGAAGCTTGCTATATGACCTTGGGCCAATTCACAGTTTTCTCAGAACTCTCTCAGCCCTACCAACCTCACATGGTGTCTGCTGTGGGAAGAGAAAGGGAAGGAGTTTGTAAGCTGCTTTGAGACTCCTTATGGTTGAGAAAAGCAGCATATAAATCCAAGCTCTTCTCTCTTCTACCTGTGTCACAGCCTACTCCATATCTGAACTATAGATCTTTATTTTGTCTCATTTACCCAGTCTCTACTCTTATCACCAGTTGACATTTGAACAATTATATCTCTTTCCTCTTAAACTCATTATTTCAGACCGTAGTCCTACAGCTTTTGCCATATCGATAATGTCTCACCTGTACAGCTCTGCTCAAAGTACAGCCCAAGTAACAGGTATCCTGTGTCAATAATTCATTTTGGTTTTATTCATGTTTCTTCAAGTATATTCAGCCTTTCCTTCCAATGAGGACCCAAAGCATGTTATGTCTGCTTCCTCTCCCTTTCATCTTCATAACAACCCTGTGAGGAAGAAAGGGTGTGACTGGTGACGCACGGAGCTTCCGTGGCAGAGCAAGGACTCGAACGCAGGTCTCTGAGATCCTACTTTAACACTCTAACGGCTGTACCATGTGGGCCCTCACAGTTCAACCCCATTTATTTACTACTTATTGCCCCCTTGAATCACAAGGAACGGCAGGGTACAAATGTTTTAATAAAACAAAATAAATAAAATAAGTAACCACTCCTAATAGGACAGGGAGCCAACAGAGCATTGGGTCTGCTTCTGCATTGGCCAGACTCTTCCTTCCAATCAGCTAGAAAAGAAGTTTATCAAGTACTGGCCACAGACATATATCTGCAGGTAGCTTTTGAGAATACCTTTCCCAGTAAACACGAAGGAGTCCCCAGTGGTTAGACAGACAAAGCAGTTTGAGCCCTCGGGGGAGGGCGGTATACAAGTATAATTAATTAAAGAGGTTAATAGACACAGGTAGGGTTGCCAACTCTGGGTGAGGAAACTCCTGCAGATCTGGAAGCAACATCAAGGGGAAGGCCCTCCTGTTGTCCCTCCAGAGGAACCGGCTGCCCACTTATGTGAGATGAAATGCTGGCTTAGATGGACAAGTGGTCTGATCCAGCAGGGTCCTTCTGATGTTCTGCCTACTAAGCACAGATTGGCGGTCTGTGGCATCTGCTTGGTGGAATGACTTTGAGGACAAAATAGCCTAAGAAAGCAGAGGGGGTAGAGGTTTGTAGGTGAGATTTCCAGGGCTTGCTAGAAGTTCCCCACCCTGCCAGCCCACACGAAATAACCCTTCCATGAAGAGGACACCCTACCAACATGGGATGTTGTTGGCCATTAGCAATGTGATAATTAGGAAGCGAGCTTGGGATGGACATTTTGATCACAGGGCGACTTGCCCACTGGGTACAAAGGCTGCAGATACAACAGGCAGCAGCACCAAGGAGTCAGTGGCCCTGGGGAACGAAAGCACTGAACACTCTGGGCAATGGGTGGTTCTGTGAGGAAAAACAATCGCTATGCAGAATATTGATGCAGAAGAAGAGTTTGGATTTATACCCAACTTTTATCAACCACAGGGAGTGTCAAAGTGGCTTACAAACTCCTTTGTCAGGAGAGCAGCAGTGGCGTAGTGGCTAAGAGCAGGTGCGCTCTGATCTGGAGGAACAGGGTTGGATTCCCAGCTCTGCCACTTGAGTTGTGGAAGCTTATCGGGAGAACTCAGATTAGCCTGTGCACTCCCACACATGCCAGCTGGGTGACCTTGGGCTAGTCACAGCTTCTTGGAGCTCCCTCAGCCCCTCCCACCTCACAGGGTGTCTGTTGTGAGGGGGGAAGGGCAAGGAGATTGTCAGCCCCTTTGAGTCTCCTGCAGGAGAGAAAGGGGGGGGGGGTATAAATCCAAACTCCTCTTCTTCTTCTTCCCTTCCTCCCCCCCCCCCCAATAGACACCTTGTAAGACAGGTGGGACTGAGAGAACTGTGACTGGCTGAAGGTCACCAAGCAGGCTTCATGTGTAGGAGTGGGGAAACATATCCAGTTCACCAGATAAGGGTCCTCCACTCATGTGGAGGAATGGGGAATCAAACCCAATTCACCAGGTTGGAGTCCACGGCTCTAATCCACTGCACCCCACTGGCTTCAAGGCAGCATCTTTAAAAAGGTGACCTTGTATAAAAGAGACGGGCTGGCCGAAATCAAAACAGAATTGGAATAATGACAGTTGATAGCAAAGGAGTCCCAGAGAATCACATGAACCAACTTCCCGGGACAAGTCAGCAGCCACTGAGGAGCCTGCCATCTGGGGATGCTCACAGCTCAGGACGGATGGTGTAGATATTCCAGGTCAGGTAAATGGAGCCAGAACTCACCAACAAGTGTATGGAAAACAGTGAAAGAAGTTGAAAGGGAACCAAGAGTTTTAAGCAAGAAATGGTCATGCCAAGAAGATGCCTGATGTTGAATTTGCTGCTGCTGCTCCAAGTTAAGCTGAGAGGAGAAAGCAGAAGCATTTCGTGTTAAATGGCAACTTGAGGTGCATTTTAGAAGTGGGTCAGAACTGGAATTGATAATAGGATACATTTTTTGCTGATATCAATCCTACAGAAAACATATGGGGATGATATAACTCTGTTATCTGCAAGATTCCATGAAGATAGTTTCAGCAGATAGCTCCACTGGTCTGCAATAGAATAGCTGCAGTCAAGTCCAGAAGCACCTTTGAGACTGACAAAGAAAGTTTTGATTCTGGAAAGCTCATACCCTTCAAAATCTTGTTTCTCTCTAGGAGACGACTGGACTGTTCCAATAAGCCAGAAATCTTAAAGAGGAATAAGAACAGCTATGGCTGGATGCCTCAAGTCCAATACACATGCACAGGACATATTCCCCCTCCAACCAAAAATTCGAGAGTGATCGTGAGATTTGGAAAGATCAGGAAGGCAGAGAAATTAGAGAGAAAGTGATAGAATGAAAAATGACAGCTCTCACTCATGCCACGTCAATTTAAAGTGTTAATAGTGGGTGAGTAAGAGTGTCTTTAAATACTCTGGAAACAAACACACCCTTTGTCGCCAAAAAAGTATTTTTATTTTGTAATATTTTGGGAATTCTATTAGTTTTAAACAATAACCTAATTCTTGGTAGTTGTGTATTTAGCTCCAGGGCTTCCACGTGGTGTAAACGCAGGTCAGACGGAGGCTGCTATACTTTGGTTACATTATGGACACACAGGAGTCACTGAAAAATTTCTAAATACCAAAAGCCAAAGCTATGGAATCCTGTGGAAGGCAAACAATGCTGCATGGCACCCAAGAACCCGGTCTTAAGATGTAAAAATTCTGCCTCAACTGGACTCCAGCAGAGATTTAAGTGAGATGTTCAAAAACAAGCAACATGGTCCCATTCCTTTTCACAAGAGGAAAACTTTCCAAGAAGAGTTTAGAGGAAACTCAAATGGAGAGTTAAACACTCCAAATCTCTTCAAAACACTTGCAAGTTACTTTAAATAACGTATTTGTTTGCTGGCGACCATAGTGTTCCTGATTACTATGAATGGCTTTATGCCAAATAAAGGCTAAATGATAAACTATGAATGGATGTGAAATGAAAGACTACTGGGGTTGATCAACTAAAAGGGTGATGAGGAAGAATTTGAAATTGTTTAAGATTTTCCATTCCTTGGATCCATCATCAACCAAAAGGGAGACTGCAAACAAAAAGTTGGAAGGAGAATGAAATTGGGTAGGGCAGCATTAAGGAGCTAGAAAAGGTTCTTAAGTATAAGGATATTTCACTGGCAGCTACGTTAATTCATGCTATAGTAGTCTCCTTTTTATTATGTACTAGCAGACCCAGCCACGCTTCGCTGTGGCTCAGTCGACCTTCGTGGTTCTCGAACGGGGGCTCCTTCCTTCCGCCCCTCCATTGGCGGTGTTCTCCAGCGGCGTGGGCCTGACCGTCTGCCCCACCCCCGGTCCCGTCCCCACTGTGCTTGGGGGCGGGACTGGGTGCAATCGGCTGGCCGTCCGCGTGTTTCGGTGGCTTCCGGCTGGCTTCACCATTCAAGCCCTCCGCTCGTGCCGTCCTCCCACGCGGGCTGTGTGCAATGGCTGTGAGGTGATGCACATGTGCCCCGGATCACAGCCCTGTTGCTCGTGTTTACCTGGCTCAGGTGTGTTCCCCGAGCCTTTTCAGGGGCGGAAAACACATTCGGCCGGCTGAGCAGGGTTTCCTGAAAATTTCAGGGCGTTTGCTCCAGCGGTTCGTGAGTTAGACCGTGAGGAACAAAAGCACGGTTAGCTTTTTATTTATATAGATGGGTGTGACAGTTGGACAATGAAGAAAACTGGCAGGAAGAAATCTGATTCATTTGAAATATGATGCTGGATGAGAGTTCTATGGATGCTCTAGAACAGGGGTCTGCAAGCTGAGGCTTTCCAGATGTTCATGGACTTCAATTCCCATCAGCCCCTGCCAGCATGGCCAATTGGTCCATGAATATCTGGAGAGCTGCAGGTTGCAGACCCCTGCTCTAGACCACAAAAGACAAATAAATGGGTTCTAGATTAAATCAAGCCTGAACTACCCCTAAAAGCTGAAATGACTACATTGAGGCTATCATATTTTTGTCACATTATGAGAAGTTATATTATTAGAGTTGGAAATGACAATAACACTGGGGAAAGTTGAAGGTAGCAGGAAAAGAAGACCCAACCTAAGATATAAAGGAAGCCATGGTCCTCAAGGCTATTAATGATCGGACATTTTGGAGGTCATAAATTCAGAGTTGTCATAAATCAGAAGTAACTTGATCACACTTACACACATAGATATTTTTAATTTACTGTAGACCACCAAAAATACAAGTAACTCGGTTCCAGATCAAATCAAATCTGGACTCTCCGTAGAAGCTAAAATGACTAAACTGAGACTACTATGCTTTGGTTACATTATGGGAACACAAGATGCACTGGAAAAGACAATAATGCTAGGAAAAGTTGAAGGCAGCAGGAAAAGAGGAAGACTCAACATGAGATGGATGGATTCAATCAAGGAAGCCACAGACCTCAGTTTGCAAGACCAGTTAACAACAGGATGTTTTGGAGGACATTGATTCATAGGGTTGAAACAGTTGAAGCTCAAGAAGCTTGATTGGGAGGTTCCACTGAAAATTAAGATCAAGAATCTAATTTTCTTTAAGTACATCAAAAGCGGGGGTGAGTGGGGGGGCAACAGCTATGGAGGTTAACAACTAGACAACAAAGAAGGAAAAATACTGACAGATGAGGAAAAGGAAACTGCAGAGAAGCTGACCAAATTCAGAAGAAGGTGGATATATTTGCACCACTATTGAGGAGGGGGGGGCAGAAAGAGTTTGGAAGAATTTAAATCAAATAGAGTTGATAAAGGGACAAAGTTTCAGGCTAAACATGGCATTGAGTCTGGATGGCATACATGAGGGATTTTAATTGGGAAACAGGAAACGTAGGGTTGATTTTTAAAATGAGACCTGGGGTGATGCAGGAAATTAAAGGCCAGGTAGTCTAATATCAAAAACAGAAAAATTGTAGGAATGAATAATTGAAGATAGACTTATTAAGCATACAGAGGAACAAATCCTTCCAAGGAAGAATGGGCATGGCTTCTTAAAAGTTCTGTCCCCCAACCTTCTCAAGAAGAGGGGTTTGGATTTATACCACACTTTTCTCAACCGTAAAGAGTCTCAAGATGGCTTATAAACTCCTTTCCCTTCCTCTCCCCTTGTGAGGTAGGTGGGGCTGAGAGTTTGGAGAGAACTGGGACTAGCCCAAGGTTACCCAGCAGGCTTAATGTGTAGGAGCAGGGAAACAAATTCAGTTCACTAGATAAGAGTTCACCACTCACGTGGTGAATCAAACTCGATTCTTCAGATTAGAGTCTGCCTCTCTCAGCCATTAAACCACACTGGCTTTGTGGTTAAAGGTAATCTAGCAGCTCTTATATATCTGGTCCTCTCTCACTGAAGGAGCTTGAGTGAATTTAAAAGCAGTGGGATACCGGAATATCTAGGGTCATAAATAATCTGGAATTAGGTCGTAAGCAGGCCAAATTTGCGGATAACACCAAATTACTCAGAATAGTCAAGGTTACAACCGATTGTGCAGAACTCCATGATGGGTGAAGACAAGCTGAACCATAAAACCAAATGAAGTTCACGGTAATAAAAGAAGCAGTGTTGGTCTGCAGTAGAACAGATGGATGGGAGTCCAGAAGCACCTCACAGACCAGCAAGGTTTGGTGGGTAAAAACTTTCAGCAAACAAAAGCCCTTTTATTAGATACCTTTAAGTAGACACTGATGGGGCTTGAATTGGTAGTGAGTGATCAAGAAAGGGTTCTTGAGATCCTGGATAGATCAATTAAAATACCTAGACAGATTGGGGTGGGTGAGGTAATTATTGGGCAATGGAACAAGGCCAGTCCCTGCGTAAGTCTATGGTGTAGTAGTATGTGGAATACAATGTTTACTTACCATCACCCAGTCTCAAAAAGGACACAGTGCAGTTTAAAAAAGGACAGAAAAATGCAGCCTGAAGAAACTGCACCCTTTCTCTGCGTCTGCAACGGTGTCTCGCCACAAAATGCACCCCACCTGGACCCTGGCCGAACTCCCCCCCCCACACACACACTGCACTGCTCCCCCGCAAAAGAAA